>NW_017729032.1:188455214-188468967 GCF_001723915.1 Gavialis gangeticus | reverse complement strand
CCATTTCCCACCCCCCGCCCCCAGATTTAATTTATTTATAGAAAGAGAAGAAGGAAGCAGGAAGGTAAAGGGGGACAAACCCAAAGCAAGAGGTGCCATGGGCATATGTGCATGCAAACATACACAGCTGGCAGTACAGCCAGGCAGAATAGTGGGACAAATTCCTGAAGCTGCATGCAGGTAAGTCTATGGGATAGAGTTGGGGGCTTGTTGGGCCAGGACTTGGGGGCTGTCCCTGCACCACTGGGGCTAGGATCCAAACTCTGGTGAGCCTGAACCAGCCCTCCACCATTGGGGAGCCCTCTGATGGCACAGGGGTGCTCTGGGCATGCCAGAGCTTGGTGCAAGGCCCCAGTGGCACAAAGCCAGTCTGGGCCATCAGGGGCCAAATTCTGATGAGTCAAGACCAGCCCTGTACCATAGGGGCAAGGGACAAGTTCCAGAAAGCCTCATACACCCACCCATTGCCCCACACACCCCACCCATAATGTTTTTCTCTCTTTTAAAACCATCTCCATCTACTATTACGTAGTATCATAAAACATGAGATTAAAAGTAGCTCTAGAATAGAAATCAAAACTCCTTTGTCTTTTGAATACCTGCCCTGAATCATGCTGAATACCACCAGAACCTTTCAATTGTGCCCCCTCCCCCCCCCATCAACAGTCACCAGTTTCCTATGGGTTGAACAGACACTTGGCTGGGATGGTTTAGTCAGGGATAATCCTGTCTTGATCAAGCACAGGGGGCTTGACTACATGACCTTGTGAGATCCCTTCCAGCCCTTCATAGATTTAATAGACATTAGGGCTGAAAGGGACCTCGGAAGATTATCACGTCCAGCCCCCTGCCCCAGGGGCAGGAAGTCAGCTGGGGTCATAGGATCCCAGCATGGTAAACATCCAAATTTCTCCTGAAGGCATTCAGAGTGCATGAACCACCTCTGACTGCAGGCTATTCCAGACCTTGGGGACTCGCACAGTAAAGAAATTCTTTGTTATGTCAAGCCTGAATCAGTCTTGCAAGAGTTTATAACTGTTTGACCTTGTCATCTCTTGGGGTGCTCTGGTGAACAAACGTTCCCCCAGATCCTGCTGAACATGCCTTATAAATTTATAGGTGGCCATCAGATCGCCCCTGAGCCTGCACTTTTCCAGGCTGAAGAGTCCCATAGCTCTCAACCTCTCATTGTAAGGTCTGTTTTCCTGACCTCTGATCATGCACGTGGCTCTCCTCTGCACTCTTTCAAGCTTCTCCACATCCTTTTTGAATTGTGGAGCCCAAAACTGAATGCAGTATTCCAGCTGTGGCCTCACCAAGTCCAAGTACAAGGGGAGAATGATGTCCCGGGATTTGCTTGAGAAGCATCTATGGATGCAAGCCAATGTTTTGGTCGCTTTACTAGCCACAGAATCACATTGAAGGCTCGTGTTCAGCCTGTGGTCAATGATGACCCCCAAGTCTCTTTCATCCGTAGTGCTAGCCAGCGTAGCACTGCCAAGCGTATAGGGATGCTGCTGGTTTATCTTCCCAAAGTGGAGAACCTTGCATTTTTCAGTGTTAAACACCATCAGGTTCTCATCTGCCCATTTCCGGAGACTGTCAAGGTCAGCCTGGATCACCCTCCTGTCCTCAGGTATAGATGCTTTACCCCAGAGTTTGGTATCATCGGCGAACTTGGCCAGTCCGCTCCTGACTCCAATGTCCACATCATTAATGAAGATATTGAACAATATACATCCAAGGACAGAGCATTGGGGGACCCCACTGGTCACAGGGCACCACGACAATTGACTTCCATCAACCACCACCCTCTGGGTCCAACCACAGAGCCAATTGCCCAGCCAGTGGATCATGGTGGACCCAAGGCCACAGTTGGCCAGTTTTGCCAACAGGTGATCATGGGATGCAAAATCGAAGGCTTTTTTGAAGTCAAGATATATGACATCAATCTCCTCTCCCTTGTCCAGGTGATAGGTCACCTGGTCGTAGAAGGAAATGAGATAGGTCAAGCAAGATCTACCTGCAACAAACCTGTGCTAGCTATTTCTCAGGATGCTGCCATCGGCCAGTCTGTTAAGAATGGCCTCTTTGACAATCTTTTCTAAGACCTTCCCCAGGAAAGAGGTCAGGGTGATGGGTCTGTAGTTTTCTGAATCCACTTTCCTCCCTTTCTTGAAGATAGGCACCCCATTGGCCTTCTTCCAATCTTTAGGCACTTCACCAGAGTGCCAGGAGTTCTCGAAGATCCATGCCAAGGGCTGAGCTATGATGCTGGCCAGCTCCTTGAGTACCTTGGGGTGCAGTTTGTCAGGGCCAGCTGACTTGAAGGTGTCCAGCCTCTCAAGGTGTTCCTTCATGAGGTCAGCATTGATGGGGGGCAAGGAATCTCCCCCACCCGGGCCTCCCTGTCCTGTAATGGGCTGGGGTATCCCATGGGACTGGTGAAAGACTGACACAAAGTACCCATTTAGTAGGTTGGCTTTTTCCTGGGTGTCGGTTCTTTCCTATGAACGATAATCTGCTATAAGCTGGAGGCTCATCATCTGCATAAGACAGAAAAATAGACCTCTGTGTCTGCCTCCAATGTGATGTGTTCATGAGAAAGGCAAATGTGATCTCAGGATATATAAGAGAAGGTCAGTAGGTCAGTCAGTAGGTTCTTTTAAGCATTGAGGCCCATACACTTAGCACAGTTAAGACATGCTAGTTTCTATAGCCAACAGTAAAATATAGATGTAATGTGTTTTAGCTTCATATACAACCTCCTTTGACTCCTCATTTGTAATGATCAGGTAACCAAGTTCAGGGCTGTTGTTTTTTGGAACAGTATACTGCATGGAATGAAAACAAAATGGTTTAACTGGTCAGCAACTACAGACAACTGGCTGGATGGCAGCACTACAAAGAAGGATCTAGACCTGGTGGATCATAGACTTAATATGAGTCAGCAATGTGCTATGGCTGCAAAAAGGGTAATAGTTTTTAGCTGCATTAATTGGAGCATTAGGTTTAATACGTGGAAGATGATAGAACTTCTAGTGCGCTGTTTAGGCCTCATCTAAGCACATTGTCAAGTTAGAAAGGGTCCACAGGCAGCCATTATATATTGCTTGGAAGGCAATCTATAAGAGTAGAGATTGAAAGAAATAGATGCATTCAGCTTGCAGAAAAGGCATGTAAAGGGATATGATAGCTATCTTTAAATATCTGAAAGGCTGGCATAAAGAAGATAGAGAACACCTTGTCTCCACTGCTTCAGAAAACAGGATGCAGACCAATTGCTTGAGTTTGCAGAAAAGTATGTTTAGATTGGACATCAGGAAAAAAAACTTCTTCATTGTTAGAACAGTGAGGTAGTAGAATAGACTTCCCAGACAAATTATGGGATCTCCTTCATTCCTTCAACATCTCCTATATGTTACACTTAGACCTTACTAAGCACACTTAAAATGAGACTGTTGGCAGGTTAAAACTCATTAACTCATGCTAAGTGCCCTAATGTACACACTGCTGTGAGATCATAGGAAGAGCTCTGCAGCCCAGAGAAGGTGGATATTGGACAGGACCAGGTTCATCAGCAGGAGAATGAAGCAGAGTTTCACAGCCATTACAAAAAAGCTATTAAAGGACCTGGGATAAGTTTATAGAAAAGATACAGAAAGGGAAGTTCTGACTGTTCAGTAACATGGGTATGCTTGCTGTCCCCAGGTTGCAGAGCAGAGTGGAAGGTGTTTGGTTTTCCCATGCCTCTGGACTTTTTTGGTTGCCATGTGGGGCTGACAAGGATTTTTTTCTCCACTTCTTACCATAGGGGTCAGGGGAGTTTATCATCTTTCTCTTAAATAATGGGTATTGGCTGAGGATTTTGACAGGGGTGTGACAACATTCCTGCTACAATTAAAGCCTGGATGTTCCCCATGAGAGGAACTTGTGCCTCTGCTCAGAATCTGACTAATGGTCACACCAGGAATAAATTTTACTCTACAGTCAAGACTATTGGCATATTTGCTTTCCTCTGTAGTAAGGGTATGGCTGTCTTCCTTGGATCTCTCAAGTTCATTTTGAGAGATCCAGTGTCCCACTGCTGCAAGGCTGCACTGGTACTTCAGCAGTGCCTTCCAGCCCTACTCTTCTATGATTCTATGACAATATATAGAATGTTGGTATCACATTTCAAGAAAATTTAATTGAAACTGGAAAGAGTGTAAACAAGGGAATATTATGATGGTCAGGGGAAAGAATATCATATTTTAAGAAACTAAGGCTAATTTGTTTTGCGAAAAAGGAGAGTCTGAGATAAGATCTGATTGCCCTTTGTCTAAATATACAAAGTGAAGTGGCAGTTTACAGGAAGGAGAATAGTTCTTTAAGTTAAAAGACAAGGCATAAGAATAAATGGGTACAAACTGGCCATAAGTATATCTGATACAGAAATTAGAAGTTTTCTAACCATCAGAGGAGTGATAAAAGCCTTATGTTAGGAATAGCAAGTTCAACAAAACCAAACATTTTAAAATGGAATGTCATACATTTCTGAGAAGTATTATGGAACATGGTTACCTGCTACAGTAGGGCCTGGTCTCAGTGACCTAAGGGGGTTCCTGCCAGCTTTATCTCCTGCTTCCTAGAATTGCAGAATTCTACATAACAAAAGGTTTAAGAACTATGGAGATTCTCACAGGAGCTCACAAAGACAGGTACAGCTGGCCCTGTAGCAGTGGCAGCTGCATATAAATTGAGAGAATTATCACTTTTAAATCAGTTTGAAGTATGTACCATTATTTTGCTTTGGCAATCTCCCTTTAACATAGTTATATATACAAAATCACAGTTAAAGATGCATCTATCACAGGCATATACATATACTCATTTATCTAAAACGAATGCTTTATGTGATCTATTTCCAAGAAATATAAACCAAACACTTCTAAAAGCTGTATGCCTTCCTTTATATAAATTCAAATGTGCAGTAAGAAATGCCACCTTGTAAAAATTCCTGTACACATTTGGGAATAATGTAGTTTAGAGGCAAGATATAGCGGTTTAATATCCGAGGCAGCCCCATATAAGCAAGCTTCATAATGAGGATTTACTTTTGCATTTATTCATCAGACCGATAATAAGTGCATCCTTTTCCCCCGTCAAGTGTACTCAGTGCAGAAAAGAACAAGGCATTATAGTAAATTACTTTACATTCATTTTAATAATGTAGTTTAAATAAAGATATAAAACTCTTTATGTAACCCTGGCAAAAGGCAACCATCCTCAAAGGTTACCCAACCCACAGTGATAGTTTCAAGGGCATCCTGCAACACCTGTAGATTTTTCATTGTTGTATCACTGCTTGATAAGTTTTCCAGCTCCTGTATTTGTCTTTCTTGAACTATCAGTAAGGTTGCTTATTCTCCAACTTTGCTTGTTCTATTTGGGGGAGGAAGGAGGAGCATGACCATCAATTACTTAAGGCTCTTGAGATCATCAAATGAAGCCATACCATACAATTCAAGGACATAATTAAATCTACTTCCTTAACTTCATTAGTCGCCCTCAGACATTCTCTCAGGGTGAAGTTATATGTTACACTTAGACCACACTAAGGACACTTAAAATGAGTGTCAGCAGGTTAAAACTAATTAACTCATGGTAAGTGCCCTCTGAGAGTCTGAAAGTTACACCACTTCCGGTGGGGTTAACCCTGGGCCATGCTATGTAGTTCATGATAAGGTAACTTCAGTCCACAGGGTTAAAATGAGATATTTGTAGTCCTCTAGCACCCCAAAATGAACCAGTTTCTTTCATTTATACTAGCTTATGTGTAATTTCTGTCCCTAGCCTAGGTGTCCTGACTCCTAGCCATGCCCCTATTCACCATCCATCTAGAGGCAAGTCAGAGCTTTGCAGACAAGAAACAATATTAACCCTTAACAAGTGACTGCTTATGGCATGTTCTAACTTTAACACAGCATAATATTCCACAGATTTAATATGGTCCAAAGTGTACTGTGAAAATTCACCTGCAAAAGTGATTGTTTAGAGCAGGGGTCAAAAACCTATGGCACATGTGCCCAATGCTGCATGCGGCATGGTTTTTATTGGCACATGGGCTGCTTCCTGCCCCAAAGGGCAGGAAGGGGCATGCTCAGATTGAGCAGCACATGGCTGCCCAGGAACAGCCTTGTGCTGCTGCAGACCCCTGCATTAGCTAGCGGACCCAGGCCCTGGAACACCTTGATCACGCCAGCCAGGTAAGAGCCCTTGGCCCCAACCCTAACCCAGCCCACCACAGACCTCATCCCCAGCCACATCCTCACCCTGATGGCCCCAGCCCCAATGCTGTGCTGCCAGCAGGCCCCAGCTGGCACCATCACCACTGCAGGCCCCAGCCCCAGCCCCAACCCAGCCATGTGCTGCCGGCAGCCCAGCCCCATCACTTCCATGGACCCCGGCCCTGGACCCGGCCATGTGCTGTCGGTGGCCCGGACCCAGCCAGCACCATCGTCACTATGCCAGGGCCATCTGCAGCATTGGGATGGGGCCAGGGCTGCAGACCTGCACAGGCCCTGGCCCCATCCTGGAGCTACAGACGGCCCAGCCACGTGTTGCCAGTGGGCCCGGCCCTGGCTGGCACCACTGCCGCCATCCACCCCATCCAAGCCAGGCCCAGCAGCAGCACCACTGGCAGCTCTGAGATGAGGCTGGGGCTTGGGCCCCAGGCCCATGAACGTACACGGGCCCCAGTCCCATCCTGGCACTAGCGGCAGGCCCAGCCAAATGCTGCCAGCATGTGGCCAGGGCCGGGCCCCAACTGGCACTGCCATGGCCCGCCCCAGCCCAGCGCTGCTGCTGGGCCGGGGCCACCTCCAGCACCGGGATGAGGCTGGGGCCTGGGCTCATCCCAGTGCTGCTGGCAGGTGTGGCCCCAGCCAGAACCTCTACTGCCACTGCTGGGCCAGGGCCATTGGCAGTGCCGAGGTGGAGACGGGGCCCGGGCCTGTGGACCTGTGCGGGCCCCAGCCCTATCCCAGTGCTGCCAGTGGGCCCAGCCACATGCTGGCAGTGGGGCCCAGTCCCAGCCAGCACCTCCACCATCACCCCCCACACCCCAGCCCAGTGCAACTTCTGCAGCACTGGGATGAGGCCAGGGCCAGGGCCAAGGCCTGGGCCCCATCTTGGCACTGCAGATGGCCCTGGCCCCAGCCATGTGCTGCCAGTGGGCCGGGTCCCAGCCCTCACCACTGCTGCCGGCCCCAGCCCAGTACCACTGCAGGGCTGGCCCATTGGCAGCATGGGGATGGGGCCCGTGTGGGGCTGGGTCTGGGACCTGTGCAGGCCCTGGCAGTGCTGATGGCCACGGGCTGCCAGTGGGCCTGTGCTGCCCATGGCCTGGGCCCCAGTGCCAGCCCCACACTGCCGGTGGGGCCCGGCCCCAGCCCCATGCTACCCACAGCCAGGGCTCCAGCCCCAGCCCTGTGGTGCCAGGTAGTCCTGGTCTCAGCCCCGTGCTGTCCATGGCCCCAGCTCTGCTCCACATTCATTTTGTTTTTCTGATATGCCAGCACTCCAGCACCTTTCATGGTAGACATTGTGGTTTTTTCAGCACTCCAGCCAAAAAATGTTGCCTACCCCTGGTTTAGAGCTAAAGATCCATGTCTTAAAAAGCTGCAGAAATGCTACCAGTAGTGTACGGCAGTAGTGGTATTTAATCCTCCTATTTCTTTAACCAGAAGAGTAAAAGATTACTAATAAATATCTTAAAAGAAATCAGGATGTTTTCTCTTGGAACTAATATCTCTTATATGGGTCCACAGGAATAATGTGGTATTCTAGGCATTCTAGATACCTTCTTCTTCGACAAAATTCAGTTGAAGATGGTCTTTGCATTTCAGTACTTGGAAAACACCAGGAAACCATGAAGGGCAGTTGAATGCTTCATTTTGAGTTCACCTTTTTTTGTTTGTTTGTTTATATGCTTTTTCTAGTTTTTCTATAATCATCTAGATTTTAACACAATTTTAAATAAAAAAATGTTTGTATCAGAACACCAACTCTTTTTGTTCAGAAATGTTGAGACATTTCAAAAGCTTGAACTCTTAAAAAATAAAGTAAAATAGTATTTGCCACAGTTGATGTTTTACTGTATACAGTTTCTGTTGCAAAAATTTGTATTTTCTGACAAAAAAAAATTTTAGTTGAAAATTTATTACCAGTTCTACTCACAAACTAAGTATAACAGTGACCCATATGTGGTACTCATTTCCAGATTGGTGTAGCTTCCTCCATAGACACTAAAACCCCAAATCATGAAAGTATGTACTTCAAGTTAAACATCCTTCCACAATAAAAAAAAAAATATCTAAATCAGAATTTAAGTAAGATTGATAATCTCGGCTTTCAGGTAGCTGGTTGATTAAAAATGTGCCCAATTCAATTATTAGTTCACAGTCTCAAGTAACACGGTGCATTTTACTGGAACTGAAATAAACATTTCACCCAGTCATTGTTATAAGTAGGCATTTGTTGGGCTCCAGGAGAGCTAGTATCATATTTTTGAAATCTCTGCTTTTTCTTCCCATCATATTTTTGTTCTTTATATATATAATCTTGAACAAACGTTGAACCCCACTCATTGTTCTTGAAGCAGGACTGTTGTTTTATAATTAAATTAGTCAAATTTGATAGAACTTTTTTAAGTATAAGGTAATCTATTCAAATTATTTTACAAATGCACAGTTCAGTAACATTGCACTCCAAAAAATCCCACCATCATCAATACAAAAGTAATTACAGCACTATTTACAAGCACAGAAATTAGTACATATTACAACTAGCTGAATATTGTCAAATTGGTTTTGATTAACAATATTCAGATTCTGAATTCATACTTCTGCCTTATATGCACACTTGTTACAGAAAGCCTGAGCAATATGCAGCAGGTCAAATTCAGGGACACATAGATATATAACCATGCTGTCTATTCTTCCTCATTACGGACATAGGCCACAGAACAGGGTGGGCCACCCAGGCCATGGCCCAACCAACTTTTAGCGTGTTAATTTAGCTAGCTATTCGGGTTAAAAAATAGCTATACAGTTTTAACCAGAATGACAATTGCGCATTTGTGGGTTATATAAATTAATGTGCTAATAGTTGGTCAGGCCATGGCCTTGGTGGCCCACCCCATTATGCAGCCTATGATTACGTACATTCACTGAGGAGACATCTGTGGGTGAAGCATATCTCTTGGTGGGAGCCCTGGGCTCTGGCTGGTATTACTGGGGTCCATATAGACATAGCCTCAGACACCTATAAACAGAATCCACAACAGCCAGTATACTGAGCAAGGAACTGCCTAAGCCTATTCATAGGAAACACTGAGGGGGAAAGTGTGTTTAAAATGCCACCCATCTCTAGAACTAAAGTAGCTTACCCTAATTATTTTAATTACTTATCTATGATCAGGATTCTCAACACTGAACCCTTTCCTAATTTGGGGGAGCAGTCTATCCTTTCCCTTTCTTAAAAACAAAACAAGGATAGAAAAGGTGGATCCCTCTTTTATCCAACAGTGGCTAGTTTTTAGAAACCCAGGTTCAATTCATTCCCCTGCAAGAAGAGACCTGAGACTGTACTTCCTACCTCCCAGGAGACTGCTTTGGGGTGGATGGTCTCTCAACCCCTTTTGTTGATGCCATTTCATTTTGCATGGAAGAATTAATTATTCATTGGAACAAAGAGAGTGTAAGACTACATGATTCCATAGTCCAGTGCGGTCACCAGGGAGAGAGGAGACCCGGTTTCAGTCCCTGCTGTAAAGAATAATTAAGGCAAAATACTGAAATATTCATTGGAGAAGTGATTGGAACCAAAACTTTCCCCTGTTCAGGTGAGCTACCTAAGACAAGGCCTTTCATTCTTTAAGGTGCTTTTTTTTTCAAAAGTGAAGGTGAGAGCCTATATTGCTTTTATCCTTAGTCTGTAAAAAATGGGTGCCTATTGCAAAATGAAGAAAAGAATTATAAATAACTTGCTGTCAACTTCACTCCTTGTGCAAATTAAAACATGAAACAAAACTCTGTAGCCCTAAAGATCTGGAAAACTGATACATTGCCTATTAACTGCATTGTCCTATTTAGGGGCATTAAATTGATACATGCTCTTTTTTATGATTGCTTTCATTGTACATGGACATGTACACAAGTGCAGGCAGCCTGACAGGGAGGCGCTCTAACTCATGGTGCTTTACACAAAGGGCCATGAGGAAGAGCACCATTGAACACAACAGGTATTTGCCTTTTGGATGGTAGGTGGCTTGGAGCCTGCCTGCGCTGCCCCAGACCAGCAGACATGGGTACCTCAGCAGCATCCCAGGAGGCTGCTGGACTGCCCCTCTCCCCAGCTCCACCTTCCCCTGTAGCTGACAACTGTCAGGTCAGCAGCAACTGGGGGGAGGAACAAAACCTCCCCCCATCACATACCCCCCGCAACTACCCCTGCTGGGGTCTTGGGAGGAGCTGGGCTGGGTCCACAAGGTGCGGGGGCTCTGCTTCCCCCTCCCTGTCCCAGCTTTGGGAACAGCAGCCTCAAGGTTGTTGCTGTCAAGACACTCATGCAGTGGGCAGGGGGTAAGGAAAGGAAGGCTCCCCCTCCCCATAATCCCCCTTCCCCCACCTACCCCTGGTGCTGTCTTGGGTGGAGCCAGGCTGGGCTTGCATGGTGGGAAAGGCTCCCTTCCCCACCCTGCCCAGTCACCACATGAGAGTCTTGACATTGGCAGAGGCTGCCATGCCCAGAGTTGGGACAGGGGAGGGAAATGGAGCTCTCCTGCCTCATGGACCCGGCCCGGCTCCTCCCAAGATTCCAGCTGGGAGTCTGCCCCCGCTCTGGATGCAGCATATCAAGATGCTTGCACAGGGGAATGGGGTGGGAAGGGAGCCCCCTCCCCCACCCACCCCACTGCATAGGCTTTCCCTGGCTACCCCTAAGAGACAGCAGGGGTAGTTGGTGGGGGGCACATGTGGCAGTCTCCCTTCCCTGCTGCACCGGGAGGAGACAGAGGTTTTCTGTCTCCTCTCTGTGACAAGCCTGGGGGCAGGGTTGGGCTGGTGCTCACTCACATGATCACTAGTCTAGCCCACAAAGATGCTTGGGATACAGGCAAAATCATCCAAAATTGTCCCTTACAGGGAACCTGTATACATATCCCCTAAGGTGTTCTGCCTTAGAGAGCCTTGGCTGCAGCTGTGAAAGTTTGTTAAGTTACAGCTGTACAGTGCTTTCAGGGGCCTTGTCATGCAAAAAACTTGACTTCTGTAAATGCCCTGTATGTATAACTAATCAATTATTTTGAATATTACAGAAAATTATTAACAGACTTACCAAGAAAAGGTTAAGAGCTACATTAAGAATATGGTATTACTAACTTTCTTGCATCGTTTTTAATTCATTTCTTTTATATCTCATTGTCTCTTTCTTGGCATAATGCATCAAGATGCTAGGCACTGATCTGCTGTCCTTGTATACCTGCAGGAACCTTATGAAAGGGTCCCTGCAGCCCTGGCCCCCAGACCAGTCACTGGGACAAACCTGGATGCACTTTTTTACTGGTGAACCCAGATTCTCTAGGTTGCAATTATAATCCTCTGGACCAACCTTCATTTTCCTCAGTTGCTTGTGAGAAAATAATCCAAAATAGCTATGCCTGGATGCCTAATAATTAGGTGACTGCCAGTGCTCCAGTACATTTCTATCCCTAAATGAGGAAATGCTTAACTTTAACCTAGTCAAAGCTTAAGAAGTAAACTTATTCTTTTCTTTTAGATGTTCTTCAGTGTATTTTATGCCACTGGTTTCATCGTTTCACTTTCTCTCACAAATATACAAAAAAAGTCTTAGTTTACATAAAAGCTCAACTTAAGAACTTATATTTCACATAGTTTATCAAAGGTAATAAGCGAGAGACATTTTAATATAGCTAATTAACTGTCATAGATGTTATAGAATTCAGGAGGTCAAGCAGTAACTTATGAAAACCCATAACACCTTTTAATAGTCTGTTTATAATAATACACAATGTATGAATTTATATCTGTATCGTTCTATTATTAATTTCTGAACACTTTAAATGCTAGTTGTAAATTAAAGCTTTGTGTAAAGGATGACTTAAAGTCATATTTAGTAAACTTAAAGGTATCATTATTCCACATCTACAAAGTCACTAAGAACTAATTTTAGACAGAAGAAACCAAAATATTTATAATCCTTGCAACCTAATCATCAGTCAGGCACTCAGCCTCCTTGTAATGGAAATATGCATATTTATAATCTTCATTTTCTGTGTCCTAGGGACACAGAGAATATAAGTCCTCAGGAGGAATGTCACTCCAAGAGTCACAAGGTAAATAGGAGAATGCATCTGTGGTATAAAAATGTATACTGTGTTTAGAAATGTGCTCCATCTTTAGCATGTGGGTTCTTCCCTTCTTGTTTCAGGGGGAAAGTGTATGGTCAAAATGGATTCAGTTTAGTTTTTAAACCTTACCTAAGAAAAAATGAATTATCATATTGGACCACACCTAAACAAAGTCTGTCTACTCCAGTATCCAATTTCTGACAGTGACCAGTACCACATTCTTCAGAGGAAGCTGCAAGAATCACATAATAGGCACTTACGGGGTAATCTGCTTCTTGCATAGGTCTAGGCAGCTTTCTAACAATCAAAGACTAGTGTAAGCCCTGTGGCACAAGGGTTAATAGTCCTCTCAATTATTCTTTTACAGTTAATTCTATCAACTTTGGGTAGTCTTCATAATTAACCCTGACTGTGCTGGATGATTTTACATTTTCTGCTGGTAATATATCCTTACATAGTCTTACTGAATTCCTGCAAACTCATGTAAAACTTCCTTACTCTAGCAGCTATATGCATCACTATGGAAATGTAAAACTTACAACTAACAGGGAAGGCACTGACATGTGGTAGCTGATGCACAGCCCTGAAAAATTAACCCCTTCTTGCCAGAAAAACACAAAGATTTCAGTACCTTGTGGTAGCAGGACTAAGGGTGAACAACTGGAACACTGGCCCCAAGTGCCAATTTGGAAGAGGTACAAAAAAGGCGTCCCCAGGGATTGTGCAGAGTAGCAGCAGCAGTCACAATGTGGAGATTTGACATGGTAGATCTCTAGCACCCTTGGTGCAGAAACCTGTGGTGCAGACAACAGCAGCTCAGCTTTCCCTACTCTTTCTCTCTGTACCCATCCCACCCCCCACCTACCACCACCAAGAGCAATGAAAATCCTAGTTAGGCTTGTGGTGCCACATATTCCCTTAACACTATTAAGTTTTATAATCATAGTTTCATAGTTGGTAGGGTCGGAAGGGACCTGAGCAGATCATCAAGTCCAACCCCCTGCCATGGCAGGAAAGAGTACTGGGGTCAAAAGACCCCAGCAAGGTATTCATCTAACCTCCTCTTAAAGACCCCCAGGGTAGGAGCCAGCACCACTTCTCTTGGAAGTTGGTTCCAGATCCTAGCTGCCCTGACTGTGAAGTGGCGCCTCCTGATGTCTAATCTGAATCTACCCTCTGCCAGCTTGTGACCGTTATTTCTTGTCACTCCTGGTAGTGCTCGGGGGAACAGGGACTCCCCCAATGCCTGCTGGTCTCCCCTGACTAGTTTGTACACAGCCACTAGATCCCCCCTCAGCCTTCTCTTCTGGAGGCTGAACAGGTTTAGGACCTGTAGCCTGT
>NW_017729032.1:188445905-188450214 GCF_001723915.1 Gavialis gangeticus | reverse complement strand
TCCAGTCCCTCCAGAAGTTCCCTGACTAGGTCCTCACTGACTCTAGGCCTGGGTGCAGCTCCCCTGGGTACTATGGGGGTCCCAGTTGAGGGGGGTGACCTGGTCCCTGCTCAGAAAAATGGAGGCAAAGAAAGTGTTAAATAGGTTAGCTTTACTGTCTGGTGTGATGACCAGATTTCCTAGTGTGTCTTGCAGAGGCCCCACATTACCCGAGACCTTCTTTTTACCCCCCTGTGTATTTAAAAAAGGACTTCTTGTTGTCCTTGATCTGGGTAGCTAGTCCCAGTTCCATCTCCACCTTGGCCTTCCTGCCCACCCCCCTACAGCCCTGAGCAAACGAGGTATAGTCCTCCCTGGTGATAGCCCCTCCCTTCCATTGGGTGTACGCCTCCTTTTTAGCTAGAAGATGTTCCTGTATGCTTTTGGTGAGCTATGGGGGCTTTTGCACCCTCTTGCCCCCTTTGATCTGTGTCGGGATGCAAATGTTGATAGGCCAGTAGTTGATGGCAGTGTCTTCTTTTTCTGAATCACTGTTGACATTTCATTATTTTGATAACAAACCTGAGAACTGCATTAAAAAGCACTGAAGATATTGGCAGGAAAAGAAACAGGAGTTTATTACAAATTTAATTAATTAAGAATGATCATTCTTGAGTCACAGGGGCTGTTAGACTTGGGACATGCTTGTGTAAAATAAAATTTGAAAATTCAATAGAATCTGAGAGTTAAAAATTACATGAATTGCACACAAATAAATTCCAGTCAGAATAATTACATATTTATGCATAAATTAAAAATAAAATAGCACTGAAAGAAATATTTTACTATTTAGGTTTCATCAATTACTGTTTTACAAAAGTAATCAAAGAATAGGAATAAAATACACCAATTAGGTACACATTTAACATTTAAAAAGTGTAATGGTGCCATACCACGTGTCAATTTACATAAGCTACCTTTAATGTCACCTTAATTTTGTAATTAATGCTATTGATCCAATATGTAAGAGGTTTACATGATAAAGGTTTAATATCATAAATGCTAGTTCCATTGAAGTCAGTGGCAAAATTCCCATTGACTGAAAGTAAATAAGAATTTCACCCGTCATCTACATTCAATTACATAAGACTAATGCATGTTCTTACAGCTGCTGATTCAGGAAAATACTTAAGCACACCAGTAATCCCTTCCCCATTCAGCGAAGTATTTATGTAAGTGTTTGACTTTAGAAACATACTTAAGTGCTTCATTCAGTTGGGCTTGATATTTCTACTGTTCTGCATTTTTACTATATTATATTCTCTCATGGTAGTCCCTTTGCCACAAACTCCAATAAACATGTCCAGAATTACAAGAATTAACTCTGACTGAGCAGCCTTCAGAAATCAGCCCAAGGGCCAGACTGGGATTAATTGTAGGTGTAGTTGCCAAAGCTGTCCTGGACCTTCTTTCATTAACTCTGCTACACCATCAAACAAGTCTTTGCAAATGAGATTGTTCCAAATAAAAATTCAGAGAAATTCCCTAGTTGTGTTACAGGCCGTCAACAGAGCTCTCCCACACAACTGAGAAAAGTTCTAATGAGATTAGGATAAATTACCAAAGTTCTACAGCATCCAAGACAAAGCCTGAGACTATAATGCCATTTCAAAGGAGAATACAGAGCAAACATGGAATTCAGGAAATTGCTTAGAATTGCAGTTAACCATTTTGAAGATGGTCTTTGCATTTCAGTACTTGGAAAACACCAGGAAACCATGATTGCATAGTGCCTGCTCTTGCATACTTTCTTCTGTTTCCTTCACCCATTACCTGATCTTCCGTATTCCCTACCTCACTTCAGTGAATTGCATTCCTCCTTATGGCAGGTAGAATACCATCCTCGAACTGCGCTATGCCAGGAGACTGTAGCCGTAGCCTTGCCTGATGGGCTATGATTACCGCATTACGTATTATATACAGTTAACAGTGACTGGGTGTGTCTACATGTGGGCTTTGATGCACAGTAACCTATCTTACTGTCCAATAATGCAAATTCACTAACTAAGCTAATGCACAGTAAAATAAGCTGCTGCACATTAACCGTCACTTAAAAATACGCACTTTCAGTACTGCGCATTAAGGCATCCTAATGCACATTTATGTAACCTAATGCACATTTACAGCCTCATACTAGCTGTACTAAATGTACATTAGGAAAAGCATATTAATGAAAGTGTAGACATGTCCACTATGTATAAAAAGACTAAAGCTGGTTCAGAATGAAGTGGCCCTTCACTCAACAAGAGAGGTCTAACAGTATACATCACCTCAGGACTTCTAGTAAGTAGCAAGTTCCAGACTTCCATCTTAATCTTCTTATGTGGGTTTCAGCCAGTAATTTACCAAAGGACCTCTCACCCTTACTCTCACCCTTCCTTAAAACCTCCCATAACAGAACATAACAGTCACATTTCTGAGTGTAGGGCACAAAAACTTCCTAGTTGCTGCCCTTCCCCAGAAAAGGTGCAGGGTGACTTACAGTAAAAAACAACGTAAGAGCAGATAAAATACTAAATAAGATAAGATATATGCTTATATAACAAAAATACTCTAAACAATGTCCCAACTTCTTTTGCTTGGTAAATATCTGTCCAGATAAAAAGATCTTTCACTGCTTTCAGAAGATGTCCCAACTTCAGTTCTGATAAGCCGCAGGGGGGAGGGACTTCCAGAATAGAGGAGCCAAGAATGACCTCCAACATGTTTTTCTTGTGTTTTAGCTACAGAGGATTAATATTATGAATAGGGACCTAACCAAATTCATGATTTTGCAATTTTAGTGGAAACTGGAAATTTGGTAGGTCCCCCGTGAAAAATTGTAGTCCCTGTGAAAAAGCATGGAAACCATGAAAAATCAGGAAAATTTTGCAGGAAAATGGAATTGCAGAGACAGGAAGCCCTGGTATCCTGAAGCATGGTGGGGAGGGAAGGGAGGGGACATTTTCATGGCAAAGCATGGCACCACCACACACCTCTGATTGGCTGAGGGGCCCCAGAAGTCCTGCCCCTCCCCCGCCCCCTTATAGACTGACAGATAACCACAGGGGACCTGCCAGGCTCCACTGTGAAAATGGCACTTGATGCCACACTGGGGCCACAGAATCCAGAGGCAGCATCCATAAATTAGGTAAGTCCCTAATTATGCATATCAGTGATTATGGTGGAAAGGTTTTGTTGATAAAGGAAAGTTTTGCTGTATTTCTTAGGGATAGGACTTGCTGGATTTCTTAGGGATAGTCCAACTGCAGATCTGCCAAACTGTTTTTTGGAAGTTAGCAAGAGCTGATTTTCTTAAGGCCCTGACTTTCCTTTTGTAATGTTAGCAGGCCAAATTCATTAACATTGCAAATCAGGAGCACACAAATCTTTGCTGAATTTATAAGAAATAATATATACTTTGTGAGCCATTTTTCCTTTTTGTTTCCCATGATAATACATGAATGCAATGTGGTTTGGGCTCCTTCAAGGCATTTGCATAATATATATTCTACATTTTTCTGCTGATGGTGGCTTTGGGTTTGAGAGAGGTGTGTCAGGTAACTAAAGGAAGGGAAGCCTGTTGTTAGGATGTGAATAACTATAAACATATTTACAACATAGCTGTTCACCCAAAGGGTCCCTCAATTAGACCACTTGACTTCTTTATGTGCCCTGGGAGTTCTTAAACACTGATTTTCTGTAGTGCTAATTGCTCAGGAGTTTCAAGTTATATGAATAGTCATTTCCTTTCAAGCAAGCATTGATTTTTTCAAAGCAATTAGTTTAAAAAGTAGTCTTCAGGCCTTCTAGCCCTCTCTAAACAAGTCCCCCTGTCCTTTAGGACTCATAGTGTGAGAGCATTGTATAGTAGCTCCCACTTCACCCACTTACTACATCAGTAGGAACAGAATTAAAATGGACAAGGATCATCATAAGCAATGTTCCCACACTTCTGGTGGGAAGGAACTACGGTTTATGATGAGACAACACCAAAGGAAAGAAACAGGAAATGTATGATTGGGGGGAGGAATAGAAATGAAAAAGGAACTCACAAGGAAAGGAAAAAAGGAAACAATGGGAGTAAAAGAGAGGCTAAAAGTAGTATTGGGAGTCATGAACAGATTTGAAAATTAGTCAAGTAAAGGGATGAACCACCTCAGGATAATGAAAGGTACACAGTTAGGACTAGCTCTCTGATGAAGATGCACAGGCAGAAACCCATTGCACCCCTGAGAGCTCTAGACCCCCAGCAGACCCTCAGACAGACCCCTGAGACCCCAATCCCCAG
>NW_017729032.1:188436733-188440905 GCF_001723915.1 Gavialis gangeticus | reverse complement strand
AATGAAAAAGGAACTCACAAGGAAAGGAAAAAAGGAAACAATGGGAGTAAAAGAGAGGCTAAAAGTAGTATTGGGAGTCATGAACAGATTTGAAAATTAGTCAAGTAAAGGGATGAACCACCTCAGGATAATGAAAGGTACACAGTTAGGACTAGCTCTCTGATGAAGATGCACAGGCAGAAACCCATTGCACCCCTGAGAGCTCTAGACCCCCAGCAGACCCTCAGACAGACCCCTGAGACCCCAATCCCCAGAACAGAACCAGGAGGTAAGTGGTGGACCACATGAGGTAGCCAGATAGTGATAGGAGGCAGATGAGTGGAGCCAAGGATGCTCACACCCCCTCCCCCTGGCCTCTACTTAGCCCAGCCCCCAGGGACCTGCCCAAACAGAGCACACAAACAGGCACACTCTAGGCCCAGTGTGTGTGTTAGCACAAGAGTTCATGCAAGAGGGTGCATGGAGGGGCCATCAGCAGACATTCTCAGCCACGAGGTGCCCACCAGTGGAGACTCGTGACACACCCCATGCCTGTTGCGCCCCCAGGAAGCCAAAACCCCCAACACCATGGGATAGATCTCCAATGCTGGATCTTGGGTAAAGGGGATGAGGGATGAGCCCTACCTCCTGCCCACCCGCAGACCCAGGGAGTCCCCCAGCTGCTCAGAAAGCCAGGGATCCCCCTGCAGGTAGCTACTCAAGCCTGTCTGCCAGGCCAGAGCAACAGTGACAGCTGCTGAAGAGGACCGCATGGGGATAATTACACCCACCTGGTCTCCTACTCAAACAATCATCTAAGGGCCTGCCCTGCAATATGTTGATGGGCATGTGCCACACCCCTAGGCTTCCTGACCTGAATCGTCCACCCCCATTTGGTACCTCAGAGGCCTTTATCCAGATGGAGCCTATGGTCTCAGCCTCCACACAGATGGAGCCCTGGATGCTAGGATCTGGGGTACAAACACTCCCACTTGTGGGATGTGCTTACTAGTGGAGACTCTGGAGGGCCAGGTGAGGGAGCTCCAGGAGAAAGTGAGCAGACTTTGAACCATCAGGGAACATGAGGCAGATATTGATGCTTACTGCCAGGCCCTACACCTGGAGAGGAATGCCACAGAGACCAGGCAGAAGAGCGGGTGGAAATTGGTCACATCAGGCCCAAAGCTATGATGTGCATCGGCTGCTCCACCAATAGCCCTCCACAACAACTACACAGCCCTCACACCATCAACAGATGAGGCATCCACGTCTGCATCCCCATCCTTCACACTGAAGACAGGACAAGAACAGCCACCCCCACCAAGGAAGCAATGAAGGGTAATTGTTGTGGGAGACTCCCACTGCGGGGAACAGAAGGTGCCATTTGTCATCCAGACCCCTTTGTTCAAGACGGTCTTCTGCCTTCCAGGAGCCAAGATCTGAGATATAATGGCAAGGATCCCAAATCTGGTCCACCCAGTGGATGATTACCCCATGCTCCTTGTCCACATGGGCACCAATGACATGGCTAGAAACAACCCTGAGAGACCGGTTACTCTAACTTCTATAGACCAGTCAGTCTGACTTCAGTTCTGGGAAAATCTTTGAAAAAAATGGTTAGGGAGGCCATCAACCACAAGCTTGTAACTGGTGGGGTATTAAGAAGCAACCACCACAACTTTGTCAAGGGTAGGTTATGCCAAACAAACCTAGTGTCCTTTTATGACCAGGCAACTAACCAGCTGAACAAGGGACATGAGATTGACATAATTTACCTAGACCTCAGCAAGACCTTAGATACTGTAGTCCATGAGATTCTCTCAATTAAGTTGGGGGGTACTTGCCAAACCAGTCTATAGTGAGGTGGGTTGGCAACTGACTCACAGGCCAATCCCAGAGAGTTGTAAACGATGGGATGGCCTCATCCTGGAGGACCGTCTCCAGTGGTGTCCCCCAGGGATCAGTGCTTGGGCCTGTGCTCTTTAACATCTTTATCAATGACTTGGATGAGGGGGTGAAAAGCACAATGATTAGGTTTGCAGATGACATTAAACTGTGAGGAAATGCAGGCACGTCTGAGGATAGGGTAAGGATCCAGCATGACCCTGAAAGACTGGTTCTATGGGCTGAAGGGAATCAGGTGAGGTTCAACAGGGACAAGTGCTGGGCCCTTCATCTGGGTAGAAATAACCTTCACCATAAATATACAATGGACAGTGTTCCACTGGATGACACTGCATCTGAAAAGGACCTGGGGGTGACAGTCAACCAACAGTTCAATTAAGCAGGGAAAATAGAACTCTGGTGTGCATCAGCTGATGTTGCCAATAGAGCCAAAGACATTCTTCTCCCCATCTATTCAGTGTTGGTGAGGCCACAGCTGGAGTACTGTGTCCAGTTCTGGGCACCTCACTTCAGGAAGAATGTGGATAAGCTGGAAATGGTACAGAGAATGGCCACCTATATGATTAGGGGCCTGGAGGATAGGCCCTATGAGGAGAGACTCTGGAAACTCATTTTTTTCAGTCTGAGTAAGAGAAGACTGAGAGGTGACTTGATAGCTGCCTACAAGTATGTCGGGGTGAACACCAAGATCTAGGGGAGCAACTCATAAGAAAGGCACCCCTTGGGAGGATGAAGACTAATGGGCACAAGCTAACTGAGGAAACATTTAGGCTGGACATAAGGGAAAACTTCTTTTCTATAAGGGTATCTAGAATCTGGAACACACTCCCAACAGAGGTGGTGCAGTCACGATCCTTTGAGGTGCTCAAAAGGAGGCTGGACAAGCACTTCATTGAGCTTGGTTGAGCCCAGTAACATCCTGCCCATGGCAGGGAACTGGACTTGATGATCTTACAGGTCTCTTACAGTCCTTTGATTCTATGAGTCTATTTTGCTAATAAATTCAGCTTCTTCAGGAAAGCACACAAAAAATAACACTGTTGTGGAAAAAATCTAATAACCAGTGGAAAGGCAAGTCTGTAATTAAATAAGTTCATACTTATCCTTTGTTTTAAAGCAACAAGATTGCTTTAGTTCCATTACATTTTAAGAAACTCACTCAGGACATGAGAGGAGCCTTTATTTGCATGAATTTACCATTATGGCTTAATGAGATAATGTCTCTGAAAGTCAAAGGGGTGTAAAACAATTAAATCTTCTCTTCATATGCCAACTAGGGGTTTCATTTACACTCATGAAATCCCAGGTAGTTGGTCAATAATGCTTTTCACCTGCTTTGTACTACTGGAATCACTTAAACAGCCAAAGCTACAATCTAGCTGTATATGTCAGTCTCCTTGGCACTTAAATGCTACAGTACACTACAGTACTGCAGCGTCTAAATCATCACTACTATATCTAAATTCAATTCCTGTTGGTAAAACTACAAAAGCATGTTACATTCCCCTACTTTTGGGCAGTCAAGGCTGCAAAAAGCTCTAATCTATTCCTGCTGGCTTTTGCGTGTGTGTGTATAACAACTATAACACTTTCCATTTTACTTAATGAATAATCAATGGTTAATGTGACTAAAAGCTGAGGGATCAAATTACAAGTATTAAAATATTTTTTTCAGACCAGTTTTTAATCGGTTTTCCTTAATGAGGTAATACTAGCTAATTAAATCACTGCATACTGAAAGTTGCTTTATAACCAGTTAGACAAAAGAGCCATAAGATTCAGAAGAATGAAGATGAACAAGGCCCTTATGAAGATTAAAAATGTCCACAATATCTGCCTGCTCTTTGTTTGAGTGGAAGATGTACTATTGGGGTGCATCCAGATGAGTGCGCACGTGCCTCTTGCCCCGTCTCAAACTCCTATGAGATGGGGCAAGAGGCACATGCAGGAATGAAAAAATGTTCCCCATGCTGCAAGTTTGCAGTGCAGGGAGAAAATTAGACTAAAAAAGCAGAGCAGGGCACAGTCCCGGAACATGCCTTGAGGCAACCAGAGGCTGGGTCCTCCACGGAGATGCTCTGGCTACCAGAGCATCCCTGTGGTTGGCCCGTTGCCCTGGTGCTGAAGTGCACAGCCTGCCAGGACACGGGTTCAGCACCAGGGCTCCAGTGCCTGTAAATAAGGGGTCAGGAGTTGGAGGCTGGAGGAGGGGGGAGGGGACCATGGGGGGGACCCCCGCTGACCCCGCCCATTACCACATCCCCCGGATTGCTGCCCCACCCAGCCCC
>NW_017729032.1:188436209-188436669 GCF_001723915.1 Gavialis gangeticus | reverse complement strand
GGCAGGGGATGGGGCTAGGTGGGGCAGCAATTGGGGGGCTGGGGTGGAGCAGAGGCGCCTTGTGGGGGGGTAGACCCTGCGGGAGCCACTTGGCCCCTATTGGAGAGCCATAGCCCTTGTATGGGGCTGAATCGCCTGTTGGGGGGCTGTAACCCCTGAGGGGGGGCATAGCCCCTGTGGGAGGGCAGCAAAATATATATTCATGAAACATGTATTTAGAGTTCACTTTATTATTATGATAAGAGACTTGCTTTAACACTGTAGATATAACAACAAAACATTGTCCAACTGATCGCTGTCTCTGTCTCTCTCTGTCTCTCTCGCTCTCTCTTTATAGTAGTCTTTTGTTCTACTTGTGGAGGAACATAGATCTGGGGATATTTTACAGAGTGACTTTGGGAGGTTTTTTTTTTTTTTTTAATCAGGGATTTTTCAGTTTTCCAGTAGGGAACACCAGAAT
>NW_017729032.1:188430709-188431209 GCF_001723915.1 Gavialis gangeticus | reverse complement strand
AGTGAGCTCTTCACCCCCACATCCAAATCATTGATGAATATGTTGAATAGCACAGGACCAAGCACCAACCCCTGAGAGACATCACTCACCACTTTTCACCAAGATGACACACCCATTCATTAGGACTCTGGGCATGTCCAAACAAGTGTGCATGTGCTTCTTGCCCCATCTCAAACCCCTTTGAGATGGGGCAAGAGGCACATGCAGGAATGAAAAAATGTTCCCCATGCTGCAAGTTTGCAGTGCAGGGAGAAAATTAGTTTAAAAAAGCAGAGCAGGGCACAGTCCCGGAACATGCCTTGAGGCAACCAGAGGCTGGGTCCTCCACGGAGATGCTCTGGCTACCAGAGCATCCCTGTGGTTGGCCCGTTGCCCTGGTGCTGAAGTGCACAGCCTGCCAGGACACGGGTTCAGCACCAGGGCTCCAGTGCCTGTAAATAAGGGGTCAGGAGTTGGAGGCTGGAGGAGGGGGGAGGGGACCATGGGGGGGACCTGCCCGC
>NW_017729032.1:188414676-188429983 GCF_001723915.1 Gavialis gangeticus | reverse complement strand
AGGCAGCAACCCCCACTGCCAGACTGCTGCAGTGGGTAGAGGGTGCAGGGAACTCTCAGGGCTGCTTCAGCAGTCCAGCTGACGCAAGGGGTAGTGTCCCCAGGTACCAATTGGCTGGGCCCCAGAAGCTCCTGAGAGCTAGTAGCCCTGAGCTACTTGCCAGGGCGGCTTTTAATACTGCTGGGGACAGCACAGGTGCTGACCCCGGACTCTAGCTCCCCCTGGCTGCTGTTCTGGGAGGAGCCAGGCAGGGTTATTTTGCCCCACGTGGCACAATTTCCTCCACAACAAAGTGCACGTCTGAGCACATGTGCTGAGGCAAAAAGCCCTGGCTCAAATTTGCACTGCTTCTATTTGAGCTGCTGCAAGCACACATGCTTGCATGTGTGGACACACCCATGTAGTTCAAGCACTAGACCTGGAAGATCTGTATCCCAGATCTGCAACAAAGGCTTTTGTATCTATCCTTGGTCTTCCCCATCCCATGTGAAAAATGGACACCTTTTGCCTTCCCTGTTCATTTAGATTGTAATCTGTTTGGTACTGTACAGCAAGTGTATCTCACTATGGGTGTGTATAATATCTATTTTATGGTACCTCTATGAATTAGGGTAATACAAATAAATAAAATTTTCTAGAGAATTGTACCCAACTTCCTCTAATTATCTAGTGGACCACCTGAAACATTTCTAAAAGGTATGCCTTTTCATGTACTGTGCTTTTTGTCTGTGTGGCAAAGTGGGTGTCCCCGCTAGTCACAGCTAGTGCCCCACCTGCCTCTGGGCATGTTGCCCACCTGTCTCACCTGCCATGCCTTGTTGGAATAATAATATGCTGTTAAATAAGGTGGGAGGCTGCCCATTACTGCACCCCCATATTTGGGGGTGTCCCCAGCTCCATACCTCCTCTACACCATGGCCCAAGCCTCATAGATGGCATCCAAATGTTACAGTGCTCCAGACCTACAGCCAGAGCATGCTTAGGCCACGCCATCAGGCCTCAGGTCAAACACAGTCATACTGTCCACCTTTCACTCGGGCCTCCCTCACTCCACCCACTCTCACAGGGTCTGTTTCTTGCATTGACAACTTATGTCACCTTGCTCTTGGAGAGGACCCCCTTTGCCCATAGGCTTAGCTAGTCCATTCCTTGGGTGGCAGACATACCGTCTGCTGGGTCTCTCCCACGACCCTCAGGGGGTAGTGGCCAGCCAATTACCCAACCGGGTCTAAGCATACTCAGGCCCCTTTCAGGGTAACACTCAATGTCTGTATGTGTACTGGGCCCTCGACCTTCTGGTTCTTCTTCCCCTTCACTCGGGGCTCCACACCGCCCCCTTTACTCGGGGTCTCAGGGCTTCCTTCTTTCGGTGGGCTCAGGTGGCCATAGCCATGTCTGGCCCCCTCTACCTCCATTGTCACCTGACCCACCCGAAGGTGGGAGCTGAGGTTAAGGTGCCCCAACCCACCTTTCACCGGGATGGTAACTGGCCTGGCATTTCCTGGGGGCTCCCGCCCCACTGAGAGCTCCACCAGGCCACCCACCAGGGTGCAGTTTTAGGTCATGCCCAGGACCAGGAGCCTCCTAAACCATCCCCTACAGCTCCTCCCTTACCTCCAGATGATATCAGCAGCCTTGCAACCAGGCAATATTGTTGCCTGGCCTTCCAGCAGCAAAATGCCCTGTTTATATGGGCAGCACTGAATCTAAAATGGCTGCCGTCATCAGGCACCTGCTGGCTGCTGGCTTCAGGCCCTTAAAAAGTGACAGGCACAAACAGTGCCCTGCCACAGTCTGCAATAAAAGACACTGTGAGTTTGTGATCTGTAATACTAGCCAAATGACAATAAGCAATCTAAGCCTGTAAACATATCTTTCATTTGACCTAGGACTGATTATTCCAAGGTTTGACCCAGAACACAAAACCAGAGTAATCCAGCCTATTACACATTGCCCTTCCAAGATGCATTGCTGCTTCTCTGCCAGTAGGTGACCAGTGAGAGCATATAACCTAATAGGCTGTATAGACATACAATAGGATATCGTGGAAAAGAGGGCTAGTACATTCTATCTGCCATTCTTTAAGGGTGCTTAAAGCAGGACAGCAGATTTATATGACTGTATGACCCTGAAACAAAAGGCTCTCTCATGGGATAAGTGTGACATCTGTTCATAACTTTGAATACTTAAGGTTTTTTTCCAAAGTTGCCTGAGGTTATTTACAGCTCTTTGGTCAAACAATGTATGTAATATGTTTCTGTTGGTGATATCTTTTATTGGACTAAGTTTATGGTTGAGATAAACTTAGACAATCTTTTGAGTGCAGTGCATTCTTATTTGGGTATTTGCATATGTATAAAAAAGATAAACGTTATCAGTGAGTTGTGGTGATTCTTGTTTCCAGGCGGATCAGAAATGTGATGAGAAAAACCATTCTTGTAAAAATCAGAAAAAAAGTTCCAAGAACTTTATTGAGCCTTGTTTTGGCCTTAATTTCATTTGATTTCCTGTTGGGTATACTCTTTTTGGCTTTTCAGGGTTTTTTTTTTTTTAGCTAATCCAGAAGATGTACATACCATGATTTGTTTTCAAAACTCAAAACAAATCTTGATTGAACAGTAACCAGGTAAACAGCTTGAAATAAGCGTAAGTTACAAGTTAGAGCAAAAACTTAAAATCCAAACTACCAAAATTTAATAATCAGTTCATCCCATGTGAAAGCACTTAGGAAAACACTTTAAACTGATGCATCTTATACAGTATCAAGTAATACCATGAACTGAGGCAACAGTCTGATCTACTGCAGTTAAGGATCTTCCAGAACTTCTATTATAAATCACTTTTAGGATCAAATTTATACTGTAAAAAGGAATAAATTGGTTTGAGAATAGCCATAAATCTCCCATCCTTCACATAATTTTCTTTGTAACTGCATGTGAATCAAGTCCAAGAGAGTTCTGAAACCACCCACCTTGAATCAGTGTGGTTGCTCCCAAATATATTCCTGCATTTGCAGTATTTCAGTAGCAACCCTGGAGTGAGTCATCCCTGCCCTTTCTCATCTCCCTATGATATCTGTCGCCTTTCATCTCAGCTGGCCTCCATGTAACTCATTCCAGCTCTGTCTTAGAATAAGCTAGGAGTGTAGTTAATGGAGTACTTTCCTGACTTAGCAGAGAGAGGACAGGTGAAGGAAGAGGATGTTTCATGACTGGAATGCAGCTGTGGGTTGAACATGCTTCTCATTATCCAGCTATTCTATTTTTCTTTCCGATAGTGCAAAATAATAAACATTGATCATTATTTACAGTAATCAAAACAAGTCAGTCAAATGTCTGTCTAAGCATAACAGAATGTCAAGATAGGGTAGCTAAGGCACAGCAGTTTCTGAAGGCACCAGCAAAGGAGTGAAGTAGCTGGCATTATGTCCAGCTATGTCCAACTTTCAGGTCTGGATAAGGAAGTGCCAGTAACTATCTACAGCAGAAGTAGATGGTTCAGCATAACTCTGAAGATATTGCAAGATGCTATATCCACCCTGCTACCCTTCCTCCCCACTAGCAATAATACTTCATTGTTTATATATGCAGCAGGCGCACACAAATGCCCCATCAGGATTGTGACATTATTACTCTAGGTGCTGTGCAGGCACCCAGGAATACATAGTTCTTTGCCCTGATGAATTAAGGGTTTAGTTACACATTACAATTAGTACCTCCAAACTTGAAGGAATGTTAGTCAGTGTTAAAGGTAACGCGCTATAAGCAGTCGTATGTTCAAGGTTAATACTCTCTCTAACGTGCACAGCTCTGACCTGCCACTAGAGGGCTGGTGAGCATGGGTGTGGTTAGGAGCTGCTAAGTCTTACTGTGCCTGCCCTACTCACCAGCTCTGTAGCAGCAGTATAGGCCAGGAGGGAAGTGGAGGGAAGGGAGGATGGAGGCAAGCCGCACCCATCTGCTTGAATCAGCCCCCCACCATGCTATGTCATTCTCCTCTTGCCCCCTCACAAGGCTCTTTCCTGGCTCCCTGGTCCCCTGTAGCTGTTGGTGCTGTCCCCAGGGTGATGGAGTTCCTCTTCCACTCCAGGGCCTAGGTGGCAGCCCAAGAACATGGAGGGGAGGATCCCCCCTCCATGCCTACTCCTGGGCCCCCTGCAGCCCACACTGCCCCCACACACCCAGATCTAGCCTACACTGCACCACCAGTCCCCCCCCCAAATACCCATTCACCCAACTGCCCCCCAACAACTGCCCACAAGCTACACACCCACCTCTACCCCCTCCTTTCTTCCCCACTCCATCTTCTTCCTCCCCTCCCTTTGCCCTTCTCCCACTTCTCTACTCACCTCCTTCTGCTCAGCTGTCCCAGGGCATAGGAGTCTGGGAAGATAGCTAGTCCACCTGGGAGGAGTGTCTCCTGGATACTGCAACTGATCATTTTATTTTAGTGGACATAAAATGTCCCTTCTTCTGGAAAGCAATGATTTTTAAAAAGGGCAGAGGCTCTGATGATTAATTAGCTACACATGAGCTCCATGTGAAATTTTGTGGCCAAAAGAGCAAATAAAGGGGGTGAAGAGATGTTATTACCTTTGTATGTGCCACTTGTTAGACATCAGAGAGGGTACTGATAGGAGCCAAGAGAATAACTTGAAAGATCTGTAAAGCATAAATAATGGATTGGAAATAATTGATTGGAAGGTATATAATAATTCAACGAGATACATTGTTAAGCTAACAGGTATATCTTGACAAAAAGTTATAACCACCTACATGGGTAACAGCATTTTGATAATAGAGTGCTCTTCAATATAGCAGATATTAAATAGCTGAAAGTAGAAAGTAGAAGCTAGACAAATTCAAAATCAGAAATAGGATATACATTTTTAACAATTAGTGTATCCAGCCATTAGAAAAAATGTACCATGGATGTAGTAGATTTTCCATCACTGGAAATACTTTAAATCAAGATTGAATGGTTTTTCTACATGATATGCTGTACTGCAAGCATAAATAAATTCAAGGAAGCCCTGTTGTCTGTGTTAGATTCAAGATCAAACTAGCTGATCACAGTGGTCTCTGCTGGCTTTATAATTTATCAAAATCATATGCCATAATTGTGATGGAGAGAGTAAGAAAAACAATCTCTCCCTGATGCTTTCTGCAAGATGTTCACCTTAATACTGTGTTACACAGGCCAGGTCTCCAAGGGGATACCTAATTGCAAGCTAATGACAATTAAAGCCATAAAACTACTGATGGGACAAAGAACCAGTGGAGATTATTTTTATATAGTATATAAAAATATCAGTAGCTTCTGAATTTTCTGCAGTGCTAGTAAACTAATTCTTACCTTCTTTGGTCTAAGTGTATCAGCATATTTTCTTTTCTTGAAGGTATCCTTCCCTCCTAAAGACATAGGTGTGTTGGAGCAGACTCAGTTAATCAAATCTTCTCCACACATGAGCTGACGAGCACTGTGCTGCATCACTTGCACTTGTATAAGTGGCAGAATGCATGTCAGAAAATGGTGGCGGTGCTTGCTTTTGAAAATGCTTTTGAACCAAAACACAAAGGTGTTTTAGTTCAAAAGCACTTAGCCTAATTTAATGTACATTAAGTAACAGGCATGTTTTTTTACACAATGCTTTAATGCACATTAAAATTGGCTAAAGTGCATGTGTAGACATGCTCCTTTAAAAACTTTGCATGGTTCATGATTGAATGAGTAATTTTCTATGCTAGTTTCGGATGCTGAAATGGATTCACTTAAAGGCACAGGTGCTATCCCTATTAGCTTTGCCTTTAAGAGAAATAGCTTGCGAGACAAGGAATCTGGGTGACTTTGGTCATTGAAGGAAAGAAAATATGGATGAAAAAGCACCAGGCTCAAGGCAAATCTACTTTGTTTGAGGGTTAACAGGTGGAATTTAAGATTATAAAAAGCCATTTTTATATAAAGTGACAAGTATGACAGTTTGCTACTTATGTGCCACAGTAGATTAGAACATTATAAAAGGAAAAGTATATTAATTGAAATATCTCTTATTCTGTCACTTCAGCCAAAGTGAATCATCCTGCTTTCTTAAAAAGAAGAAAAAACCCACAATGGTTTAGTTTGTGGAGCAACAGATTGTCCATTAAGGCTGTTTTCAGCCCTCTTATTGGCGTTAACAAGCTGCTGTTCTTCCTACATGGAAGGATGTGACAGGCATAAAAGTGTGGAAGATGGTATCAAAAAATGTATGCCTTTTTACTAGCAGAAAACTGTGAAAATAGAAAACTCCCATCACAACATTTTATATTGCTATTTTGTCCATCATTCAACAATATTTACACACTCATTTAATAGTAGATATTAAATATGATATTAGTAAAAATAAGGGATAATTAGTATTAGTTAAAGCCAAACTAATAGCATGGAAGACTTCTCATGCATTCTTACCAATATATTTCTTTTCTGATCTGTTATCCCGTTACAAATACAATTCTAGACAAAAACTACAAACTGTCTAGAGACTTTTCTGACGTGCATCAAGTCCACTAGGGACTAGGTAGAGCATTTTAATCTCATTTCCATGAGTACTGGGGATGAAAATTTGAATCCAAATACCCAGAGAAAAAAGATTAGTGAGTTATCTATTGTACCATCAGCCCCCATCAGTGAGTATTTTAATTGGGCTACTTGAATTGAGTACTGGGGCCTTGATTTCAAAATACTCCAGTGGCTCTGTACTTTTTTTGGATAAAAACAAAATTAAAAAATATCTCTAAGGGCTATTATTCTTAAAGAAGATATATGTGCTTTGAAGTGGCCTCCTTTTACATAGTCTTGGTAATACATAATGAATAGAGTGCAGAAGATTACAAAACAACATAATCAAGTGCAATAATGAATATTTCAACATGCAGACATTTCCAAGTTTTAATTAAAATTAGTAGTGCTATTGATATTGTAATGTCTTTGGGTAACATACAGGAGAGTAATCACAGACCTCCCAAATGGACTGCATTACACATACAATTAATTATAGAAGATGTTGCTGCTGAAACTATCCTGGGATCTCTGAGATTTAAAGCAAGTGCTCAAGCGTTTAACTACAGAAGGCAGCTCTATTGGCACAGCTAGTAGATTAACTGTTATACTTAACCCAGATACTGCATTGTTGTGATGTGGCTCAAATCTATTCTGCTAGTGACAATCTTTACTCATCTCTTCTAATAACACAGATGCTTCTTCTGTTGCCTAAACTGAAAGCTTATATTTTTAAATGCAGACTGTGAGAGCTGGAAAAAATCCCACCTAGTGAGAAGCTCTTTTCACAAGATGCCTTCCAAGCTGAAAAAAGGGAAGTTTAGTCACAGTACAAAGCTTGCTCTTCCAGTCTTTCCCCTATGGTACTGCATCCATCCACCATTCCCACTCTGCCCTTCTGAGAGGCTTATGCTCTTCTAAAGAGAACAGTCACTAGAGAGATAGTTTAAGATATCTAACCATAAAACAGGGGGTACAGCTATATATGCACTTTACTGCAGTTGACTAATTAGCTCTGCAGTAAAGCATCACTGTTTACACGTGCAACACTATTAGGTCACAGTGAACTAATTAATTCTGCTGTAGGATAGTACTGCCTGACATGAGTACTATCCTACAGCAGAGTTATTCACTGCACTGCAGTGCACATGTAGATGATGACCTGGGCTCACTGGGGCATGAGGGTGCTACAGTGTGGGGGCTGCCTGCCAGGTGGAACAGCTCCAGGCAGGCAGGCAGGCAGACCTCCCCTCCCCCCGGTCTCCCTGGCAGCTGGGGCTGTGCCACCCCAACTCAAAATGCTGTAGTCCCAGGTGCACATACAAATGCTTACCTGGGAGCAATGAATTGTGCTGGGGTTTATTCAGGTACACTAATTTCATATGTAGATATGCCCAGGGTGTCATGGTATAACTTCCCATCCCACAAAACAGCTTCATTTAAAACATGGAGATGCTGCTTAAAACCCACCCCTTCCTACACTTTGTTTCTGCTGCTTTCAGGGGACATGCATCCAGGTTTAAGGAAAAGAAGTTAAATTCCACCCATGTTTAGTCCCATGACAGTCTACGCACACAGCACTAATGAGCTTTAATGCACATGTAGACATGAACCTAAATCACCTTAATGCACATTTAAGTTAATGGGCATTAAATTTAGGCACAACTGAGTGTACATGTAGCCCCGTGAATGAAAAGAATGAACTGAAAAGATGAAAAGAAATCATTATTTTTTGGAAGTAAACTTAATACATTGATTTTTCTCCCTCTCCCGTGCCAATTCCATCCACCTAGATCCCAAAGCTCACTGTCAGGAAAAGGGAGAGCCTAAGCTCTGAGCAATCATGCTTATAGAGTTGTCAGCTTCAAATACGATGGGATAAAATGTATGTTAGATTAAGTGGAAGAGTTGAAACTGTCACTTCCCAATGACCTTACTTACCTCTTTTCTAGTCAAGTCAAATGCTTTGTTTGACAGATGTTTATGTTTTATTTGACAGATGCCTTTCTCCAAATAGATCCATGAGCACTTTATAACTTTAGCATCTAAATCTAAATGACTAAACCAGTCCTGGCCCTAACAGCATACTTTTGAATTAAGACACAAAAAAGGTGCTTTAGTTCAAAAAACACACCGCCGCCCTTTTCTGCATGCTGATGCACATTTTGCCACTTACACAACTGCATGCAACGCAGTGCAGTGCACATCAGCTTATGTGCGGAGCAGACTTGATTAAATCTGGTCCAAAGCAGTGGATTTCTGGTGTGTTGCAGGACCAAAAGTATGCATATAAATGCCCATTGATTTCAGCCAGAGCAGAATCAAGGACTGTAGGACTGGATTCCTGACCTTCGTGCTACTTAGACCTGCTCTCAGTCAACTCAAAGTCCTACCACTTTAAGGCCCTTAATGTAACCCATAGTGACAGAGGATTGCCATCCTCTCTGTATCAGGAAAGAGCAAAGGCAGGATAGATTTGCACCTTATAAACAAACTAAATCAGGGATGCATGCAAAGGAAGGAAAGAGTGACAGAGATGCAAATGCTAGCTACAGCACAGAGCAAAATAGAGATCTTCTTGGTCAGGCTAGCTCACTGTTGGGCCTTTTTATGGCTGGCCTTCAGTGGTATTTAGTGGTACTCAGTGTTATACTTAGACAATCTGTCAGTTCTGCAAAATCTCAGTTATTTAGAGCGACAATTTTTCAAGGCCGTATATTTTAACAGAAGAATGTAGCAAAGGAAGTCAAGAAGAGTTGTTTGTGAATAACAACCACTGAAGCTGCTATGACACTCACAAAAACCCTTCCATGCAAGGCATCTATTACACTTTGGATACCGACCCCCTCTTCAAAAAAACCCCCAAAACATTTTTTATAATGGCTTTAGTTTGCATCTAAGAGAACTGGTAAAGTAACTTTACCAGAGGAAACTACTTAGCCTTCTTCTGCAGCTGATGTGCATGTTGTCCAACATCTTCCCAACCTTTTTTGGAGTGCAGCAAGAGGTGCTCTCTTAGCTATGTCAGGCCTTTTGCCTAGCTTTGTGTGGGAGACGGAATGAACTCACACAGCTGGTCTAGAACTGGAGAGAAAGAGAGAGTGCTACCACTTGTGTACAACCTTTGCATTTACAAACCTCCCATTCACTGGAAAAAAAGATTTTGTCACACTATACCCATTTCTGCTTTCATCCTTTCATAGGCACACCATTACTGCAGCCCATCTTGCTTTGATGACTTGGATGTCTAATTTGACGGAACTGACTGGAGAACTAGATTCTTGCTCATGGGGTCTTTGACTTGCTAAGAACAACTTTAGCAAATATGAGTGAAACTCAGTTTGGTGGCTTGTAGTTAATGAAGAGGTGAGCAATAGCGGTCCATTTTTTATATTTTATAAATAATTTTTGCAGGTCTTTATCATTATTCTCATTCCTTTTGGTACGTTCAAATGGCGAGTTATTCCTGGAGAAGTGGCTGTCTCAGGCATTTCCAGGTCTCCTATTTTGCTGATAGCTTAGTGTTTAACAAGAATTAGAGAGGGCATAGGGAACTTGTCCTAAAGTGCATGAGCTGTTACACACTACCTTCCCTTTCTTTTTAACAATAATTCTCTCTTATAAAGGCTTTAGAGCAAGTATAGGCAAAATTTCATTGATTTCAAAAGAACTTACAGTTCTGTTAGTATTTGTGGTGCTAGTATTAGCACATTAACACCTCTTTCAGGTGTGCCAATGATCCACACATGCATTAAGTTACTTTATACTTTCACATTATGTCTACTAACAGTTCCAGATGAACTATGACAAAGCATTTTTCAGTGATCTGCCAATACTCTGTTTCTATCCATATGTACTGTTACTGACATGCAGTTCTCCCCATGTAGTTTAGCTGGACATGTAAGGCTGTAGGCACCTTTGATAGTTAATTTTAAATAAACAAGGTACTTGCAGTAAATATTTTAACAATATTAAGGGCTCTGAACTGAGGAAGAAGCATGAGCTCATTGTTTTTGTCAGTAGGAACTGGAACAGAAACAGCAGGCAGAGATTTTAGAAAAGAGGATATGCCTCTCCTGAAAATACTGGTCTACCCCTCTCCCATTTTGGAGTCCTGGGGGGACCCCTGTTTAGCTCAGTTTGGTTAGACTGTGTGACTGTGGCCTACAGAATTTTGATGGGAAGAGAGAACAGAGAGAAATAACAGATGAGACCTTCAAATAAGTTGCCCGAGTTGAATTTCTTCCCCATGCAGAAGGTTCATATAAGATCTTCCACTCAAGTTAGGCCCATATTACTTTGTGTATTCAGTAAGTAAGAGTGTGAAGTCCTTCATCTGAAACCAAATAAAATTATGTGCACAAATACATACTGGGGGGTGACCAGTATGTATACAGTTACTGGCTATAGATCAGTAAAACAGAAAAAAAACCTTTGGGATATCAGTGGACCCAAAACTGACTATGAGCCAATACTTGCTCTTGCGGCAAAAAAGCCAATAGCATGCTACGCTGTACTAACAGGACCATTGAGCATTTGTACACATGTTTGCACCATGGCACCAGGTGTTTTTAAAAGTGTCCAGTGCTGCAACGCATGCATGTGTATAAATGGTGAAATGTGCATCAGCGCTGACAAAATGGTGGCAGTGCGCCGTTGAATTAAAACACAGCAAAGGTGTTTTAGTTCAAAAGCTCAATGCCACCATTTTCTCAGCACTGACGCACATTTGGCCATTTATACAAAGGCACATGATGCAATGCTGGATGCATGAGCTCACATGTGGAGCAGATAGTATTAATCAAGTCTGCTCTGATATGCTGGGACCTCAGGTGTGTCAGAGCAGACAAATGTACATGTATAAATGCCCATCATTTTCAAATCAAGGAAAGTGAATCACCTGTTTTATTCAGCACTGTTAAGGTCTCACCTGGAGTATTATGAACAGTTTGGGGCCCCACACTTCAAGAAAGATATAGATAAGTTGAAAGAGTCTATCAGACAGCAAAAAAGAATTATTACAGGCCTGGGAAACATGACCTATGAAGAAAAGCTGACAAGATTATTTAGTCTGGATGTAACAGGGGGCTCTCAGGGCCGGTCTACCATTGACCTGCCCACCTGTTCTGGGTCAACTGCCTGCCTCCTCACTTGCTATGCCTTGTTGTTTCTTAATTGGTTTTAATAAGGTGGGAGGCTGCCCATTCTTGCCCTGATGCCAGGGGGTGCTATCTGTGACTCTGTTCCTCCCCTATACCACAGCATCATAGGTGGCATCCAGATGGGTGGCAGATATACTGTCTTTTGGGTCTTTCCCATGACCCTCACTGGGATAGTGGCCACCCAATTACCCAACCAGGGCCAAGCTAGCCCTGGCCCCTCCTGGGAGAAGTCTATACACACTCACACACATACTGGGCTCCCAGCTCTCTGGTTTCCTCTTTCCTGGGCTCCACTCCCACCCCCTCACTGGGGCTCCTCAGCTCTGCCCCCTCCCTGGAGCCACCCCCTCCCTGGGGCTCCTCACTGGGGCCACAGGGCTTCCCTCCCTGGTGGGGGCTCAGGCAGCCATACCCATGCCTGGCCCCCTTGTACCCACAGTGTTGTGGTGGCTAGGGGTTAAGGCACCCCAACACAACTTTCACCAGGGTGGTAACAGGCCTGGTATTTCCTGGGGGCTCCCATGCCACTGGGAGCCCTACCAGGCCACCCACTCCTGCAGGGTGAAGTTTTAAGTCATGCCCAGGACCAGGAGCCTCCAAACCATCCCCTTAAGCTCCTGCCCTTACCTCCAAGATGTCTTATATAGCCTTTCAGCCAGGCAACATTTCTGCCTGGCCTACCAGCAGCAAACTGCACTGTTTATATAGGTGGCCAGAGTTCTAAAATGGCCACTGTAATCAAGCACCTGCTGGCAGTTTGACTCAGCCCTTAAAGTGGCAGGCACCAACAGTGTCCTGCCACACTGGAGAAGAAGACCGAGAAGAAATATGGTAATTGTCTTCAAATACCTGAAGGGTAGTTAGATGGAGAACAGAGATAAACTATTACCATTGGCTGCAGGGGACAGAACTAGAAGCAATAGTCTCAGATTGTAGCAGGGAAAAGTTTGGTTGGATTTTAAAATAACTTTCTCATTATGTGGGTGGTGAAGCATTGGAACAGGCTACGTAGAGAAGTTATGGAATCCTCATCCTTGAAATTTTTTAAGAGAAAGTTAGATAGACGCTTGACTGTAATGGCTTAGTCAAAGATAATCCTGCTTTGAGCAAGGGAGGGTGGGGAGGTGGTTGGACTAGATGGCCTCATTATGTCCCTTCCAACCCTATTATTCTATAATTCCATGACATTAGAGGCAGTTAATGTGCAGGGAGTCTTGCATGGGCCCTCAGCAGATTTGCATCAAGATTTAAAAAAACAGATGCCTAAAGTTAGGCCTATAAATCCATATTTAGGATGGATCAGTGTTCTGATAATTTTTAAAAGGCTGATCTCTCTTCAGCTCCCATTGATCTTAGTGACTCAGCCCTTATGAAAATCAGGCCTGCTATTTAGATGCCTATTTTTCATCTCTGAAGATCTTAGAACAGAAGAATTCATGCTCAACCCTTGATATTTCAATGGGGCTCCACGCAGAGGTCTGGCTGTTCACAGTCATTTATAGATTCAGGGCCTAAGTTTTAGTTTCATACACTGAGAAAAAGTAAGGGCTATAAATCTTTATATAACTTATTTTAACTTGCCTTTACTGCTACAACTTAAAAAGACAGATTCAATGTATAATAGACTGTGTTTGATACATTTACACAAACCCAATACACTTTAGCACAGATAACCTGACTATATGTCAAAGCTATAATAGTGTTGTGCCATTTTTCCTTAGCAATATTAGTTTACTATATATCCTAATATTACAGTTCTGCTTACTAGTATAATTATGAAGTTGAGATAAGATAGGCATGACATTGAGAGATTTCCATCTTGGATCTTTTTGGATCAATAGTTTGCAGTAAATTATTTTTGCAATGTGATGGTCAGGTATTGGCCCCCTGCTATAGTCAGTATATTTAAGACCAGCAGGGCCACTAAGCTGATCTGATGCATCAAATCTCATGCCCTTGTGCGCTGTGATATAATGACACAGTTGTTAAGAGAAGTTTATCATTATTTGAAGCCAACACTTCTATAACATTTCAGTAGCTTATTTCATACTATATATTTGTAAGTTCCCAGATGCAAATAAGTGATTACCAAACATGCAGGTATCATTTGAAATTTGTCAGTCTTCACCCTTTATTGAAAGACCAAACTCAAACGACTCTGGATTATTTCTCCCTCTGTCTGATATATACAGTACTTGCATTTACTAATGGCACTAGACATTTCAACAGTCCTGCCATGTTAACTTAAGCATTGTTATGGAGTCAATAAGGGGAAGACTTTACACCATTGGGATGCAGTACCCATAAATCTAAGAACTAAATTCACAATGATTCCAGAAGAACTTGTATTGTAATTCCTCACTGGACTTCTTTTCACATATGTAAGGAGGTTAGTCAGGAGCAGTAAGAAAATTTAATATACACACTCTATAATTTAATGCTAAAGTGAAATCACATATTCAGTAGAACTTGTGTGTTTTTCAAGGCAGAGGAAAATAGCTTTTGGAAATTTATGGGGAATAAATCAGAATGGATGTTGTTAACACTTCTTTAAAATGTCTCCACTAGATGACAATACACGGGTAGCCTAGTCATCTCTCAATTACATTAACTTCTAGAAACTCTGGGAGCTGTTGCACAGAGACCTGAAATGGACTTAGATGTGCTAGTTACTCACAAGGCATATTTTAAAGAGGATTGTTTATGCTATTCAAGTGTTTGAGATTCAGCTAGACAGATGAGTGAAAAAACCTCAGATGAAAGAATGGAAATGTGAAAGAAAATAAGTAGAGCTGCTACAGAGTGCTTACCATAAGCACTTTTCTATAGCCTATGGTCCCTAATAGTATTTGCTTCACAATATTTATACTAAAATGAGAGCTTGCCATACTCATTTAAAGCCAGATATTTTTCCAGAGAGTACCTATTCAGCAATGAGAATGAGCACAAGGTGATCCAGGGAGGTTCAGTTAAATAAAAGACCCCATTAGTAAAGGTCAGATTTTTTGTTTTTGAAAACCTGAAAAATTTCATTCCTAAAACATGAAAAGTATTTCCACTTTCTCAGACAGAGAATTACTTTTTATCCACTGTTTTTATAGGGAGGAAATGCCAGTTAAAAACAAATCTCATAAGAATGAATTGTTTCATTATGCCCCTTTTCTTCTCCTCGTCTTTTCAACATTGACCCTCCATGAAAAATCCATTTGGATGGTGGGAAAAACCTAGAGACTTATTCAATATAATGGGCATGTCTACATGTTTATTAATGCGCTTTAGGTAATGCACATTAAATTTAGTACCTCCAGGGTACCTACACGTAAGCACAGAGGCTGCTCCAATGTGCTGGAATTCCAGCATGTCAGAACAAACCAAATTAACTGAGTCTGCTGGAGCGTGACAATTGCTAAACTCCAGCAGCCTCCCGTGTCTCATGTATCAGCATCCCTACACTTAAAAATGGTGGCGGGGTATACTTGAACTAAATAAAGCTCATCAAACAAGATTCAGTTCAAGTTCCTCCACCACCATTTTTAAGCACGGGGATGCTGATACAGGACACTCAGTGGCATTTTAATTAGAGTGGCTCTCAGCGCCACTTCAGTTAA
>NW_017729032.1:188382458-188409676 GCF_001723915.1 Gavialis gangeticus | reverse complement strand
AGTTCCTCCACCACCATTTTTAAGCACGGGGATGCTGATACAGGACACTCAGTGGCATTTTAATTAGAGTGGCTCTCAGCGCCACTTCAGTTAAAGCACCGCCCCTCCCACCTCTGGAGTTTGTATAAAAGTGCCCTCATTGTGAGTTACTAGAAAAAGGCATTAGCCTAATTTAATGCGCATTAAATAAAGAGCTAAACTACTTCACAACTAGGGTGTCCAGACTGTGGAATAAGCTCCCTCCAGAGGTGGCACAATCGCCTACCCTGGAAATCTTCAAGAGGTGACTGGACGGTCACCTTGCTGGGTGGTAAATATACTAATAGGAACTTTGGTGTGAGTGTGGCCCTTAAAAAAATGAGCAGTGGCTCCCCACAGAAGGGAATGAGCACCAGATCTGGAGGTACTGCAATACCAGGCCAACTATCAAAGAGGCTTGAGCAAGCTCTGACACCCTCCTCTGGTACCAAAAATACTAATGGGAATCTTTTTATTATTATTACAAAACAACTAAAAGAAACAACATTAACATAAAACTTGATGACCTCCCCTACAACAATATCTTGGTCTTGTTACACCCCTTTCCATCAAACTAACCTTTCAAAAACCACCCCTAACCAAGGAGGAAGCAACAATTTCCACTCCATCCCTTTGTCCTTTTGGAAGAAACTGCCATTCTTTTTTCCTCCATCTCTTCTCTGCCTTCTCCTTTCTCATGTTATCTGCATCTTCATCCCCATAGTATTTCAGTTCATATATTGCCAACTCTAAATATTCTCTTCTGATGAAAGTTAATGCCATGACCAACTGTAGGTTTCTCACCTTCCATATCACTCCCGTTGCACAGAGTAAGATGGTTCACATTCTCCGTGTCTCTAGTCCTTTGTGCATTAACCTACACAACACTATTTCATATGATAAGTAACAGTTCATACTGATCACCCACAAAAAATGATGCACCCTCTTGCACAAAAGGGCAGTCTCAAAATACGTGTAGTATAGATTCTTCAGCCCCACATCCCTCTCTCAGGAATCTGCCGATCTTACCAAATGCCATTTATGCTGAAATACATGGGAAGAATATTCCATATCATCATCCATATTTTCTCTATTCAGTCTATTATCTGTCACTTATTTCCACAAAGTTGCCATCTGTCCTTCCATCAAATCCCAAGCTATTGTTATATTTTCTTTCTTTTTATCATATTAAGCACCTTCTTAAAGTCTTTCGAGCACTCTAATCCCACTCCCTCTACTTTATTTACCCTTGCAACACTCTGCATATTTGCATAGTGGGCCAGTGGCTGCCACACCCACAGTCTTTTCCAGTCTCCCCCATACATGCCCCCTTTCTTAATGTTCTTTCTGCCAGGTAACAGCAGTTACATGCAGTCTTTCCCACCCCCTCCATTACCTCTTTACAAAACATACTTATAAAGTAAGTATATGCAAAGCTTTCCAAATCTGCATTTCCCAACCTCCTAATTCCCTAGTTTTATATAGCTCCATTCTGGGTACCCTTTCTCTTTTACTCCCTCCCCCCCACAAAAAAACCCCCCACAAACCTACCTCTGTACCTTCCTTATCTGTTGCTGTGATTGTGGATACACCACTCTCATGTAAAGGATGATCATCGAGAGTACCATTTTCACTGCAGCCCCTTTACCCTTAAAAGATAACATTTTACCACTCCACAATCCCAAGGTCTTTCTCACTCTTACCTCTAAGTTCTCCCACACCTTTGTTCTTCTCCCTTTGGCATCCATTGGGATTCCCAAGATATTGATAACACCCTCTACCCCTGCAGCCCACATTTCTGTAAATTCTCCCAATTTCCCACTCCCATCAATGTACTTTTTCACTCATTTAATTCCACCCCTGACATTTTACCATAGTCCTCAATATGCTTCTATACCTTCTCAATTGATACATTGTCCTGAGCCACTATGTTCACATCATTCATACATAATGTGCATTTAACTTCTCCTTCTGGTACCTTCACACTGCTTATCGTCTTATCATGAATTCTCTGTGCCAGTGGTTCCATCATGCACACAAAATGATAGGGGGACAGCCAGCATTCCTGTCTTACCCCTGTTTGTATGGGGAATGTTTTGCTCAAGTAACCTTTCACCAGTGCTCGACTTCCCGCTTTCCTGTATAGCACTTTAACTCATCCGATCATCTTCACCGGAAACCCCATCCTCCACAATACTTCATGAACATGAAATCATAAGCTTTTCTGAGGTCTAAATTCATTATTACCATATTTCTTATGCTCTCTTGCACATCCGGTATAACATCTCTCATTAACCATAGGGTTAATGGTCCTGTCAGGAACGGTGCACATTGGTTCTTCTTGTATAACATCACCAAAGTCATTCATTGTTTTGGCCAGTACTTTTACCATCAATTTGTAGTCTATGTTTCAAAGGGTTATTGGCCTCCTGTTGACTAATATATCTTCTTTCCCTTCTTGAATATCAAAATTACCATACCTTCTGCAAAATCCTCCCGTCTCCCCACTCTATTATTTCCCTGGTGTCGTTATTATATCTGTCCCTAACCATTGCCAAATTTTTTCATAGAATTCCACCAGAAGTCCATCTCTTCACAACACCTTCCCTCTCTTGCAAACTTTTAAGCAGTCCTCCACCCTTCTCACACTTAACTTCTCCAATTTGTGTTTCTTTCCATCTTCTATTCCTTCCTTTATCTCCTCAAGGAAAATCTTTATTTTTCTTCCATCCACTTCTCTTCTTTTATACAGCTGTTTATAAAACTCTGCCACTGTGTCCAACATCCTTTGCACTCTCTTCCATTCAGTTTTCTTCTTCAGTTCTCACTGCTTTCAGGTCCTTCCTTCTTTTCCTAAATTTCACTGAAAAATGCCTACACCATCCTTCTGCCTTCTCCACCCAAGGTGCTCTGGTCAGAAAGATTTTCTTATTTATTTTCCTTTTGAACAATTCTTCAGTCCATCACTTTATGTCTTCCAGTTCTCCTTTTATTCAGACTCCTCTTACCACCTCCTTTAATACGCTCTGCTTCCTTGCCTGCAGTTCTTCTAGCTCCTCTACCCTCATCTTCACTTCTGTTTGACCAATATTTCTGAAAAATTCTCTTGTTCTTCTTTCTCATAGTCCACCACTCTTTTGTAGTATTTCTTCACTCCTCCATCCTTTATACAGTTCCACATATTCTTAACAGGTCTTATCATCTTATAATAATTGAACATTTAACTTCCACGTACCTTCACTGTTTTCTAAACTCACTTCCACTCTCAGGATCCAGTAATCACTGAAGGTCACATCTATGATCTCCTTCTTTCCAATCCATAGACGATTTGATGTTAATACAAAATTAATCCTTGACACCTATCTCCCACTTGGTTTCATCCTTGTAATCACATTCTCACCAGCCGATACATATTATTATATTAATCAGTACTTTTGATGAGCTGTCTAGCTCCCCCTCCATTCCTCCCTTTCTCCTATCCCCCTCCTCAACAATGCAATTGAAATCCCCCACCAGAATTTTCTGCCTACCTCCACCTACATACACCTCTAATTTCTTAAACAGGACAATCCTTCCTTCTCTTTCAACTGGCACATATATATTAAAAATCCCTATCACTTTCTTTTCAAACTCTACCACCATCCATTGCCATCTCCCATCCACAATCACTTGTACTTGCCATACTTCCATTTCCTCACTCTTGAGAAAAATGGTGACTCCCACTGCTTTGTTTACATCTGGCTTCACCCACCATGATGGACCTTCTATCCCCATCTCCTTGCAAAATGCTTGCAATCTCTCTCCATTGGGATTCCATGCTCTTGTAAACATATTATGTCCACTTTGACCCCACTCAGTATTGGCAGAATCTTATCCCACCTCTTCCTCGATAACCCACATTTGACATTTATAGATACAATACACAAAGTCATGCTTGTCCATTTAAATTACACAACTCTACCACTTTTATGAGTCTTCTATGATGCTGCTTGATGCAGTCATCTCTAATCCTCCCCATCTTCACATTCCTGTAGTCTTTACCATTTGTTTTATTGCTTCCTCGCTCTGAGAATTCCTCCTCCATCCCAGCACTCCTGGCATTGATCAAAGCAACAAAACTGGGCCTTTGCCTGACAGGGTGTTCTGAAGAGCTGCTTTCTAGGACATGTGCTGAGGATGCTCATTCCTCCTGGGCTTCGCACCCACCTAGGGAAAAGTCCTGGGACCCTGGGCAGAGAGTGCCACATGCTGCAGCATGCCATAATCTGTCCCGCCGGCTCTGCCACTGTCACTGCCAAGATACCCCCAGGTGGAGCAGGGAGCCAGAACAAGGCGCCCTTTAGTTCCACAGGAATGCAGGTGGTGTGGGCTCCAGACCGAGGCCCAGTTTCATTGATCAAAGGAACAAAACTGGGCCTCTGCCTGACCACTATGCTTGATCTTAGCCAAGGAGTGGCCAACATGCTATGCCACTGATAGGACCTACCACAAGGATATCTTAGTGCAGTTCATCTGAATAAGGTATATTACATTACACTAGTAGTGTAGTGTCCCCCTCAGCACTGACTCCTTTTAAAGTAATGGTGAGCTGCTACATTGAATATATTTCAACTTCTTCTTTGCTTCCCCAGCTATGCTGAAGCTTTCTTTCCCACTTCAAGTGAGTCTGTTTTTTTTAACCCACCTTAAATGTCTGGCAAACATCACCAAATGGGGCCCCAAACAGTTCAACCAGAATCCCTTTGTTGCCCCCTATCTCAGCCTGGCACATATGATTAATGTGTCCCTGTGCCGCATGAGATATAACTGGACCAGGTTGCTCTGAGTCTTATCTGCATATACATTTTTGGAGGATCGTAGGACTCATGACAAGAACACTTGGTTCCAGTCATGAGTGGGGGGCAAATTAGCACATGGCTGCTTTGTGGGTGGTATCTGGAGTACACACATGTACTGAGCAGTGCTGAGCTGTGGAGTCATCATGGCTTGAAATACCATCAATCCACACACACAGTGTTACTACGCAGTAAGGCATCTATACATGTGTTACTGTGCAGTAACTAATCAGGCTTAAATTTGATACCTGCACAATTGAAGTATCAAATTTACACTCAAGTCAACTTAAGTTGTCATATTCACTGTGCAGTAAGGGGGTGCACGTGTAGATACGTGCCCTTACTGCACAGTCATTTTCAGTTCATAAACCTAAATTACTGTACAGTAAATGTGCATGTGTAGACATGCCCATAAATTTGTTTCTAAGTCACTGTTTTTATATTTGTTTCTCATTTCCATGTGCTCAAGGACAGTGGAGTCTAACAGTAAGGCAGAGGAGACGGGGCTGCAGGAGAAAAAAGAGTGGGGGCAGGGAGCAAGGGGGCTCCCTGCTCCCCCCTCCCAGATTTATTTCCCCTGCTATAGCAGTGGGACAGAGACAAATTTAAGGCAAACTTCCAATGATTAGATTCTATACCTAGAAAATTTTAACAAATGTATACATTTTCCATTTATAGACTTCAATTATTGGGAGGTTATCTTGTAACAGGGTCATCTTATATTTGAGTAAATATGGTAAGTTGAATTCACTGGATGTTTATGGATTTAAAAACTTTTGGAAATGGGGTAGATTATATTTTACTTAATTTATGTGAAGAAGGACATTCTTCCCTCAATCTGTGACGCATGATGTGAATCTCTACATGGAACTAAAGAAGTATCCTCCTTACTATTTTAAATGGTTTATTATGTCTTGCCTATGGCTGTTTTGTATTATGGATCTCAAAAAACCCAAGATTAGTGAACAAAACTATGTGTAAAAAACACATTGTACCCAAACACTAACCAGATTTTTTACCGTTGGTATGTAAATCATAACCAAGAACAAGAAAGGGAAGTATGGATTGGTAAAACAGTCACACTAGATTTTTCTTTATGGATTCCAAACACACAGTAGTCTTAATTCATGCATATCATGACTTTCACGCGCTTAATTCATGTTAAGAAAAATGTAATGCAATTCTGTTTCTTGTTCAGTACTGGAAGAAGGAACTCTCTATTATTATTGCCCTTGTCCAACGGCATTCAGTACTGAAGATGATGTGTCTGTAGGTCAAAACAAACCACAGATCAGTCATCCTAATACCTTTCTGGAACCCATTCAAATCCTGCTAGAAAACAAGAGGAAAAAAAATGCTTTTTAGGATTACTGGTAGACAACATGGCTCTGAAGTCTTCTGCAGATGACAGAAAGAATGACACGTACAACACAACACAGCATGTAAATTGACTACAATGTGGAATCTTCCATTTAAGTGAAAAACATTAATGCCAGGATACACTTCTGTAGAATATAAATCCTGGAAAGACATTATATATTGCAAAAAGGTGGGGGGAAAACTAACATTTGTTCAATTATGTCATTTTTTTATCATTATCATTATTCAGAAGCTGAGGTCAGGGTCACCGGTATTAAAAGTTCAGCTGAATAAAGCTAGTTTCAAGTTATTATGGGGAATGGGGTAGAAGCAGGTCAGAACAGCTTTAACTTTTGTAGCATTTATGCTAAGTATCCTTAATGCATGTTTCTCTTGTTTTCTGTTGGTATGCTGTGGCAGTATGTGAAATTAATTTACATATACTGAATTGCCAGATTTTTGTATTCCTTATTTTCTCCATAAAGTGGCAGATGCAGTAATAGCTTGTAGATGAGACCTTCTGTTGTCTTTGCTTACATTTTCTCCCTTCCATGTTTTGTTTTGCTTTCTCTACCCACTTAAATTTTAATAACAGACAATTCCAAAAGTTTTTCAAAATACACACCTTAAGATAATGTTTTCAAAAATGAATTACTACTTATATAAATGCAGACTGACAAATGTTTAACTTCACAACATAGCAGAGGCAGCAGGAAAAACACTTGTGATCTTAAAATACTCCTTGCTGACAAAAGACCGTTAATTTGGGGCTAATTTTTCATTATTATTATACTTTCCATGCTGATAGGAATTTTTTTTTAATTCTCCACAGACATGCTGAGATGCCAAACACTGCACTGCCTGCTTATGTCCAGCTGCTATTGCTGAAAACTGCTGCCTTGAAAATCCTGGAAAGGTTCAGCAAGATGAATTTCCTAAACTCAAAATCTACAGATACATAGCACTGACTCAGCCTATTAAAGCAAAGACTGGCTGACAATCTAATTCCATTAACTTTAAAGAGAGCTGAATTGGTGACAGCCACTCAATAATAAAAACAAAGGCAAGAAGAAAAAATCCAAACTTAAAACCCAGAGACCACTTTTTTGAAGGGCACCACGTCTTCTCATGCACCCAGGACCACAGCACACTGAACTGTCAGAGCAGCCCTGGCTGTCACCCGAGGAGTCGGCTTGCCAGCTGGGGCTGCTCCAACCCAGTTCAATGTGCTGTGAAGGGACTGATTGGGGCACAAGCATGCTTCAGTGCAGGGCTAGCCAACAAGCATCCCCTGTACTGAAGCACCCATGTGCCCCAGTAGGGCAGCATATACACACGCGTTGCTGTTGAGTTTTTTACTCTGTAGCAGGATAGTATTTATAATTACAAATTAATACTTTTATTTATAAATTAGTTTACTCCAACCTAATAGGAGCACACATATAATGCACAACTAATTAGTCTACTGCGCAGTAAATGTGTCATATAGATACCTCCCCTCTGACTGAGGGGAGCTTAGAAACCCATGCCCTGGGCAAGCACCCTAATCCCCAAGCTACTCAACTAAAAGTGTGTGTAAGTGTCAATAATTGCAGTTACATGGCTACATGTACAGTATGCCACTTGGGCACATGAAAGGGAAATAGTATCTAGCCCATACTATAGAGTCTTGGAGATGCAGGGCTGGAAGCAGCCTTCATAGGTCATCTATTCCAAACCCCATCTCTGGCATAACAGATTCTGATCCTGTTTAAATTTCATAAGTTTCAAGTTATTATGTTTCCCATTAACTTCAACTATATTGCTCATGATCTGCTTTTGTATACGTGAGAGGCAAATTTACATTACTGTGGGTGCATCTACACATTCATTCATAGTTACTGTGAATTAAGTTTAGTACTTGGATAATTAAGTTATTGTACATTAAGTTTAGTACTGTCCAAATTCACAGACAACACCAAACTATGGGGTATAGTAAACACACTGGAAGGCAGGGAGCAAATTCAGGTGAATCTGGATAGACTGGGGAAGTGGGTGGATCAAAATAGGATGCAATTTAACAAGGATAAGTGCAAGCTGCTGCACCTGGGAAGAAAGAATCTCCAATACACCTATAGACTGGGAAGTACCATGCTGAGTACCACCACAATGGAAAGGGATCTCAGAGTCATAGTCGATGCAAAATTGAACATGAGTCGCCAATGTGATGTGGTAATAAGTAAGGCTAATCGAATGCTTTCTTGTATTAGTAGGTGCATCACGAGCAGATGTAGGGAGGTGATATTTCCCCTCCAGGGGGCGTTGGTGAGACCTCAGCTGGAGTACTGCATTCAGTTTTGGGCACTGCACCGCACTTCAAGAAGGATATGGATAACCTTGAGAGGATTCAGAGACGGGCTACTCATATGGTTGAGGGCCTGCAGGTAAGATCCTATGAAGACAGACTGAGGGACCTGAATCTCTTCAGCCTCCACAAGAAAAGGCTGAGAGGTGATTTTGTGGCTCTCTACAAACTCATCGGGGGGGTCATCAGGGAATAAGGGATACTCTGTTTACCTAGGCACCCCTCAGAGTTCCTAGAAATAACGGCCATAAACTGAAAGACAGTACACTTAGATTGGACATCAGGAAGAAATTCTTTATGGTGAGGGTTACCAAATTATGGAATGGGCTTCCAATGGAAGTGGTGGTCTCCCCTACCTTGCAGGTGTTCAAGAAGAGATTGGATAAGCACCTGGCTGGGGTTACTTAACCCCAGCGCTCTTTCCTGCCTTGGGCAGGGAGTTGGACATGATGATCTACTAGGTCCCTTCTGACCCTAGAAATCTATGAAATCTATAACCAAGTGCTAAATCAATGTGCAGTAATTCATACTACTGTGCAGTAGCACCAGTGCATGCGGGTTTTTGGAAGTTACCTGCACAGTAGCCAAATACTACTGTGCAGTATGGGTTTGGTCCGGCATGTTACCGCACAGTGTTATTAAGCTCCCTTTAGTGTCTCATGTAGACACACTCTGTATTTACCAAAATCTACATGTTGATGAAATTTCACCCAAGAGAAAATCATCCAACCTGTATCTTGCATCAACTTCACAAGAAATTGCTCTGAACATAAAGTGGGTGCTCAAAGAGAATCAGGAGGAAAAGGAAACTAGAGAATGTAGGGAGGAATATTTCATAAATATATGGCAAGTATTGATTTAGAAAACAGAGATATCCAATCTGCTAGGGCAAAATAAACAGTTCCCCTCTTCTTTTTATTGAAGTAGTTAAACAAAAGACATTATCAGTCTAAAAACTATAGGTGTGGTGTACGCCTATTGAAAAGGGTGAATTGGTTGGCTGTGTTGCTTTCCTGCCATGAAGCAAGCACCTTTGTTTTTAATGTCTTCCCCCTCAAGCGGCAGGCTGGTCCAGTGAAGTAGCCACTGGACAAGAGGTCCGGAGGCCTGAACTTTATTCCTGTTTCTCTCATTTTCCAACTGTGCTACTTCATTTCTCTGGTTTCTGTTTTGTCTGCCACATTTTTAGATTTTGATTAGAAGTAGCCAGGTGGGTCCCCAAAGAGAGAAAATATGTTGAGGAAAGAAATATTCTTCATGGATTTCATAGACATTAGGGCTGGAAGGGACCTCACAAGATTATCAGGTCCAGCCCCCTGCCCAAGGGGCAGGAAATCAGCTTGGGTCAAAGGATCCCAGCAAGATAAGTGTCCAAATGTTTCTTAAAAGTGTCCAGAGTAGGTGCTTGCATCATCTCTGGGGAAAGTCTGTTCCAGACCTTGGGGGCTCAGACAGTTAAGAAATTTTTCCTTATGTCCACCTTAAAATGGTCATACAGGAATTTGTGACCATTTGACCTTGTCATCCCTTGGGGTGCTCTGGTGAACAGTCATTCCCCCAAATCCTGATGCACACCCCTTATGTACTTGTAGGCTGCCAACAAGTCACCCCTGAGCCTAGACTTTTCCAGACTGAAGAGTCCCATGGCTCACCGCCTCTCTTCATAAGGCCCATTCTCTTGCCCTCTGATCATGCACGTGGCTCTTCTCTGGACTCTTCCAAGCTTCTCCACCTCCTTCCTGTATTGTGGAGCTCAGAATTGGATGCAGTACTCCAGCCGCGGCCTCACCAAGGCCAAGTACAGCAGGAGGATGAAATCCTAGGTCTTGCTCAAGATGCATCAATAGATGCAAGCCAGAGTTTTGTTTGCTTTGCCGGCTGTAGTATTGCACTGGTGGCTTATGTTCATCTTGTGGTCAATCATGATCCCCAAGTCTCTTTTGGTCATGGTGCTAGTGAGTGTAGCATTGCCAAGCCTATAAATGTGATGCAGGGTTTTTTTCCTGAGGTGGAGCACCTTGCATTTCTCCGTATTGAATGCCACATCAGGTTTTCATCTGCCCACCTTACAAGCCTATCGAGGTCAGCCTGGATCACCAGCCTATCCTCAAGTGTGGACATTGTTCCCCAAAGATTGGTGTTGTCAGCAAACTTAGCCAGTCCACATCTGACACCAGTGTCCAGATCATTTATAAAGACATTAAAATGATTTATAAAGATATTAAAGAGCATGGGTCCAAGAACAGAGCCTTGGGAGACACCACTAGTCACTGTCTGCCATGTTGATTTGGTTCCATCAACTACCACTCTCTGGGTCCAACCTTGGTGCCAGTTGCCCAGGCATCAGACTGTGGAGTATTTGAGGCCTCAATTGCCCAATTTTTCCATGAGAACATCATGAAACACCAGGTTAAAGGCTTTTTTTTAAGTTCATATATATTAAATCATCCTCTTCCCTTTTGTCCAGGTGATACTTCACTTGGTCATAGAAGGAAATGAGATTGGTCAGGCAAGAGCTACCCGCAAGAAACCCATGCTGGCTATCCCTCAGAATGTTGCTTTCTGTTAGCCTGTCAAGAATGGTTACTTTGATAATGTTTTTTCCAACATCTTCCCAGGTATTGAGGTCAAACTGATTGGTCTGTAGTTTCCTGGGTCTTCTTTCCTCCATTTCTTGAAGATAGGCACCACACTGGCCCTCTTCCAATCTTTAGGTTCTTCACCCAAGCACTATGAGTTCTTGAATATACTTGCCAATGGCTGTGCTATGATGTCTACCAGCTCCTTTAGCACTTTTGGGTGAAATCTATCCAGACCAGCTGATTTGTGGGGGTCCAGCATCTCAAGATGCTCCCTCACAAGATCCATGCCAATGGTGAGCATATATTCATCCTCACCTTTTTATTGTCTTTGATTCATGTAGCCAGCTGGAGTTCAGTTGCAGTCTTGGCTTTCTTAGTTCGCACCCTTCAGGTACAGACCAGTGCAGAATACCCCTCCTTAGTGGTGTTTCCTGTCTTCCATCCTTTATAAGCCTCTCTTTTTTTAGATTTAGGAGGTCCACAAGTTCTCTGTTGAGCCAAGGGGGTTGTTGAGCCCTTTTACCACCTTTCTTATGGGTTGGGATGGACTCCCCTTGTGCTTCTAGGATCTCTTCCTTAAGGAGCAACCACTCATCATGAACTCCCCTCCCTGTGAAATCATGGCCTCTCAGGGCCTCAAGAACAAGCCTCCTGAGCTTATGAAAGTCAGCTTTCCTGAAGTTAAGGACTACTGCATTGCTAGCTGACTTGCCAGCTTTGCGATGGATAGTGAAAGTGATCAACTTGTGGTCACTGCCACCAGTTTCCCTTCAATTCTTAGATTAGATCATCCCCTTTGGCCAGTACCATGTCCAGCAGCATCTTACCTCTTGTTGGCCCATAAACTTCTTGAGACAGGTAGAGCTCTTTCACACATGTAAGAAAGCTTTAAGACTGATCGGATTTGGCCAAGTGCTCTTCCCATGAGATGTCCAGGTAGTTAAAGTAACCAATGAAAAACATGCACCAAGAGAATGCAGTCTTGGCCAGTTCTCTGGTGAATTCTTGGTCAAGCTCTTGTTCCTGATTTGGAGGTCTGTAGTAGACTCCCACCATTGTGTCCCCTTCACCGGATTCCCCTCATATTGTAACACAAATGGTCTCCAGTTGTCCTCCTTGGGTGTCAATCTCAGCTTGTAGGAACATGTAGCTCTCCTTCACATAGACAGCTATACCTCCGCCGCTTTTTTCAGCACGTTCTCTCCTCTCCTGTATCAAGGGACAGGAGGTGGAAGAAGGGACAAAAATTATTATGTTTAGTTTTTTTTACTGTTACAGTAGAAGGGTGGGGGAATTTCAAATAAAAAACCCCAGAATTCTAACTTGGAAGGTACCTGGATCACAGCCGAATCAGCTTATCTTTAATAATGTTTTAAGACAGGAATGCCTATCTGCCACACACATGCCACAAGTGGTACAAGCAGACTCTGGCAGTTTAGGGAGGAGGCAGGCATCAAAGTGGCAGATAGGGCAAGAAGCAGAAAGCAGAGCAACAGATTGGTCAGAGGAAGGGGATTGGAGTGACACTTGGAGAGGCTGAAGAGCTAATTTGTGAGACACCTGCTTAAAAGATTGGCCGCCACTACCTTAAGATATTATTAAAATATTTAAAGGCATGTGTTTACATAATATATCAGTGCTCCTACCATGAACTAAGTTTTGGTTTGTAAAAGGTACAGACTTCCCCCTTTCTGCAAAACTTAAAAATATTTTCCCTCTCTGTGATCTGAACCAAAAATGGTGCATTCTACATTCTGATATTTCTGGTTTCAAAAGATAATTCTGTTTCAATAGCTATAATTCCACCATAGTTGTTCAATAACTGCATTTGCTTGCAAACATGATAATTTCTTTAAGGTCCATCTATTGTTCTGTTCTGCTGTCTCCATGGACACTGACTTGCTAAGATAAAACACATGCAGAGGCTCAACTTCAGGGGCATCCAGTACAGATTCATTACCTTGCATCTCCTGCTGTTTCCACCATCTGAGACGGAATAATTTGACCCTAGTAAGTATACCTGTCAGGGATGGAGCTGTACAAATACTACTGCGGACTGAGGAAAATAAGACTGTACAACGTTGCTGATGTGTATGCTGATCATCTGTTTTACTGATACTGACAAATCTTATTCAATAAATGAATACTTCATAGCATGAAATGACCCAGGGACTTTTTTAAAATCTCTGGCTACAATGTGACTATTATACAGCTTGACTCACTCTCATCGAGCATGCATAGAGCTTGACAATATGCCTACTGTGCTAGAAGCAAAGCTAAGAGTATCCATGGGGATTTTTTTTAACAGTTGTAGTCAAGGGGATAGTGTAAAAATTCACATATGAGATTTTCACTTTATCTCATGTGAATTCTACTTGGGTCAATCTTGCTCATCAGAGGCAGGGTAACTGAAAATAATGTGGCAGACATAATAGACAGAAATCTGCTGTAGCGAAAGGAATAATCTCACTGTTAGCAATTGACTCAGCATTAATCAGCATTAAGAGTTTTAGGGCTTGAACAAATGACATGTTACACTGCTCTAATCAAATTTACACCAGTATAAAATATACTATATAGAAGATACAAATTCCTAAACTGGAATAACTTCAGTGATCTGACAAAGAATTATCCTACTCAAAGATCAGGGGCACCACTATGCCTCACTGCACCACTATGAGTTGTACCGGCCTAGGTATCATCTGACTGCAGCTTTCTCTTATTTTAACCATACATTTGAATTACATTCTCTTGTTGTTTTTTAGCTTAGAAATACAATATCATTGTTATATTCCTGCACAATTCATTCATATTTCCTTTGGAACAGAGAGAACAGTTTTGGTTACCATTTGGTGTATTGATTATAAAAGGCTAAAAAGAAATAGTATTTGTGAAAAGAAAAGAAAATTATAAATAGCAGTATTTATAATTATTGCTATTATCAATAGGTCACCACTGAAATTCAGCCCCTGTTGGACTTGGGAATTTATATAGACATAGCATGAGGCAGTCACAGCCTGCCTCTAGGAGACTGATTCAGCTTTACTGAACATAGTAGAAGAGATCCAGGCCTGAAATATGCAAGATTAACAAAGTGTGTAAGGGGCAGAAAGGCATGGAGAGGTGATTGCTTAAGACTTCAATGCAGATCAGTAGCGGAACAAGGTCTCCAACACAGTGCCTCATGCAGCAGACCATGCTGCATCTTACCTTGGTTGCTATAAATATATATATTTCTACTTTATTTACTTTAAATAATATAACTTCATAAATGATGGTCTGAAAAATGATAGCTTCACTTTGAACTATGATGTGATCTCACACACCTCATAAATCCCAAACTCTCAGGGATTTCTGGGGGAAGTTTTAGTGCACAAAAACATCAGAACAGGGCTCCCATTTGCTCCCTTTATAGGTTTGTCATTTGTCATATAAGCAAGTTTTTATTTTACATTTCTCTTATTTAAAAAAATAAATAAATGTAGTAAAACACTAATAGCCTGATAGCATGAGGAAAAAAAGCTAATAGCAACATATAGGGTACAAGAAAAAATTAACAAGAAAAGCTAAGAAAGATGGAATAGAATAATAAAAGAAAAGAAATGAAAGGCATGATGGACAAAATTCTCAAAAGTGCCAAAATAACTTAAATGCCTAAGTCCTGTTTTGTTTTGTTTTTTTTCCCAGAAGTACTTACAAGATTTAAGATCATATGCTCCAAGAACAGAGCCCCTGAGGAATTTCTGAATTTTTTTATCTGATAGACACAACTAGATATGGTTTTATAATGCAGCCTATATGCAAAGCTGCAAGAAAAGTAAAACAGTTCAGTAAGCCCAAGCCATAATGGACCACGCTGCAACTGAGTCACAGTGGATTTTACTGAGGACACTATTCTTATCTTCTATAGGCCAACTGCTCACACAAGGAATCTCCCTAAGGTTACTGGGAATATTCGCTGAGCAGGTATTCACACAACAGAATGAAGAGTAACTAAGATAGATAATAAGACACAACCAACAATTACAGTATCATTTGCTGCCATGGGAAACCAATAAACAACTTGCTTAGTACTCTACCAAATAATGCACAATTGCCATCTCTAGGTGCTTCTAGAATAAATCAGTGGATTGCACTAAAACAAAGAGAGATCTGAAGCTGATTCATTTTGCTTGTTCATTTCTTTTTTCTTCCCAATTATTTATTATATTCCCTTTCTTTATCTAATGTACTTTGGCATTATCCTAGGCAACTACTGATGAGATTGACATAAGTGGTTGTCTAAAAGAGAAAAACTTCTAAAAGACTATAGCATAGAGGTACTCAGCATGCCTGAAGATTTTGCAGTAAAAGAAGTTGACTAATAGATATGGTCTCTCACATAGGATTTGTAGAAATGTATTACTTGTAGGCTTTATGGATATAATACATAACACATTGGATGAGAAAGATTTATAAAGGATACAGGTACCCTATTCTCCTTGTTGGGCACCTGAGTTATGTGCTTTGAAAGTCTCCCTCTCTGTAGGTCTACATACATCCATGATTTTTCTGCCTCTTGGCATTAAGATTCATAAAGTTTACCAAAGGTTTCGCTCACAAGATGGGAAATAGAGCTCACTACTAATTATCTAAGATTTGATTCCTTACATATATAAACACCAAAGGGTACAAAAACCAACCTAAACATAGAGGGCACTCTGGATGATAGCAACCATGAAACCATCATGTTCACTGTCACAAGGCAGAAAAATTAGCAGGATTGAAGTTTTAGACTTCAAAAATGCAAATTTGAACAAGCTCAGGTCACTAGTAGGAAAAGTACTGCAGGACAAGAGACCAAAGGCAAAAGGAGTGCATGTAGAGTGATCATTCCTTAAGGACACGATCCTTGAAGCACAAAGTCCATTCCCACACGGAGGAAAGATAGCAAAAGGGCTGGGAAATTGTGCCCATCTTTAACAAGGGAAGAAGGGAGGACCTGGTTAACTATAGGCCAATTAGCCTAACTTTTATCCCAGGGAAAATCCTGGAAAAATTCATTAAGAAGTCTATGTGTGATAGGCTTGCAGAAGGTAAGATTCTGAATGACAGCCAGCATAGCTTCATTGCAGGCAGGTCTTGTCTTACCAACTTCATCTCGTTTTATGGTCAGGTAACTCACCACCTGGGTAAGAGAGAGGAGGTTGACATGGTATACCTTGACTTCCAAAAAGCTTTTCATCTGGTATCCCACAATGTTCTTATGACAAAATTGGAGAAGTCTGGGCTTAACTACGAGGCAGTTAGGTGGGTGTGAAGCTGGCTGCAGGGTAGGACCCAGAGAGTCCTAATGAATGGATCTTTGTCGTCTTGGTGAGAAGTGGCCAGTGGTGTCCCTCAGGGGTCGGTGCTATTCAACATCTTCATCAATCATTTGGATATGGGGATGAACAACTCACTGGCCAAGTTCATAGATGACAGCAAGTTATGGGGAAACATGGTCACACTTAAAGACTGGCTGCAGATACAGGTGGACCTAAACAGGCTGGCAAGTTGGAAGGATCAGAACCAGATGAAGTTCAACATTGAGAAATGTAAAGTGCTCCACCTGGGGATGAACAATCCCCTACACACCTACAGGCTTGGCGATGCTGTTCTAACCAGCACCACAAATGAAAGGGACCTGGATGGAATAATAGACCACATTATGAACAAGAACTGGCAGTGCGACACGGTAGCCAACAGGGCAAATAATACTCTAGCATAAATCAATCTGTGTATCCCCAGCAAAACTAAGGCATTGATTCTTCCACTCTACTCGGCTTTGGTGAGACCATAGCTGGAGTACTGCATCCAGTTCTGGGCACCTCACTTTAACAAGGTTGTGGTAAAGCTTGAGAGAGTCCAGAGAAGAGCCACCCATATGATCAGAGACTTGCACAGCAAGCCATATGAGGAAAGGCTGAAGGACTGGGGACCCTTCAGCCTGAAAAATAGGAGGCTGAGAGGGGACTTGGTAGCAGCTTACCACTATATCAGGGGTGTATATCAAGGGCTTGGTGAACAAGTGTTCACCAGGGCAACCTTGGGGAAAACCAAGAGAAATGGTCACAAACTCCTAGAAGACCATTGGAGGCTCAACATTAGGAAAAACGTCTTCAAAGCTACGGTGTCCGGACTCTGGAATAAGCTCCTTCCAGAGCTAGTGCAACTGCCTACCCTGGAAATCTTCCAGAGAAGACTGGATGTTCACCTTGCTGAGGTCACCTGACCCCAGTTGTCTTTCCTGCTTGGGGCAGGATGGCTGGACTCGATGATCTTCTGAGGTCCTTTCCAGCTTCACAATCTATGAATCTATGAATCTATGAATACTTTGAGGAAAACAAATGCAAATGTTGTTAATTTTATCAATGTAAATGAATACCAAGGACTTGGGCACTGGAAGCTACACCCATAGAAAGACTTGGGTGGATATTAGAAGCCTACTTAGAAGCCTGATCAATAATATTAAGAGTTTGAGTCCAATATTTAGATCTTGAAAACCACTGTTCAGCTGCTGCCTGTCTGTGGAGGCACCTAAAATCTATAGGCTTCTGGGTTCCCAACATCAAAGTTTCTTAAGTCCCTAAAGGGCTGATAATGAAGCAACTACCAGAGAATGCATTTTTATTTACAGTGCTGAGAAATCTTATGCCAAGAATATATGTTTTAATCCAACAGGATTAAACTAACTACCCTTACCTAGTTTGTCTGCGGGGTCTGATCCAGTATGCTTTTCCAAATAGGCTAATGGGACTGCTTGTTACCTCCTTTTATCCAATAGCCCATCAATTAATCCAAGATGAAGGGTGACCTAGGGTCAGTTTCCATTTCTGAGATGATTTGAAGTGAATTCTCTTCTATCTTGTGAAGGAAACCTCACCACCAGAATTCAAGGTATATTGAAGTTTTCGAAGCTTCTGTGTTTTGTGACCTAAATATTCATTGGACAAAAGACAGAGGCCCTGAACAAACACATCAGTTTTGTCTGCCAATGTAAATTATCCTAGGATCAGGAACAGACTCACAACTATCTTCAAAAGTAGGCAGCTATTACATTGTGACCCAGAACCCTCCAAAATGAAGGACCAAAGCACTGGGCTATAGAGTGACATTTGCCTATAGTAAATCATCAGGTTATAGATAAGGTTAGGCTAGGTATGACTCTATGACTGCCAATAGTAGGTTGAGACTGTGGTTCATGGCCATAGGCGATGAGGAGGTGCATGGAGTGCACATGCACCCCCTGAGAGCACTGGTGCCCTCCCTGAGAGTGAGCACTCTCAGCTTAGGCAAAAAGCAAGGGAGGGCAGGTGGAGCCCTGGTTCCCCACCCCACCCCCCAGGGAAGTTCCACTGGCACTTCTGGGCTTGGCATCCAGCCATGGAGGGGCTGCCAACACCACTGCAGGCACCAGCAGACAGACCCTGCTTGGCCTGCCCTTGCTGCCAACCCCCGTGTCACCGCCTGCAGGCAGTTGCCATGCCCTCCCAGCCTCAGGAGGCACACATTGCCTATGTTCACGGCTATAATCCGAAGACTGATTAATATAAGAACTCAGATCCAAAGCCCCACTCCTAATTACTCTCCTAACCTCTCTGAAAGAGTGTTGTCTTCATCTGTCTTTTTTTTCAACAAGTATTTAATTGGTACACACAAAGTAGAAGAGCTTCAATAGGAAGCCTGTTTCTCCCTTTTTCGACTGCCAGTTCCCTTGTCCTATAAAAGCTTTTGACTAACAGTTCAGATGCTCTCCTGGGAAGCAGAAGATACATATTCAAATGTCCAAAGGCACCAGAAGGAATTACACCAAATCTCCCATATCCAGGAGAGTGCTCTAGTGTTTGAAAAAATGATAAAGGAAGAGCACCAGTACCACCCTCTCTCTCCAAAGTGTTCTTCTGATAAACAGCTGGCTGACTCGCATAATTCTAGGAGAAGATTGAAAGATGACTCCCAAGTGATGCCCAAAGCAAGGCATCTGAATCCCAGGGGTATGGCGTTGAGGACAATATTACCTATTGATTATTTTAAATGGCTTGGTATGCTGTCTTGTGAGTTACTTCTAGGTGCCCAACTTATATATAACAAGTACATCTTTTATCCATTTGTGCACTGTAATGAGAGCCTAGGTATTTAACTTAGGGCTCTCCACTAAACAGAACAAAACCTGAAGCAAAATGTCTTGCATTTGAAAGCTTATCCAGTTCTATCCCAGCTATGCATTTGGTCCCATATAGGGTATTACCCCAAGAAATCCTTGTCTCTAAGAATTAGGCATTACAATGCCAAAACTAAGTTCCTAGTCCACTGAGATAATATACAAAACCATGAGTGCTACTTTATTCATAAAAAGCATTAAAAACAAAATAGTTGACTATGGATAGAAATGTTGCAAAAAACACCTAGTCCATTTTATATCCACAACACTGGGAAAAATCCAGTGTTTTGTGTTTACATTGAAATATAATGCGTGTGAGAGTTAAATTAAATGGCTTTGAATCATATGCCCAAGAAAACAGTGCATGTTTGGTAGGCAGTATCCATTCACAGAGAGCTCTTCAATCACTTTCACTTATTTCATAGTTAGATTTTCAGACAATACTTAACCAAGATACTTGTTCCTGATGGAATTAGAAAAGATCAAGGGAGCATAAAAATAAGATAGCCAGTTTGCTCTACTCCTGCATTCAGTAATACAACACAGTAGCATAATTAGGGGCGGGCAAAAGGGACATTAGCCCCAGGTGCCAATTTAGAAGGGGCACCAAAATAGTCCTCCACCCCCACATAATCTACATCCTGGCAGCAAGAGTAGCCCCAGGGTATTGCTCTTGCAGCAGCAGAAATGCAGCCACTGGGACTCCATTGTGTAGGAGTTCCCAGCAAGGGTAAGACTCCTGTCCCCTCCCTTTGCCACCACCCTTGGAATTTCATGAGTCCCCTCCTCTCCACACTTGGAACCGCACCCCTCCCCATGCTGTCTTGAAGGTTTTCCCCAGGCTACAAACCCTGCTTGTGATGCCTCTGATACAACATTCTGCATCAGTGAGGTCTCTTGGCAGGTTATCCATCTGAGATGTATATTATGCATAACATGAGCCCTACGGGCAAAGCAGGTGAAATGAAAAACATTGTCTTGTTTCACAGATTAGAATGCATATTTTTATCAAGAAACCCCAGATGAATATCTCCATGGCATTTAAGATCACATTTTCAAAATACAGTTTCTGACTGACTGTGCATAAACTTCCACATAGAATCAGTCCTTCACATATTATTTTAGTGTCTTTTGTGCAGAGAACTAGAGTACGAATTCATTTTTGTGTATTTAAATGCAATAGTTTGTGAAGGCAAAATGATAGCATATACACATATGCAAAATAAACAAAACATAACAACATTCCCTGAGCACAATATAGGTGAGGTGGAATATGACACTGAAAAGAAATGGAAGGAAAAAAAACCCCAAGACTCCTCCAAATAGAAAAAAAAGTATAAATGGCATTAGTGTTACTATAAGAAAACGGATTTTTCAATATAAAGAAAGGGTTGTAATAAAAGGCCTCAGTTACCCTCCAGTTCTTTATGTCTGTTCCCAATCCTTTGTCAAAGGTAAATTAATTATGTTTTAACAGTTCTAGGGCAAAAAATAATCTCTGTACAGTGGAGACTGGCAATTGCATTTTTATTCTGAATTTTATTCTAGATGTATTTGGTTGTGTCAACTCCACTTCTTTTAAAGGCACCTCAAATTATTGATTGTACTATCTGCAATGCATTCCCACCCACTGGGAGTTACAGGATGACATACTAGAGTAGATTGCCAAGTTGTGACATACAGTGGGCGCATCTACACATTCATTAAGGCACTTTTCCTAATGTGCATTACGTTTAGTATCTCCAATACCCTTGCCTGCTCATGTGCAGGCAAGGGTGCCTGCACATGAGCCTGGAGGATGCTCCAATGTGCTGTAATTATAGCACGCCAGAGCAGACTCGATTAATCAAGTCTGCTGGAGGGTGGTAATTACCACACTCCAGCCAGCCTCTGCATCTCATGTATCAGCATACCCACACTTCAAAATGGCAGTGTGGGCACTTTATCTAAAACTCATTTAATAAGCTTTAGAAAAAGCACCTCCATCATCCTTTTGAAGCATAGGAATGCTGATACATTAGATGCTCCAGGCACTTTAATTACAGTGTCCTCCCCCTCACCCAGCACTCGTGAAGCACATGTAAAAGCACCCTGAGGTATAATCAAATGATCTGACTTAATGCATAGAAAAGAATGTGCACAGTTTTTAAGTGATACGTAATGTTCAGTCACTTATTTTACTGTTCACGTGCGTTATAGTTTTTTACATAATGCTTTAATTCACAGTAAGATAGGCTACAGTGAATTAAAGCACACATGTAGACATGCCCACTGTCATCTAGATTTGTTCTGATGACAAAGTGATTAAAATACTGGTAGTTGGTGTACAAAAGTGCTCTCACTATCGAGTTCCACTAGTACAATAGTTTAAGTAAAATTAAATAAAGTGAACAAACAAAGGTTTAATGAGGACAAATCTTACTGGAGTAAAATTACTTATTTATGCTCTAGCTTTACCTTTGCCAGATAGTAGTTGAGAGGCAAGTAGTAGTATGTTAACTACTATCTGGCTAGCTTTACCTTTGCCAGATAGTAGTTGTATGTCTCTACACAAGATACAGTGCCAGATTTAGGCATAAGCTAAGAAAGCTTCAGCTTAGGTTCTCACATTATGAAAGGCCTCTAAGTGTCGGCTGCTGGACCAGAAGGTGTCAGCTGCCGGGCCAAAAGTGACCGCGGACCAGCAAACCGCAGCCCCACAGAGCTGGGAGGAGAGGCCGTGACTCCTCCCACAGGACCCATGGCAGCCGCAGTCCCCAGGGGGTGGAGGTATCTTTACCTGTGTTCCAGCCAGAAATTCCATCATGGGACTCCCTGGTTTAGGGACCCACCCTATCATAATCTGGCCCTGACAAGACACTTTACTGTGCAGCAGACTAATCTACTGCACAGTAAAGCATCACCAAGTAACCATGCTTATAAACTACTTCACAGTAAATTAGTCTACAGGCTGTTAGCTAGTGCCTGTAAATACAGGTAGTAAAGTAACTGCACAGTAGATACTGCACAGTAAGGCTCATGTAGATGCTGACCAGAAGCAAATTTGCTCCCATTCAGCTGCACCAGTAGAGGGCCTGGCCTTGGCACTGCTCAACTCCCCACTCCCCCTGGAGTCAGGAGCTGATCAACCCAGGGACTAGATTTCTCTCTGTCCCCTTCCCCCCACTGTCCCAGTGTTGTGGGGCTCCCAGCTCCCCAGAGGAGTGGGAAGCTGAGCACCTCCAGGACTGGGGAGCTACCAGTGGAGCAGCTAACAGTGAGTTCCTGGCTGGATGGGGAATCCCTGCTCAGCTGAGGGTGGCAGGTAGCTGTCCCACCAGTGGGGCAGCTAGCAGTGAGCCCCAGCTGGGCAAGAAACCCTGCTTAGCTGGGGGCAGCTAGGAATTGTCCCACTGGTGGGGCAGCTAGCAGCAATCCCCCGGCTGAGTGGAGAATTCCTGCAAAGCTGCAGGCAGCTTGGAGCTGTCCCACCAGGTGGGTAACTAGCAGTGAGCCCCCAGCTGGACAGGGATTCCCTGCTTAGCCACGGGGGGGGCCAGGAGCTGTTCCACTGCTGAGGCAGCTAGCAGTGAGTTTCAGGCTGCTAGCTGCCCCACCCATGGATCAGCAGGGGCTAGGTCCCTGCCCTCCCCCACAGCTCTTTCCCAGCCCCATGCCTTAACCAGATATTAATAACCAGATATTAATAACCAGATATTCAGAAATGAATATGGTAGGCACTGCTATCATGCAGGGTATTGCTGTATTCATCTTACGCAGTCACCAAGAAGTGTCTTATTACGCTCTACAATTTGTGAATAATGAGATTGCACATAGTGAGCTGAATATTTCATCAAAAAGTAACCAAATAAAGGAAGAAAAATGGTGTGAAATCAAGGTCATGCCATCAGACACAGGACAATAACAATCTAATGTGTGTGACTATGGCAGGATTGCTAACATTTAAATATTTATTTGTTTTAAGTTTAATTTAGCCCAATACACCTCTTTACAGTCACTTTTGTCTGTCAGTCTTTATTTCATTGCCTGGAGAAAACTCAGAATATCAATAAACTCATATAAGAGAAATATAAAGTCCTATGAAGATGTAGCTTTTCCAAGAGCTTCATGGACCATAAATCTAATTCCTTCAGGTTTAGACAAATATTTTCCAACTTGGGAAGTGCACATTTGTGTGAAATACAAGACTAGTCCAAAGGACACAGGGCAGATCAAAGGATTACAGTGCTGCAAGTTTAAGTGGCACCCCTAGATCAACATGCGGGCCAAATTAAACCCTGCTGTGTAAAATCTAATAAAGTGAAGTTACACATTATACTTAGACCATACTAAAGCTATGGAATGTTAAGTGGAGTTAAGTTAGAATGTGTTGCAAGCAATCACACGTTAAGGATTAATCTCATTTCTTGCCTGCACAGCTCTGACTTGCCACCAGAGAGTTGATGATCCAGGTATGCCTAAGAGACAGGACACCTGGGCCATGCCCACACATGCGTGGATGTTTGGTTCCATGGGGGCAACTAGCGATGGCTCACCTTGCCCTCTGGTCCATGTCAAGTTACCCCACGGGGTAAGGGAGGCTGCAGCCAGCACTGTGCTGACTCCAGCAGTCTTACCTGGGGTCTTGGGGGCCACCCAAGGCTGCAATAGCAGCAATAATGCTGTGCAGAGCCTGGTTGACAGCAGAGTGCAGCTCTGGCCAGACAGGCTCTGGTTGTGAGTGGTGCACACTGCCCCCACATGCACCACTCCACAGTTTTTTCCTCCAGGTTTTTTTAAACCCTGAATATCCAGGGCTCAAAAAAACCCAAACCCTGTGCAGCTCCTTTGCAGTATAGAGAATAACTGAACATGTAGTATGTGGTGCCACAGACACATCTGAGTCGCCACATACCGCACAGCCATGCTCATCTGGGCACAGCCCTGCATTCTGTCCTTAGATAATTAGAAGTGAGCTCTATTTCCCAACTTCTGCAGTGCATCACAGGATGCCTGAAGATGAAAATCACTCATTTTATCTCTGTGGAGCAGATTGAAGTGACCCTACCACAAGCTACGTAGCACAGCCCAAAACCCTCTTCTGAAGTAGTGTAATGTTTAGGCACTCAGAAGGTACTTAGCATTGGTTAATAAGCATTACTATGCAGATGTTCCCATTTTAACAGCCCATAGTATGATCTAAATCAGTGGTTTTCAGCCTTTTTTCATTTTCAGACCCCTAAACATGTTGAATGGAGGTGTGAACCCCTGTGAATTGTAAGTGTGGGTATTCACATACTTTTGATTGATCATAGTCATCTTTCATAGACCCCTGAGACATAGTCTGTGGAGCCCCAGGGGTCCACGGGACCACAGGTTGAAAACCACTAGTCTAAGAGTAATATGTCACTTCACCCGAATACAACAAAGCAAAGGCAATGAGTAGCCAAACCAGGTTTTAAGATCTTGTAAAAAGGATTAATTAAGTATACCTATGAGTTTTGCACCATTTGAAATATCCTACTATAGTCAGAAGTTGCAAAGTCATATTCATGACTCTCACATCTTTAGTAATTACTGCCAGGCTGAAAAATCTTCTTGTTCCTAAAACGCCAGTTTTGATCAACCACAAATCTAAAACAGGTTCTGCAAAGGTGGTAGTAACAATCAGCATGATTTTAAGCCCCCTGGATTTCTAAAAGCTTGCAAAACACCTGAGCAGTTTCCCTTGTAATAATATAGTCAGGCACTAGTTGTCATTACTTTTCTATGTTGAGTCATCCTGCTTCTTTTTGTCTTAATCAGCATGTCACGGCTTAGCTATATGACATCCTTAAGGGTCTGGGAGCACATTGTTATATTTTTTTAATATTGCTGTGAACCTTTAACCCTTTGGCAATGAAAATGCTGATACTGACAGAAACTATTTTTTCTGAACATGACTAACTCAGAGGCGAAATTGCAGCTCTGGTTTAAATAGCTCAGAGACCCCGTTATACTGCATAGTAGATAAACTCATTTGTCCATACCCTTGTCATGTCATGTTTTCTTCCAGCCTTTGCACTGTGGAGAAGCCAGTGTTAATGGTGAATGAAAAACACTAATCATTCTCATTTGCTGTATTTATTATATTATCATTTTTGTTGTGCTGCAAGCAGGCAATATTTTGTAATGTTGGCAACTGTCTAGCAAAATTAAAAAGCAGCTGAACATTGGCTTCTTCCATTCACGCCTGTGTGACATTAATAAATTAACAACATCCTGTATTTTTAAAAAATTGTAATCTTGCTGCAGTTATATTCAAAAAGACATGAACAATAGGTTAAAGAAAGGATTCCCTTTACATATTCCATAACTACATTTCTAATCAATGAGTTACTGTACCATGAAGCAGATGCGTAAGGAAATTAGTAACTGATCCTCCCTAATGAGTGATTAGAGAGGTGCTTTCTAAATAATTCAGGTCTGTGGCACTATTGAAGGATGTTTCAATATCCCTCAGCTGTGGAAAAAAATGGGGAATAGCAGAAATGACACAGTCCTTATAAGTGAATATGGACTGTGAGGGGAAGAGGTTTCCTACAAGGAACACAGCAAGTATGACTAGAACGTCAGGAAGGTAACTATAACCAAGATAATTTAAAAGTATGTCATATGAACAGACCAAGATAAAAAGGAGTTAATAGGAAACCTAGGCTAGGGCTTTGTACTGGAATAGAGAGAACACAATGAAACACATGTATACAATAGTAGTCCCACTTAGGAGAAGATCAGCAGATAACAAATAAAAGTGTCTATAGAAATGGAGATCTGTCTAACCTGTTTGAAGGAAATTGAAGTTTAGTGTCACGGGGGCACTTGGGTGCCCCGTTCCTGAGTAGGGATTAGGGCTGCTGCCAATCACCAGGGCAGCTCAGGTGCGGGTTGCTGGAGCAACCAGGTTGGTCAGGTGACTAGAAGGGGGCAGGGCTGGGCCCTTATAAACAGCCAGGTCAGAGCCTGGCTGGCAGTTACCTTCTGGCAGTCTGAGGGGAAGAGTTCTGTGGGAGAGCTTAGCCAAGCAGTGCAGTCTGAGCACCCAGAGGGCGGTACGATGGTGAAGGCAGAGAGAAGCCTGACCAGGAGGCTTTGGCCAGAGAGCCAGGACGGCCTGGACTTTGTTATAGCCGGGAGGCTTATGGTTTTGGTTACAGCCGGTTGGCTTATGGTTCCATTGTGTATATCATATGGAGGACTGGGTGAGGCTGTAGGGGTGTGAGGAGGCCTCACAGGAGCTCCCCAGTAGTCTGGGGGTTCCTAGGTGCCCTGTGCGGGCACTGAGCAGCACCAGGAAGGCGCAGCAGCTTGGCATCGGAGTGGTGCAGTGTGTGGGGTTGAGACCCCAGCCTGAGAGGGCAGTACTCGGCCCAGTGAGGGCGTAAGACCCTGAGAAGGGTCAGGGGGCCAGGCACAGCTGCGTGCCACCTGAGCCCCGGCGCCGGTGAAAGCCCGAGACAGGGCTGGCGCGTGCGCCGGTGAAAGCCCGAGACAGGGCTGGCGCGTGCGCCGGTGAAAGCCCGAGACAGGGCTGGCGCGGGGGCATAGGCTCAGCGGAGAGAGCCCAGGGCACGAGTGGCGCGGGAGCAGGCTCCGGGAAAGCCAAGAGCGCGGGAAGCGTGTGGCATAAAGACCCCGAGAAGGGTCAAGGGGCCAGGCACAGCTGTGTGCCACCTGAGCCCCAGGTGTGGTTTTTGGCATGGGACAGGCCCCGTGAGGGGCAAGAGCGCAAGAAGCGCAGAGACAGGACCCAGCGAGGGGAAGAGCGCGGGAAGCGCGTGGCATAGGCCCAGGGGGGGCCAGCCTGCAAGAGTAAAGCCCAGGAGGGGCTAGTATAAGATTGGAGACACGAGAACGTCCGGAAGAACTGCGAGGCTTGGGGC
>NW_017729032.1:188382123-188382434 GCF_001723915.1 Gavialis gangeticus | reverse complement strand
AGCCCATAAGGCTGGGGTGCACCAAGTCACCCTAAGATCATAGGAGATAAAAGGCAGCCTCCCATATAAGACTATATGAGATCAAAGACGTGGCGGGCGAGAATAAGAGGGTGCTGTATCTCCTAATTGGCATGGCAGGGGGACCTAGCGGGATCGCGGCCGCTCATAGGCCCCACTCCGTGACAGTTAGGTTACCTAAAGTTCCTAATTTCTGAACAAAAATATTAGTGACTAATTGCATTGTGACAATTAATAGTTATTTGTTTTATTTTTGTTTTACTATTGTTTATATCACTTGTTCTCAAACTTTT
>NW_017729032.1:188367135-188377123 GCF_001723915.1 Gavialis gangeticus | reverse complement strand
TGTTTTTTTTTTGTTTTACTATTGTTTATATCACTTGTTCTCAAACTTTTTTAGACTCCCTTGGAAAATGCCATCTCTTTATTTTCACTCATTTTAAGACTATGGAAAAATAATAGATACATTTTTCAATAGATCAATAATAGATCAACCCACCACACCCTTGCAAGGGTCTCAAGGTACCACAGGGTGCTGCAGCACCAAGGTTAAGAATCACTGACCTGTATAGTATAGTACTGTATTTATTGTAGTATATGCTACTATGCTATATTATAGTAATACTATTATAGTAATTAACTTTTCAGGCAAGTAATGTGCTATCAACTTTTAGAAAACAGAGGGTCATAGTACTGTTTCCAAATAAATTACAATCCTAAGGGCCTGAGCCTACTCCTGCTAATTTAATATGAACTGCAGTTCTCAAAAGCAGGTTGCTTTCCTAAAGCACTTACATGTAGATTTAAATACTCTAGGCATTCAGATGTTCTTACTTTTTTCCATTGTTTTAGATCTCAAAATCTTTTACAGTTACAGCCTGCGTGCAATAAGTTTTATATTAAGAGAGAGTGCCATATAAATTCCTGTTTGTAAGGTTTTATAAGCCATTAAACGCATTAGTGTGGCTAATACATTGCCTTTGGAATTATGTCTCTGTTTCTACTGAGAAGAGCTACCATGTGGCAGCAAGAGAGGCAGTGTTTCATAGCTCCTGTTCCCTGGAGAAAGGTTGATCCTGCTCCTCAAGGACTTTGCTGGAGCTGGGACAGGCAGCAATCAGGCAATCACTCCCCTGCCACTAAATAAACAAGAGAGGGAAAGATTAAAGGGGGTAAAACCTGCTTGAGCATTCTTGGAGCTATAGGTAACTTGAATTTTCATGTTAATTTGGCCCATTGCAAAATGTATGGCAAAGTATACAGTGCAGTGCACAAGCCTACTTTTTGCAGCACATTTCTGCTGCAGGCCGAACAAGGTCTCAAGGACTTTTGAAATATTGCCATCCCAACTCTGAAGGAAGGATACTAGAGTGAACTGGCAACAGCAGCTTGACACGGGGTGGGAAACGAGGCACATGCCGCCTAAAGGGAAAGCCACCATGACAGGGGTCAGAGAGCACCTCACCCTGGGATACTGCTTGCCTCACTGCCACCTGCCTTCTGCCTACCTCACTTCTCTTCAGATACTGCCAGTGCAAGCAATGTGTCATACACTGCAAGCTGCTATGGGAATCGTCATTTTGTAGAGTGGTAGTGGAATTTGCTGCTGGCAGGGGGAAAAATAACCTCCATTTTTTTCCACCAAATTCACAAGTTTACCCTCAATGCAGCAGCAAAGTCCAATGTGCTTGCTAGCACCATGGCCGAAAGGGACTTCAGGGTCATGATTGACAACAAAATGAACATGAGCTACCAATGCAATGTCGCAGCTGGTAAAGCAAACAAAACTCTGGCTTGCATCCATAGATGCTTCGCAAGCAAATCTCAGGATGTCATCCTCTCACTGTACTTGGCCTTGGTGAGGCCACAGCTGGAGTACTGCATCCAATTCTGGGCTCCACAATTTTTTAAAAGGATGTGGAAAAGTTTGAGAGAGTGCAGAGGAAAGCCACGTGCATGATCAGAGGGCAAGAGAACAGGCCTTATAAAGGGAGTCTTCGACCCATGGGACTCTTCAGCCTGGAGAAGTGCAGGCTCAGGGGTGACATAGTGGCTGCCTATAAGTACATAAGGGTTGTGCATCAGGATCTGGGGGAACACATGTTCACCAGAGCTCCCCAAGGAATGACAAGGTCAAATGGTCACAAACTCCTCCAAGACCGTTTTAGGCTGGACATAAGGAAAAACTTCTTTACTGTCTGAGCCCCAAAGGCCTGGAATAGACTGCCTCCAGAGGTTGTGCAAGCACCTATTCTGGACTCCTTTAAGAAACATTTGGACATTTATCTTGGTGGGAACCTTTGACCCTAGCTGACTTCCTGCCCCTGGGGCAAGGAGCTGGACTTGATGATCTTCCAAGGTCCCTTCCAGCCCTAACATCTATTAAATCTATGAAATGTCATTCTAAACAATTCCCAGAAGCCTTGCTTTCCATGAGACTACATTGCTCTCATCTTGCTGTGCCTGCAAGCAAGAATGTAGGTGGGATGGGGTGGGCAAGAAAGGTGACAGATGGCTGCCCTGGGTGCATTTTTTTCCCAATCTATACCTCTGAGCAACAGTACCCCTGCAGCATCTGGGCCCTTCTTGCATCCCAAATGACTCAGCTTCATAGCTTGTAAGATATGACAGAGAACACAATGCAGCATGATATAGCTTTACAATCCACAAAAGCTTATGTTTACAGCTTAGCTGATGTTTCTTTTATGATAGAATATTAAACAGAAAAAAAGTATTTGGGGAAGAGTTGGGGGGTTTTTTCAGAGAGAAATCCGAAATTCAAAAGCATAGAAGGTAGGGCTGGAAGTAACCTCAGAAGGCCCATATAGTCCAATATCTACATAAGTGCAGGTTTAAATGTGTCTAAACCTTCCCAGATGGAGGTCTCCAGTGACGAAGAGTCCACAGTTTTCCTAAACAATTATTATGAAATTAGTACAATGAATGTCAGTGTCATTTGGATACTGTATCCCATTCAAATTGATTTTTTTTAAATTAGAAATACAAGGAGTTCAGAGATAAGTAGTGAAAAAGTCTGAAGACATGGAAAGGAGTTTTAAAGCAATTCAGAGAGGCAAGATCATGGTAGAGGTAAAAGAACAGTGTGTGAGAAAGAAAGTAAATCATTCTTATTTACTATTTTTTATTGCAGAAAACTATGACATTGAAAGAAAAATATAAAACCAATGAACATTATACCTTTTACATAATCCATATTTAACCCGGATGGATGGATGAAGTTGTATGTAGCACATTAACTCATGCTAAGCATCCTATCAGCATCATTAAGTCACTTCAGATGAGAGTTAAGTCTGAGCCATTCTACCTAGCTCATGTTAGGGTAACTTCCATCTGCTCTATAGAAATAAAACAAGCAATTTGCAGTCCTCCAGCATCCCAAGATTCACCACTCCTAGCCCCACCCTGCTACCCAGAGCAGGAATGAAGCCCAGGGGTTCTGACTCCTAGCCACATTACTTACTGCTGTTCAGCCCACTAGTGGCAAGCAGAGCTGTGCAGACAAGAACTGGGACTAATTGTTAAAGTGTGTCTACTCAAAGCACATTCTAACTTTAACACTGCTTAATATTTCACAGATTTAGTATGGTCTAAGCCAGGGGGGGCCCACAGGCCACATAAGCAGTTTTGGAGAGTTGTCATGGGCTGGTCAGCATGCCCCCACCTGAAACAGTTCAAACCCAGAGCCCATGTGCCCTGCAGCTGCTCTCCACCACAATCACCAGTGCCCAGTAACAGCTGACCACACAGCCCTGGCCCCAGCCTGCCCCATGCCTGCTCTGGACTCGTTCCAGCCAGAGTGGACCAGCTCTGGACTAGCTGGGACCCACAGCCCTGTTCCAGGCCCTAGCCCTGGCCCTGGCCCACACCACACCCACTCTGGACCTGCCTGTCCATGATGAGTGGTGGCAGCAGCGGCACCCGGGAAGAAGATGCTGCTGGGTGTGGGGAGAAAGCGGCCATCTCCCCCTTGGCACTGCTGGGCCCTTCTTGATGTGGCCACCCAGAACCCATATCCAGGCTGCCCTATGGCTCCCTTCCACTTCCACCACTGCCCTGCTGGGCAGCCTGGAGGTGGGCACCAGTGGTGGTGGTGATGGCAGCAGAGAGAAGCTGCAGGGCAGCCTGGCACAGGCTCTGAGCAGCCACAGCAAGAACAGCCCATCAGCGGTAAGTGCGAAAGCAGCTGCCTTTCCTTTGCATGGGTCCTGGTTGGTCCAGAGCTGATCTGCTTTGGCCAAGGTGGGTCTGGAGTGGGCATGGGCATGAGCCAGGTGGGCTAGGGCTATGCACACAGGTCCCCATAAGTCTCCATGGGTCTGGGACCAGCAGCAGCAGCAGCCAAAAGGAGCTGCCACCACCTGGGTTGCCTAGACATGGAGTCCAACTGTGGAGCTGGCCCAGCCCCGATGTGTGCCTGGGGGTGGTAGGACACAGCACGGGCCAGATGGGGTCTGAGCCAGGCAGGACTTAGGGACCTGCAGCAGGCCACACAAAGTTCCTCCACAGGCCAGATCCAGCCTGCAGCGTGTATTTTGCCCACCCTGGTCTAAGTGTAACATGCAACCTCAGGTGAACTCACTGCTGCAAGATACTGAAACCAAAACTTAAAAGGATTCCCATAAGGAAAGACACATGCATTGATAATGTAAGTGTCCATTTTCTTTTGTTGGGATAGGCTAATCTTTGCTGGACAGCAGAATTAGGGTCAATGAGAGCATTAAAGAAAAAAAGGGTGAGATATCACAGAGTATATTTTTAAACAATAGTTTTAACTTATGATTGCTACTGAGAAAAAAACTTCTGTAATATTATGCCTTATTTATGAAAAGCATTGTCACTTTTCCTCAGAACTTGCTTTTAACTCGTCTTTACCTTATAAATAAGAATGATCATGTATATTGTCTATATACTAGATATATATTAGATTGTCTATATATTAGATATATAACCTTTATAAATCCAACTGTATGTGGGTTGTTCTTGTACACAGAGAACAGGTTAAACTTTTACCTAAAACTGCATGAAAACTATGTGAAAAGCCAACTCACTGAGCCTTCTTGTTGTTACTTTAAACTGACTAGCTTGCTCTTTTGTTTGTATTTATTTCTGTTTATTTTATAGCACATGAATAATGTAATATAGGAAAACAATTGGAGGGTGTTTGTTAGAGTACAAAGGAGAGGCTGGAGATGTCAGAACTTTTTTATCACAAAAAAGGGAAAATTCAGGGAACATTAAGTGGTTAAAAGCATAGCTGAAAAAAGGGAAAGGACACAATTGCATGCTGATGACCTCTATGTGGACCAAGCAAATATTTGTGATGTCACATAACCATAAAACATTGTTTTCTTTGTTGGAGAGACAAGAGGGTTTATTGAGATCTTTATCCACAACAGGTGTAGCCAAACCACAAAATACAAATATTTATCTTTGTAACTATACAATGTCTGTCTGTGATACTAACAGAAGGAGCTGCTTAAGAGGTATTAATCCTTTTTTCTTCTTTTTTGTGTCCTCCTTTAAAGCAAGATGCTGCAGCAAATCTAGACTGTGAGCTGGAGAAAGTTTTAAGAATTGTAATGGTGACCTCCAGTGGCAACTCTTAGGAAATGAAGGCATTTTTTCTTATGAATGCATTATGGAATTAAATTGCATTAGAATATGTTGTTTTAAGGGTGGTAGTAGTGATTTGGCTGACCAGGTTGGGGTGGAGAGAAGGGACAGTGCAGTTTATTATATGTTAGTTCACTAAATCAGTCATGGACTATATCACAACAGTCTGAAAAAAGGAAGGGAAGTTTTAAGAATAAAGTAAAATGCCTCTCACAGACAGCAGTCTGGACAAACGTACTAAAGCACCAGACTTGTGTGGCACCTCTAATGATAATGTTACCCCCAATGGGCAAATGGCTTTTCTTCCTCTAACCTATTACATGCAATTTTCAGGTTACTGATGTTGCTTTCATTTTGATGACTGTACATTAAATTGTGCGTGGAAAAATTCTGCATGATAAGATCCTATGTCAAATTGATCATGTTTAAGTAGAAATCTAGAAATACGCCACCATATGTATCACAAATGGTATCTTCCACCACATATGTGAAAGATCACATTTTTCAAACGGTATTCTATATATATATGCCTATAAACTATGGATAGGCACATACAAATCTGGATTCTGAGGCTCCAGTCCTCAAAGAGATGTAGCACCTATCTCCCAGTGAAATCCACTTGACAGGTCTGAAAGCAACAGGATTAGGCACCTAAACATCTCTGTGGTTGTACATTCCTTTATGAGTGCAAGTTAAAGGCCTTTTAAAAAACAGATTTTGCTTCCATAGAGGTCTATTAATAGTAATGTCTTCTGAATATTGCGCTAGTATCCAATTAAGTTTAGGGTATCTTTCTACTATAAACTACTCATATATATGGGAAGTCATGGCCCCTGTGCCAAAGATCTTGTAATCTATGGCAATATAAATGTGTTCTCAACATTTTGAGAGACGGGAGGATTTTTATGCGTGGTATCATTTATTGGACCAACTGCATGGTTTGATTAAAGTTAGAGAAGCTTCTGAATGCAAGGAATTCTTCAACAGGTACAAGGCATTTTAAAATCTTGGTCTTTTATGTGTTATGTATATATGTAAGTCCTAGATTTTCCTTTAGGGTTTGTTCCCTAAGATATAAAGATCAGCACATGCAAAATTAGGGACTAGTAAACCCAGTGTTTTACCTAGGAGTAGGCAACCAAGGTACCAGCCCGAGTCATCAGTTTTGAGAAGGGGCAAAGATGGTCAGCATCGCTGCCACCCATTACACTTCTGCCACACCTTGTTACACCTCTGTGTGAATCCTCTTTGTGTAGACAGGTGAACCAAATCCCGGGACATCATTCTCCCCTTGTACTCAGCCTTGGTGAGGCCACAGCTGGAGTACTGCGTCCAGTTTTGGTCCCCACAATTCAAAAAGGATTTGGAGAAGCTGGAGAGAGCCCAGAGAAGAGCCGCACACGTGATCAGAGGTCAGGAAAACAGATCTTATGACGACAGACTGAGAGCCATGGGGCTCTTTAGCCTGGAAAAGCGCAGGCTCAGGGGTGATCTGATGGCCACCTATAAGTTTATCAGGGGTGACCACCAGTATCTGGGGAAACGTTTATTCACCAGAGAGCCCCAAGGGATGATGAGGTCAAACGGTTATAAACTACTACAAGACCATTTCAGGCTGGACATAAGGAAGAATTTCTTTACTGTCTGAGCCCCCAAGGTCTGGAACAGCCTGCAATCAGAGATGGTTCAAGCACCTACATTGAACACCTTCAAAAGAAAATTGGGTGCTTATCTTGCTGAGATCCTATGGCCCCAGCTGACTTCCTGCCCTTCGGGTGGGGAGCTGAACTCAATGATTTTCCGAGGTTCCTTCCAGCCCTAATGTCTATGAAATCTATGAAACAGATGCTCCCCTAGGCCCTGATATATGCTCTTGATATACTTACAAGCTGCCTCTAAGCCCCCTCTGAGTCTTCTCTTCTCCAGGCTGAACAGTCCCAGGTCTTTCAGCCTCTCCTCATATGACCTGGTCTCTAGGCCTCTAATCATGCATGTGGCCCTCCTTTGGACTCTCTCAAGCTTCTCCACATCCTTCCTGAACTGTGGCACCCAGAACTGGATGCAGAACTCCAGTTGTGGTTTCACCAAGGCCAAGTAGAGAGGGAGGATGACATCTTTAACCCTGCTTGAGATGCCTCAGTAGATGCATGCCAGTGTTCGATTAGCTCTGTCAGCTACTGCATCGCATTGGTGGCTCATGTTCATTTTGTTGTCTATCATGACACCCAGGCCTCATTTAAATGTGGCACTAGCAAGCATAGTGCTACTGAGTCTGTAAGTGTGTTGTGGATTATTTCTTCTCAGATGGAGCACTTTACATTTCTCCATATTAAACAACATCAGGTTGAGGTCCACCCCCCTCATGAGCCTGTCCAGGTCAGTTTGTGGTCTTTGTGTGACCACTCTCCCCCATAGTTTGGTGTTATCAGTGAACTTTGCTAGTTCACTTTTAATATCTGAATCCAAATCATTGATGAACATGTTGAAAAGCACTGGTCCAAGTACTGACCCCTGAGGGATGCCACCAGCCACCTTCTGCCATGATGACTCAGTTCCATCAATCAATACTCTCTGGGTCCTATGACAGAGCCAGTTACCTAGCCACTGGACTGTAAAGTCGTTGGGGCCACATTTTCCCATCTTTCTCATGAGGACTTTGTAGGAGACCAGGTCAAAGGCCAAAGGGAGACCAAGTCATGGGAAGCCAGGTCAAAGGTTAATCCATGGCCCCCAGGCTTCCACCACCTTTACCTTCCTGTGCTTCATCCCATGGATACAGGCTCCACTCCCCCAAGCAGTTGCTACCTCCCTCCATCATCTTTCGTTGCTGTTGCTGACATCACCACACACTGCTTCCAAGGCTTCAGGGATCTCTGGGCTCCCTCCCCCTCCTCCATCTTGTTTCCTGTAACCACCCCTGGGGGTGGCCTGGCCCATACCCACTTAGAAGTTGCACAGCCCTGAGTTCATTAGAGCTGCTGTGTGCTCCCAAGCAACAGCTCCTCCTCTTTTAAACAACTAAAATGTGTGTTTATCTGTATCTTCTGCATATGAAGAAAGTAACTGAAGAATGAAAATACATTATGTAGATTAATTTTAACATTTATTGAATCTTTAATTAATCTTACCTGTCTGCCCAGCATATCTAACAGTGTGGTAATATTGGTAATATGGTAAAGAGGTTTATAATGTGTATATTTATAATTTTTAGTTTAATGTGGATTTTGAAATTATATAAATAGTCATTTTAATCCTTTTTACATAAACAATGACTATCACTTTATAACAGTCTTGTGTTACCTAGAATTATAGTTTTTAATAATCATACTTGGCACTTAAGAATATCATTTTGTTCTAACAGTAGTAATATCCTTAATTATTTTTAAGTAAGTAAATATTTAAGGAAACTACTTGCTTGTATTTACACTTTTTCTTTTCTGGCTATCACTGAAAAGGTAGGAAAGTTTTTTGTGACATTTTAGTCCAGAACAAAAAGTATGGGCACTGAAGGAGATTAAAGAGTATGATCTTGATTAACTCTACTCAATAAATTCCTTTAAAATAGAAAAAAATCCCAATTTCTGTCTAGGGTTCCCCTGTAATGTTGTTGGTAAGAAGTAGTACTGATGGGTAAAAAATAAAGAGAAAGGAGCTCTTCTTTCAACAGACATCTTATAGCATCTTCTTCTTTGTGTTAGTTTTTCCAGAACCATAATATATAAATTCTAACTTTCCATTATTAAAATGCCATTCTTTTATTTATCCACTTACAGGTGTACACATCCTAAGTAATTGCCCGCATTTATTTCACAGACATTTTATCAAGGAGGCTAAATGTGGGTAAAATTATGCAAAGCACTTTCTCTTAAAAAAAAAGAAAAAAGCAGTGAATAAACAGTGAAAATTAGCCAAGTCATACCTTCTACCTTAGTTCCACAGGGAGGGGAGAAAAAAGCTAAGCCTCATTCCAGTTCTTAGGAAAATACACATTTGAAGGAGTATTTGTATTTTGCATTTTGAAGGAGATTATTAAAATTAAAAATTCAGTGTCCCTAATATCTCCAGAGAAAGATTTGCTTAATACAGACTCTCCCTAAGAACAGAAAAGTATAACAAATAAATGCAGGTCAGAAGAGGTATTCTGCACAGGACCATACTGGACTCAGAAAAATGAGAGTTTGCACACAGAATATTGCAGAGTATTTACATTCTTCTCACTCTCGTGTTGTGTGAAATGCTATTGTAGAGAGATATCTGCAAAATATTATCCATAAACATAAAAGAGAAAAGTTCAGTGTCTTTGTCTGTTCCGAGAAGGGAAAGAAATTTGATTTCTTTACTCTTTTGCAATGAAGCAGATGGCACAAAATGTTTACAATGCATATAGCCTGTCAAATCCTATGGTTACTTGATTTCCTCTAACTCGCATTAGTTTTTAGCATCTGATATTTATACCATTATAAATTTAACAGGCACCCTGTGATTCTCAAGATTAAATGTTCATCTACCTACAAATAAATGGAAAAATAAAAATTTGATTTTGCTTGCCTGTTATATTGTATTTTACAGTCAATGCTGAATGTATTTGCTATAATCGTAAGAGCTGTGGGAATCTGCAGGGAACAAACCTGTAAAAAAATCAACCTTGTACTAGCAGCAGGTACCAACTGGGGGGGGGGGGGGGGCGGGGGTTTATTATA
>NW_017729032.1:188356313-188366815 GCF_001723915.1 Gavialis gangeticus | reverse complement strand
GGGGGGGGGGGGGGTCCTGTGCTTAATACTGAACTCAATTCACTGTTAGTCAAGTATTCTGCTTCAGGTAGGTGTAACCCCTCTCAGTGCTCTGGATCCCAAGATCATAAAAATGCCTGCTTCACAACAGTGAGTCAAGTGTCTAAACTCTAAGAAGGACTGGGCATTCAGTACACCCCTGTGTCTAATATTCTACTGGCTTGCTATAGGTAAGGCATTTCCAGGTGACTGGGCGATGTGAATGCCCCTTGGGAGGCCTGCAAGGCTAAAACAGACCTTGGATTTCCCCTGAGACAAAGCCTTTTATCCTGGAATCCCACAGATAGCCAACCCTGTTGTCCCCTGTTAAGTACCTGTGAAGTATCCAAATTAACACTTTACCCCAGGCCAATAATAACTAATTGGAGTGAATTGCCATTCAAGCTACACGTGTAAACTACTGTCTTGCCCCTTTTTTAATGCAAGCCAAACTCCAGGACAATCAACCCCAAATTAAACCCAATGAGGTTTGTTTCTAGTTTAAATCTCCCCGTGCATTATGTAGATATCCAAAGTGTCTAATCCTGCTGTTTTGGATCACCATCCTTAGGCAAAACACCTTTCTAATAGAGGTGCCTACAAGGGGAAAAAATCCTAATTCACTTTATGCATGAGTGACTGGTGCCTCCTGAATCTGGGGGGGAGGCGGGGGAGGGCACCTGCAGATGCCACTGACAGCAGTGGTGGCCCTATCAGGAGGGGACCAGCCCTTCCAACAGCATCAGTGTCAGCCATCCGGGGGACACCGGCCCCATCGGGGGGGCATGTGCACCCCTGTGTACCCCTTACCAGTCGCCTATCACTTTGTTTCCAAATGACAGTTACCCTAGGCATGTAACTGCCATCTTTGGCACTTACGCACGGCTTGTGATTCTACACTGTATGCAGTGTGGTTTCATATGCATCCATAGGCTACTGAGCATGTGTAGTAGGCTGCATCCTGACCTATTGGGTTTATGGATCCATATGTATGTATCATGAATGAACATAAAGCACATGAGTCAGGACAAACCCATAACTTGTGGGTTTTAGATACTAGATGCCTCTCCCCCATGTTTTAACCCAAAAGGTGAGTAGTGAGGGCACTCACCCAAAAAACAGAAGAGTTAGTATGTGCTTTTCCTGATGCAGAGGAGGTTTGAATCTTCCTCCTCTTGGCTTTCCAGCATAGTGTTCTAATTACAAGGCTACAAGTCAGGCATTATTCCATATCTCCCGCTCCACCCCCTGCACACACACACTGTTCCCAGCTCTCTTTTAATGTTGACCGTCTGTGGAGCCAAAAAGCAAAGAAGGCAAAAGGAGCTGTGTGGCTCAGTGACATAGATGGTCTCTCTGGAAAAGCACAAGCCCTGGTTTCTAGCCTGGACCTATTCTCTCAGTGGGATAGCCATTTCCCTACTACCGTTCATCAAATTAATATTAAATGCAAGGCTTAGCTTCAAGTGGCAGGTTACAGAGGACACTACATAAGGCCTGATGGTTAGAGCACTATGCTGGCAAGCAAGAGAGATGTACTTTCAAACCTCCTCTGGGTGAGGAGAGCCTAGAATTTGTGTCCCTTGCTTCCTGGGTTAGTGTGTTAACCATAAGTCTACTAGGGCTAAAACATGGGAGGGCCTTCCTTTCTATCCCCCATGCCACCAGTGAGGTTTTGCCTGGCTATAATTTCATGATTTATATTCAACCAGTTATGAGAGCAAAGAGCTACCTACCTGCCCACCCAAAGTAAACCCTATTGTACATGCTCCACAGCCATGTGGATAACTGTACATCTTCATGGGTGTGGAATAGAATCACTAACTGTGTAAGTGCCAAAAAGGGCACTTAGATAACTAGGTAAGTGTCATCTGAGCACATAAAATAAAATAGGATTCTGTACATAGAGTCACATCCTTAAAGGTGCTTCATAAACAGCTAGCATAACATTTAGAAGCAGACTTCCTGATTATAAAGAAGTCCACAAAATATTTTTTGCAAGAACAAATCCATATGTAGAATCAACAGAACATTTTGCACAATACAAACATGCAGGGAAAATTCATTCCATGGGGTTAAAATCTTTAAAGCGTAATAAAAATGATGACTGAATTGCTCTGCATTGGTGCTTATATTAGTCTCAAGAATTCTTCCCTTGCTGAGATGTTCTCCATTATATGAAAAAAAACCCACTGATACAAAAGCAAAGCAAGTAATCAGAATCATTGCAAAGCTTCAACAATTGCAGTCAAATGACCAATGAGGAAGGAAATCCAATAACCAATCATAATGTGTCCCCATGGCATCACCCTTCTTCCAGCAAAGATTCATGATACCCTTCATGAATCTTAATTAATTTTAATTACTGACACTTTGAAGGATAGTTTAGCATCTTGCATCCCCAATTTCCTCATCACATTAGGATTTCTGCCAATTATCCTCTAATTTCCAGGTACCCTCAGGACTGTTTAATAATTAAAGGATTTAACAAATACAAACGTTAGAAGCTCTTTCGCATGTAAGAGAAAAACAAAAACCGTTTATAAGTTTTAAACTCTAATGTAAACACATTTTCTTGTTCTTCGCTACCTATTGATAGAAATTTTATGGTATACAAGTTGTATAGTCAACACTTTTTACTGGGAGTCATGCAGAAGTCATGATGGACATAAAACCTAGAACATAGAATCTATCCTAGCAAAATTTAGGAAAATACTGTCAATAGACGGTCATCCCACCTACTCTTTGTGGTCTTGTGTTTATATCATAAAATCACCACTATAGTTGGTATCCTGTCCACCTTCCAGTATTATCAAAGAAGGAGGAGAAATGTGAGGGACAATTCAAGATAGGTTATGGGGAAACAGGTGGAATCAAGCTGAGCTACATTGTACCTGACCCTCCACAAATGTAAGGTCCAGACCACCCACAGTAGGACAGTTGAAAGCAAGCCCCTTGCTATTCTAACTGGAACTAGTCAGACAATGTTTAAGGACTTCTCCCCTTCCCCCATGCGCACATACACAAAATTTGGACAAACAATCATTTGCAAATATAAATTTTTCATAAAAAGATATTAACTCTGAAAAAAAATTCAGCCCAAAACTGAAACCAAAATATTTCAGCATAGCAGTGCAAGTGCAGTATCTCACTAGAGTTTTAGTTTAGTTTTTCTGTTTCTATTTGCCTATATAGGCTAGATTCACTGATCAGACTCTCTCTCTCATGGTGTAGTGTTCTCTTTTGGAAAGAAAGGCAATATTTCTGGGGGATCCCTTCACATGGTGCATCACCATAGAAAACAAGCCTGTAGGTGAGATAAGTCAACTGAAGTAAACTCTCTTGAGGCAACATGGCAATCTCTGTTTTTTCAGCCAAAATATTTTTGCTTTGGGGCATTCTAGGTTTTCAATTAAAAACTTAAAAAATCTGTAGAAAGCAGATACTCTTTGATAAAAAAACAAAACTTCCCTTTATTGTAAAATTAATTTTTGATCAAAAAACACTTTGACAGAAATTCCTGACCAGCTGTAGTTATACCATCTGTTGAAGGCAGGCCATTACAACCTGTTCTCTGTGGTGAATTACAGTCCAGGCTGTATAGTGGACTATTAGGATCAAATTAAGGTTTCTACCTTGAAAAGTGAGTCTATATATCTCGTTATTCCAGTGATCTGCTCCTCATGTGTGTTCAGGTGCATTGGTTTACTTTACTAAAATACACTTTTACTATTTTTTATTTTTGTTAACATTGTAGAATCCATACAGTCATGGGAGAGTGAGCTGTTTTTTTATTGCCCTGCACAGCACCAACAGAATTATTAACTAAATCCCACTTGCAGAATCTTTCCTGTTGAAAATGTGCTAGTCTGAACCAGTTTTCAGAGAGTCTGCAGTTTCTGAATGATAGAAACATCATTATTTACTTGTAAAGCAAAAAGATGTTATCTGGATTTACTGAGAAACAATAAGCATGGAAGTCTATGCCACCATTTCTGCAGTCATTTTTCACAAGTGAACCACCATTTAACAGCCCATGGAGGCTGAATTTTAATCTCAATCCTATGGGTCAAAATCAAGGCATAAAATATGGGTTGTTCACACTGCATTGGCAGGATGCTTGTTATATTGCTGCCTACATTGAATCTGTCTGGAACATAAGTCTTTACTTCTTTGACAATATAAATGTACTTTAGAAATTTTCAGCTTTATTTTGAAAAGATTTACTTTGAAAGGGTTAGGCCCTTATAATTGGCCTGTATCCAGATGCAAGACTTCTGCTCATAGTTATGGTAGCTTGGTACTCAGATCTATGGTCCACAGATTGTTATAGTTAAAGGGTTCTTGAGCTGCTCAGGAAATCCGGGGAAGCTAAGTATTTCAGAACTGTGTTAATTTTGAAATTTCCAATGCTAATTCTGAAAAAAAAGTTTTTGAACATTTTTAATATATCTTGTTTTACCAAATGAAACAGAGGACTAAACTTCCCTGACTCTGCAGCCTACAAACTACCTGCATCCAGCATGTTACTGGTCTCTGCTCCATACTCTGTGGAAACTGGGAGAATAGAAGCCCTGAGAGCTTTACCTCCATCCGCGATTCCCAGGAATTTTCAGGATGCCACCCTTTCGGTTTTATAACTGAAACCTCCGTAAGATGCCTATCAGATAAGCAATTAGAAAACCTTGCAAGTGTCCAATTGAAATCTATTTGGCATACAGCTTTTTGCATTAATTTTGTTTTAATTTATTTTCCTAAAAGACAGACAATAAAAGCACAAAAGGTAAATGTCTTTCAGATTGTATATGTTCCTGAGCACTTCATGTTTCACAGGATTCCCAGTGGAATTATGCCAGTTTATAATTTGTCAAAGCTACAAGATTAGACAGTATTCACCAATATAACACATTAAGAGAAGTGTTGCAGTAATAAAATAAGAAAAGGCAGATATGCATAATAGAGAAAGCAGGAGACTGCAAAAAAGGAGAAATGATAGAGAATAAAGGTTTAGCATTCTCAACAGCTTTTATGCAATGTATCTTGAAACAAAAGTCAAATATCCCCAGCATCAGATAACTGATTTTGATGGTGATAAGCTAGTCATTATTTGGTTGCTAATTTAGAGAGGTCCAAATACTATTGCTTTTTTCTGCTTAAATAAGCCTATGATTCTATTTTTATAAAATGTTGTTCTTGGCAATCACTGCAGACCTTACAAGAGCTACAGTCCTCAGGTTGCAGTTAAATGATGATTAGCAGGCTAGTACTCTAAAATATCTTTCTTAGCAGAGTTTGGGCTATTGAGCTCAATCAAGAACCATTTTAACTCTCATTTCTGTATCTTTCTCCAACTAGCTAGTTGAGAAATCCATAATGTAATGGACTTTCTCTTTATTACAGCTCCAACATATATTTAAAGTCAAAGGCTCTAGGCAAGCAGGTTTTCATCAGAACCCTTCCTTTGTGTCAGCAAAGTTAATAAATCCACATTTTCCAACAATTCTAATAGCTTCACGTGTGTTTTAACCCAAGCTCTTGTCTAAAACAAATTACAACCCTACTGCTCCACAAACCCAAAGTTTGATCAGAAGTCTAAAACTGGGCCAGGTTTCACCTTTAAAGCATGCTCCTCCCTCAGAAAAGGGAAGTCTGTCCTGGGCACTGACCACACTTTATCCATGGCTGGCTAATCCTACCTCCTCCACAATATGTGTATCCTAGCCCTCACCTTTTTATGATACACATATCAGAGAATGGCAGAGGGAGATACATGCCTTTCTCAGGGAAATTCTTCCCATTTTGCTGTTTTGAAAATTCTTCAAGTCTACAATTGGCCCGAGGGTCAGATTGTGGCTAGCCTCTGTACTGGAGGACTTCCCTACATGGAACATCATAACAGTAGTGCTGCTCCCTGCTACCTAACCACCCCAAAATGTTGAGTGAGAGACTCTGCTGATTACTTAATTGGCCAGTGTGGCTAGCCATCCTGTTAGCCACATACCACACCTTCCTCGGGGACAGCATAAAGGAAGTGCTTCTCATGTGCTGTTAAGTCAGTTTTTCCCTAACACAATGACAATTAGTTTTTGCATTTTCTACTTAAGTCATTTTCTACATGCATGCATATATGCGCACGCATATACAGAGATACACTGGATCATGGCAAATATCATAACTAAACAGTAATCTTGTTAGAGACAATAGTAACACAATTTTCTACATTACACTACCACATTCTCTCATGTGCAATTAACTGATGACACTACTGTAATAACATTTTCCCCACAAAATCAATAATAAATTCTACTTCACTGAAAGATGACATGTGAAAGTTAGATGGATAATTATAGCACATGCATTTCCTCTAAGCCTACTTTCTGCTTTTGGCTCAATGATTCACTAAAAGAGTGAGTACGGTATGGAAGACTGGAATGTTATTAAATAAATGGACCTTGCTAATGGTTGGATACGAGAACTCCAAAACAAAATTAATATTCTTCAAAGAAGCTTATTTCACTACAAAAGTCAATTAGCAATCCTTTTCTTAAGAACAATTTCCACTACCTAAGAATTTGCACACTAGACCCAGGTTAGCACTCTTCCTTCTGCACTGCTGCTACTATTGCCACCTTAGATTCAGTGAGCGTGTCTACTCATGCATTTACTGCGTAGTAAGTGGTTTTTAAGCCAGTGTCTACATGTGCAGGTGTTACATTGCAGTAATGCTGTGTGTGGACCAACTTGGGAGTAAAGTTAGTCCCAAGTCAGTCCACATACACAGTGATACTGTGCAGTAACACATCTACATGTGCATTACTGCACAGTAACTATTCAGGTGTAACTACTACCTGTACTACTCAGTAATTTTCAGTTACTGTGCAGTAACCTAAATTACTGCACAGTAACTATTCAGGTGTAACTACTACCTGTACTACTCAGTAATTTTCAGTTACTGTGCAGTAACCTAAATTACTGCACAGTAAGTGTGTACATGTGGATGCACCCAGGGAGATATGTACATGAAGATGTATGATGATATGTATGTGTAGACATATCTCAGAGATGATATACAGTGCTGTGCTATTATAGGTGGTTTCCATAAGGATAATACCCCAATCTCTTCATCCCAGCCCAATTCCAAGTTACATTTTCCGGTATGAAACTCAGCCGAGTAACTGTGTACAGAATTCTTCATCTCAAATATTTGCTGCCTCTCATTTGGGTAGCTATGTTGAATCTTCCACTGTTGGTGAATGAAGTGATTCCTTTATCGTGTGAATGCATATTGAAATTAACCTAAACCAGCAATGTGTGTGCATGAACCATTATTTAGTGCAGGGGTGTCAAAGACATGGCCCACAGGCTGGACCTAACCTATAGAGCCATAACAGCTGGGCCATGATGCTACCTATGGCTTCCAGACCAGCCACATACACCACATGTGCCAGCCTATCATGTGGGACATGGCACTAATGCACACTGCATGCAGCGCATGGGGCTGGACCCACTATGCACATGGGGTTCATCTGGGGTGCAAACAACATGTAGAAAATGTGCAGGACCGGCCCTGTGTGCTAAATCCAGAACTGGTCGAGATCAGACCCACAAATTAGCCCCACACATCTGATCCACAGTGCTTGTGGCTGCAGCCAGGGCACACACTGCATGCAGCACATGGGGCCAGTCCACACTGTGCACTTGCTGAACCAGCCCTGTGCACTGGTAGGGCTGGTCTGTGGGCCCAATCCAGCCAGCAGACTGACTGTGCACTGCTCATCCAGTCTGCGAGGCTAGATGTGGTTAATACCCATAATTTAAAGAAAGTTTATATCCTCAGACTTTTTTGTTAGTATCTTCATTCACAAACCAAAAGGTTTTAAATGAACATTTTCAAATTTTGATTTTGTTTTAGTAGAAAAATCCCTTTCCCTCACACTCTTTTCTCCTACTTTACTCTAAAATGGGGTGAAGGAAGAATAAAAGATATGATAAAATGGAGGAACACTGACTCTTTTTTGGCTATTCGGAATGACCAAGCTAAAGTCTTTGATTCACCATTTTAGGTAATCGTCCTAAACATCTGAACATAAACACACAGTTTTGATTTGTGTTGTTCTGTTTTGTCTTGTTTTCTCTGATTGCAAAATATGCAAATCAACAAGGCTGGTGATTTAAAGCAAAGGACAAAATAGATGAAGATTAAAAAAAAAAAAAATCAAGAAAATATAGCTATAGTATCATTAAATTTCCCAGAAACAATCATGAGTTCACCAGGTTCTTGACTGTAGTATTGGCTGTGTTTGAAGAGATGTAATGATGAGCTTACAATGGATGAGATTTTCAGGAATATAAAGTTCTTGGAAAAACCAAGCATGATCTTTGCAGTCATGGGGGAACATAAGCAGAACCTTGTAATAGCTTGCTAATTACCCTGAATAAAGTAATTTGTTTTATCTGTCTACCATTTGGCTTCCTTCAAAGTGAAAAAAACTATTATGGGATTTTGCTGAAACTAATTACTACTATTTTATCATGAAGGCTGTTGAAGCGTAAGCCTTTCTTTCTCTCTCATTCTCTCTCCGTGTCTCTTTCTCACTATGCCCCCCTCCTTCACTCTGAATTTAAAATCTTATTGGAAACTGAGCAGTACTTTAATCATCCTATATTGTAATAGCTCCTGCTGATTTTTGGCCTCCCACTATAATAATATGGAGTGATATCACAGTACTGCAAAGTCAACTCTAACAAGCTGAACCTACCACCATTTATTTTGTTTAGCATTGGTCATACAGAATTCACACACCCCCAAAGCTTCAAAGGAGACATAATCAAGTATGCTGCATCTCTTTGTGCAATAATAGAATGATAAAGCTCTGCAATACTGAATGACAAATTAAGGAGAGGATTACTTACCTGGTTCTTTCCCCATGCAGCTTACTTTGTTATGAACTCTTTAGGACCTATTTTAAACACTGATGTTTTTGTGAATAAATTGTGTCATTCTATCACAGTATTAATGAAATAATAGCTGGTTCGTAATCATAATTTAATAGAAACCTAAGATATCTAGTTTTGATCATTAACATGAAATCTTGCTAACATTGAAATATCTCATTAGAATAGCTGGCATGTTGTCTTTGATTGAAATTATTGGTCTTTTGAAATGAATGACTGCCTGAAAGTGTTCTGTCAAATCTTGATAGTTAATTAAATTGATTTTATTAAAATAGTCAACCCCATAAAATACAAACCATGAAAGAGCCTATCTGACAAGAAAATAAATTGATCATCACCCTCTCATTGTTATGAAAATGAAGTACAGAACTTAGCAGCATTTCTAAGTCAACAGTAGTGGTGCAGGCCCAACAAACATAGATGGCTACTAAGGTATTATGCTGTATTTAAAATATAAACTACTGGAAGATTAATTTCTTTATGCAGCACACTAAATGAAGATTAATGGCTACAAGGAATAGTAGCATGAGGAACTTAAAGCGGGAGATGATGCAAAAGTTTTGTTCCTCAAAACAGAAATGAGGAAAGAATTACAATTTTATTCATTGAACTGCTGATAGCTGGAAGATCAAAGCTGATCATAGAAGAAACACTCTTGTTAGCATTAAACTTTTGCTTACTCAAAGAGGGTATGCATCCAGAGATACTTTCTTTATTATTATTTAAAATGTACTTGTGCCATGAGCTCTCTTCTCTGAAATAAGCTGTTTCTCAAGGGTCTGGCATCACTGCTCTTTGTTTTAAAAACTGTTGTACAATAATTGTATGAATTAACTGTGAATCAATATTATTACAGAAGGTGTGAAAATGACTCTGAATATCCCAGGGGCAGACCTAGATGGAATGCAGTAGCATAGTCACACCCACCTTTCTGACCACAGTGGGGGAGCAGCTAGGGACATGTTTTAAATCCCCAAAGCAGATAAGAAATCCCCCTCATCTTTCCCCTCCATGCTCAGTGGTATCTCCCCTCCCCTCCCTCACGTGTTGCTCCCACTGCTGAGCCTAGCTTCCTACACAGCCTGGTTGCAGTGGGGCAGGAGAAGCTATGGAGCTCCTCCCCACCCCCAGGGCAGCCAGGGGAGAGTGAGGACCCTGGCGGCAGCAAGCATGGGAGGTGAGAAGAAGGGAAGGGAGGTACTGCTGAGCACAGTAGGGGAAGGAGAGGACACCAAGAGCAGGGGACAAGATTATTATCTGATAAAGGAACTTAAATAATCCCTGGCTACTGCTCTTGAGGCATACTCTGTCTCTGCTGTGGAGAGGGAGACCTGAAAGTAGGGGTGCCCACCAGCTCTGCAGCCCTGGTCATTGCTCCCACACCCTCTTTTGCAAAATCCTAGACCTGCTCACCCATACCCCTTTGTAGTCTATTTACCACAAATGTTATGTAGTGATGCAATGCACAAAAAGTACAATGATTATTCAAAAGTTAAACAAATGCATTTTGGGGGGGGGGGGGGGTTTTT
>NW_017729032.1:188334248-188356220 GCF_001723915.1 Gavialis gangeticus | reverse complement strand
AAATGGGTTTTGGGGGGGGGGGGGGGTGTCTTTCCAGCAGTACGTACACAATTGTGTCTTGGGAACATAGAAACAGCCATGCTGGATCAGACAAATGAATCATATAACCTAGCATCCTATTTCCAACCATGATCAACATTACAGGCATTAGGGGAAGGAGTGTGAAACCTGAATTTGGGGATTATTTTTTGTCTCTCAAGTATCACAATTTACATAGTTACATGGAGTATCATTTTCAAAAGTGCCCAGAGAACAGATGTTTAAAGATTTAGGTGCTTGTATACACCAAAATCAGTGGAAGTTAGCCATATAAGTGCTTTTGAAAAACATTACAAGGCATCTACATGCACCTTTAAACACCTAAATATAAACCAAAATTTAAAAAATATCCCTTTTTGTTTATACATATACACTATTATCATCAAAGTCATTCTTACTTCCTACTTACAAGCTCTGCCTGAGACTTACTAGTGAATATCCTCTCAGCTCTAGGTAGTCTAATCCCCTGGCTAAGAACAGCTGCCTTCTGCTCAGAATTTCAGCTTGTAGGCAGCTAATAGCCATAACATAAGCTCTGTGTTCACGTACCAGGAAAACCACACCAAAACTGCCACCAGATATCAAGGATATTAGAGTTCATGTTTTACTATAAGTTGTTCTATGCACACGCTGCAACAAACAGCCCTATACAGAACTAAAGGGTGCAGTCTAAATATGAAAAAAGAGAAAAAGAGAATAGTTACAAACTTTATTCACACAACAAGCAATAAGTAATTAAAATACATTACTAGGAAAGGACAATTGCTTCTCTTCCTATTACTAAGTAGGTCCTTAAATAAGCACTAGTAATGAAGAAAGAAAAATACACCAAAATAACTAAGCAAAAAATAAAATCAAAGCATCACCAAGATTATAATAGAACTGGAAGCAAAGACCATTTCATAAAGTACAGTATGCAGTACAGATCAATTACACGGTCTTTGACTGAATAAAAGACAGAAATTCAATTGAAAGAGCCCTTCTTCATTCTCATGGTTTATGAAGAGCAACAGAACCCTGAAATTGAATTATAACCTTAGTATTCACTTTGGGACCACAGACTAATACCGTTAATACATATAAAATGATTACTGCAGTTTTTTTAAACAAATCAGAAAATAGACACCTACAACGCACAGGACTCCTGCAAGTGGGTTATTGAGTCCATGCACCAGCTGGGAAATCATTGTTCTGCAGTATATTGTAAAGTCAAATTTCAAACTAATTGGAGTCTACCTGTGTCAGAGGTAGCATCTATCACTATGATTTCTAATTAGAAGGTAGTAATCTAAGCATTCACCCTCTAACTACACTGAGTCATTCAAGGATGAAACAAAGGATATCTCCCCTGCCAAGTCAGTAAAACCACCTGGGCAAACACCATCATCATGGTATCTCTGCTGCCAGGTAAATATGACCTTTTTTTTTTGAAAATATATGTACATAAAAGTTATATATATCTATCTACACCTTCTAGTCACCTTTCATCACATTCCTTCACACCCACCACAAAACCCATTACAAAACATGCACCCATGGGCCCACACTTCCACGCAACCACCTGCCAGCCCTCCTACCCGGAAACACAGAGTCCCTTAGTCCAAAGCCCAGTTATGGGATTTAAAGTCTCAATTCATCTGTTGTCACTGTCACTCCCACTGGAGGATCTGCTGCTGCTGTCACTGCTGCTGTCCTCGTCACTGTCTTCTGATCTGGTTGTCTCATCACCCTCTTCACAGCTGCTGTCCATTTCCCCACTGTGGGGGGTCTTGGAAGATCCTGTGGCAAGTGTCCCTCTGCCAGGTGGACCTGGTTGCGTCCTCACAAACCTCTTCTACTGATTTCTGGTAGTAGGGCAGGAGTTTGCTTAGGGCCATTTTAACACAGTCTACCACCTCTAGGTTCATGTGTCTGTACGTCAGGAGGTTCCTAGATTTCCACAGGGTGCTTCTGACTCAGGATATGAAATGATTGAAGTGAATCAACAGGATCCCCTGGGGTTCAGTCAGGTGCCCCTACAGTGCCGCCTCTCTGGTCAGCTGCCCAACACCTGTCACTGCTTTGCAGAGCCACTTTACCTTTTTCCACACCTCCTTGGCATAGCAGCAGAGCCATACAAAGTGGTAGATCATCTTGATGGCTCTTTGGCAGGTTACCCTCGGGGAGCTGGGTCTCCCTGGCTGCCCCACTCTGTGTTTCCAAGCCCTCACTGGAAGGTCTCAGTGGGCTACCAGCCAGTTCATGTCTTTGTGGCCTTTGCTCAGGTCTTCGTGGAACATACACTCCCATACAGCCTGGCAAGCGTCACCTGGGAGCAGGTCCACAGGCAGCATGATGTCTCTAATTCTCAATGGCTCTTGTATCTTCTTGTGGTTGGTTATGGTTGCATGATTCTGTAGACCATACACACTGCAAAACTCATTCAAGTAAATATGAACCTACCACAAAGAAAATTAGGGCAGCCCATATAAATAAGATATTTGATAGTCTTCATTAAGCACAGTCCCCTTCACCATCGACTCTTTTAAGTCATGGTGATCCATGACATTGCATACATTTTGATTTCCTCTTCATTCACACAGCTGAGCTGTGCCTTTCTTTCCTATTTCTAGTTATTCCTGTTTCTTTGCCAGCCTTAAATGCCTAGCAAACATCACCAAATGATTCCCCAAAAAGTTCACCCAGAATCCCTCTGTTGCCCCTACTCTAAGCTTATCGCATATGATTAATATGCCCCTGCTCTCCATGAGGTGGAGCCAAACGAGGTTGCCCTATGCCTAATCTGCATATAAATGTTTGGAGCACCCCAGGACCCATGATAAGAACACCCAGTTCCAGTGATGAATGGGGGGGGAATTAGCACCTGGTTCCTTTGTGGTGGGTATCTGGAGTACACACACATACTGAGGAATGCTGAACTATGGGGTCACCATGGCTTGAAACACTGTTGACTCTGGTGATGCCCACCCCAATAAACTATATGATAAATCATGAGCTTTTCTGTTTTTGACTAATATCATGCACAGTTTATACTGTATATAAGTGGGTGTATCTAGATGTGTCTTAATGCATTTTGAGCTTGCTGCACAGTAAAATAAGATGCAGCTTTCCCTGGGAGCACATCTACATGTGCACACATCCAAACAAAATTTGCTTCAGATGGGAGCAGTTCAGTGCAGGACTTCTCTTCCCCTGCTCTGCCCCACTACAGCTACAGGCTCCTCTGGGTGCCAGCCCCGGGCTGGCAGGAGGCATGAGGTTCAGGCCTCTGGGTAGCTGCCTCCCAGCCCTGTGCACTGATCATCAGACTGGGGTGGGGACTGGAAAATTGTCCTCTGCCCCAGGCAGCTGCCTGCTTCCCAGCCCCTTCTCCCAAACAGCAAATTGGGGCTTGGAGACAGGCAGCTGCCTGGGGCACGGAACAGTTCCTCCAGTCCCTGCTGCCTAGGCTGACCAGGAGTAAATTGCTCCTGGTCAGCTGTCTATATATGCACTACTGCACAGTAGCTACTGTGCAGTAAATTTACTATCTATATCCACATGCTGTAGCCAACTGCGCAATAGACTAATTTAATGCACAGTAAATATCCCACACATGTAGATGGTGATGCTTTACTGTGCAGTAGATTAATCCACTGCACAATAAAGCATCTCATGTAGAAGTGCCTAGAGGGTACTATAGTATATCTTTGGAGTACCTGTGCTAAAACTTGCAGCTGTTTTAACAAAGGTAACATGCATCAATTCTGAATGAGCTAATTATCTGGGTACTATATGCAAATTACTACAGCTATGTTTAATTTCAAAATCAGTGTTTTCAAATTTACTCCTCACTCCCATATGTTCAGTGAGAGCAGGGTTTAACAGTGAGGAGGGGCAGGAGGAAGGGAAAAATTTGGAGGGAGTATAACAGAGGGCCCAAGGCTCCCTGTTACTTTAAAATAAAGGCAGACCAACCAGGGAGCACTACAGGGCAGACAGGGTACAGCAGTTGCCAGGGCAAATGAGGCAGTTAGGAGATACCTGCAAGTGGTCAGCTGATGGGATGTAGGCAGGGCCCTGAGACTGAGGCTAGCAGAGGTGTATCTTCCTGGCAGCTGCCAGGGGAAGGAGCCCCTGCTAAGGAGAGCCACCCATGGATGCTAAACTGTCTGTTTTGCTGCCTACAGAAGTAGTGAGGCCTGGGAGCTCACAAGGTACCGTGGCAGGAAGGCACACTATACTAGGGGTAAAGATTTCCCCTCTTAAAAGGGCAGGGAGCTGTTTCTATTGTTAATTATGTTATAGCCCAGGGGCCTATGTTTATGTTTCTGTTTGTATTGGAGGCTTGGAATGAGGCTGTAAGGGGAGGTTTGGAGGCATCATTAATGCCCCAGAGGCACATAACCATCTTGTTACATCTTCCACCCATGCAGGAAAAAAGGATTTTTTTCTGATATATATAAATAGCCAGCACTATATACCTCCTTTCAGCAGCATGCTATAGTTCAAGGATCATTACAGAACAACTCACAACCTAAAATCACTGTGAAAGATGGCTATTTGTGTTCTTGAGTTGCCTAAATGTGGAATAAAAGAAAATGATCAGGGAAAATCAAGGGAGTAAAATAATGAGTTCTTATGTTCCCTTCAAAATATTCTAATCAGGATGACCCAGTCAACTGGCAGAATGACTGGCAGCTAGTTCTTCCTGAATATCATTGTCAGAAGTCCCTCAGCACAAGAATGACAGTTGTCCAGTAGATAGGGAAAGTCATCAGTGAGTCCAGAAATGATTGAAGAGGCCAATCTGAGATCTGCATGTTCAACTGCAGACATGATAAACAGTTCCAGGAGGAAGGAGTGGATCCTAGAGATATAAGGTTGTAGTTCTTTCCTTTTGCCTTTCTCATCTATCTGCCTTCATAGTGAAGCAAGCTGGTTTGGAATGGTTGATACCTTGTCTTACTTCATGGCTAGGTACAGGCATTTGGGGGCATTAGGAGAAGTTAAATTGGTTCAAAATGGCTGCCCAATATCAGATAGTCAGGATGGGAGGGTTAGCAGGGGGCTGGGGGTCCAGCAGGCTGGAGTTGGGTGGGGGGTCTGGCAGGGGATGGGAGGGCAGTTATGACCTGTGGGTGTGGTAGGGGGGCGAGTATGACCCATGGACAGGGGGGAGGAGCAACCCACAGGGTTTTGCTGCAGTCCAGGAGTGTCTAGCAGAGTCTATGCAGGGGTCTGGGGATCAGTGGCTACTTTTAGTCCTCCAACCCCTGCAGAAAACCTATACCCTGATTCCCTCCTGTCCCTCCCCACACCGGGACTTATTTGCTCAGCTCTGGCAGTGGTGAATGCTGATGATAATGACTGCACCTGGAGCAGCTTGAGGGATGGGAATTGAGAGAATTAGCTTGGCTAGGGAGGGTAAAAAATACCCTTGTGTGTTGGGGAAAGGGTGAAAATAGCAGCCTTGAGGCTGCAGCCAGTGACTGGGTTTTCACAACCCTCTGGAAGAAAAATGTATGTACATTCCATGCACCAATTTGCTCTAGATCAAATAAGTTTGATACTACATAGATCCGGGTTTATCTTAAAGTGGGTTCTGCAATTTTTTTTAGAATGGTTTATATGCATGGAACTTCTGTACAGTTACCGGTTTAGACTGATTCTTGGTCACTGAGACCAGGTCTGTAAGTGCAAGGTCAGCAAACAAAATTTTAATTAGGCAGCCATTTTCAACCCAATTTAACCTCCTGGATGCCTGTACTTAGCCCATGACACCAGTGCTCAAGTCTGCTAGGTGCTAATGTTAATATCACATTTTTTTTAGATTGCCTTTCAAGATGTCCTTGAATCTCTTCTTTTGCCCGTCTCCAGAGTGGTGACCATTGGTGAGTTAGGAGTATAGATCCTGTTTCAGGAACCAGTTGTCAGGCAGTCTTATGACATGTCCTGAATATAAAGAGTCACAAATAAAGTGGCAATGTTAAAGTGATGCTATAGCAGCCAGCATGTAGAATTAACCAAATATTTTTAAGCCTCCAAAAACTCTTGATCTTTTGATGGTTTCTTTCAGAGCAGATTTCAAAATAGACACCATTTTTGGCAACATTTTATCAAAAAAAATGATCAAATGTTTTTCATGAGTCTCAGCAGTTAGATTGACTGAAAAATGTGGGGTTTTTTAAACAAAGAAATGCAATGATGATTTCAATACTATCTAATAACATTTTAAATCACAATTTTAGTGTAAATGTGATGAAGTATTTCTCAACAACTGGAAAAAATTGAACAAACTTTATCATATCTTCAAAAAATAAAATCATGCTCTTATTTTTTGTTACTGTTCAAAAATGTTTATCACTTCTACAAGTCAACAAGTAGACATGCATATATTTAGTAGGTGTGTGCAACACTTCGGTCACTGATTCGATTCAGGGAAGATTCAGCAGCCAAATCATCAGATCGGGAGATCCATAAAAAGCTCTGAATTGATTTGAAGCATCCCAGTCGATTCAGAAAAGGCACTCTTATGGGGAAACAGAAACTGGGAAGGGGGAGGAAGAGGGGAAAGACTGCTCTGATATTGACATTTGTAGCTGGCCAGTGACTGTGATCCTTCCTTGAGTTCCCTTCCAATAACAATGCTCTGGAGGAGGGATGTAGAAAAAGCATATAAGGCTCTGTGTGAAGCCTTTCTGTGCCTTTTGTGAGCTGTCTGTCTGGAAGCAACAGTGTGTGAAAGGTACTGGCTGCAGCAGCTGGCTTCCTAATCAGCCTCTTCACTCTCTATCTAGTCTCTTCTATCTAGTAAGCAGATAGAAGAAAATACTACACACACATATATTAAATGCATACAAGATATATTACACACATTTTCCAGCACAGCAAACATTATGAAGCATGTTGGAAAGGTAGGTTCCTGGTCTTCTGACAGAGAAGGGAGAGGGCTAGAGGAGGTAGGGGGAGACCTGCAAGTTTCCCCCACACTCCCAAACATAGATGCATCTTCTTTCCTGGCAGCGATGAGTCTTTTGCCAGTGGGAGCCTACTTGTGCCTACTTTTGCCTACTTGTCCCTGCACCTGCACCACCTCCACTAACACCGGAAATACCCTCCAGCACCAGCATGGCAGTCTCCTTCACCTCAATTTTAGCTCCCAGCATGAGCCTCCCAGTGCCAAGGAGGAGCTGGATTTGAAACCAGGGGAGTTCACTGCCATAGCCAGGAAAATTCTGGGAAGGAGGGGGAATCTGAGTTTGTGCTCCACACCTCAGAGTTCCCCTAGGCCTCCATCTCTGGAAGGTACTTATGGGGGCAGGTGGCTCAGTTTCCCCTGATGTTGTGCCTCTGCCTGCTGAGGAGGGGGATAAGGCAGAATCCCCACTTTCAACTTAGAAGTGGGGGGAGAGGGGCAGTGTAGTGTGGAATCATTCTGAGTTGACAGATGATCCCAGGTATGTTACCTGCCAGCACTGCTGAAGGCAGATCACGTGGGACAAGGAGGTGGTGAAACACTTCACCACCATGGTGATGCTGCTGCATCTCAGGTGGCAGCACCCCTTTGCCCTTGCTCCTCCTGGCCCCAGTGGGAGCATGCCCAAAGGGAAGTCTCCCTCTCTCCAAAGCTCTCATCCCCATGAAGCAGAGGCAAGCTCCACTGAAGCAGTGGGGGAAAGCCACAGACAAAGGGGGGCGCATTGCAAGGGCAAGCGAGATCACCCGGAACGTTGGGGAGATGCTTGCTCTTGATGGCAGGCCCTTCTCCTTTGTTGAGCATCCAGGGTTCAGGCAGCTCATGGTGCTTGTGGCCCCATCCTATCAAGTGCCCGCACTCACCACCTTTAGCAGAATGGAGGTGCCCTCCTTGTATGAGGCATGCAGGGAGAACTTGAGGGAGAAGCTGTGCAAGGCAGGTCTGCAGGTAGCCTTACACTTCACCTCAGACATTTGGAGCAGCTGAGGTGGAGATCATGCCTATTTCTCCCTCACAAGGCACTGGTGTGATCAGTCAGGCCATCGGTGGGCTCTCCTTCAAGCAGAGGTGATGGGAAGGGAAATCCACACAGCAAGGGAAATCATGGTGGCCATGAACCACATGATGCAGGGGTGGCTCATTGGGCAGGACAAGCTTGCCCACGGGTTCATGTTCACCAACAATGGAGCCAATATGGTCAAGGCAGTCTGTGATGCCGACTTTGTTGGTATCTGCTGTGTGGCACACAAGCTGCAGCTCAGAGTCAGGGACACCTTGGAGGGCAACAGGGCTTCCAGTGATGGCACCACCACTACCAGGACCAGCCAGCTTATTTCAGAATGCAGGAAGGTGGTGGGCTACTTCCACCGGAGCATCAAAGGGGGCAAGATGCTGTGGGACAAACAAGCAGAGCTGAGCATCCTGCAGCACAAAATCATTCAGGATGTGGATACTCGGTGTATGAATACTATGTGCCCCTGGAGGCTGGGTGGTAATGGTGACCGCCTGCAGGCAGCAGGGGCATGGCAGCACCACTGTCGGTGGTGAGGGCAGGCTAAGCAGGGAGCTCTGACAGATGGCCAGGGCAGTGCTGGGGCAGGGGAGGGGGTGGTGAGCACTGACTGGCAGTCAGCGACCACCAACAGAAGCCAACTCGGTGGCCACTGGTGATCAGAGACTGCCCACAGACACTGCCTGTGGTGTTGGTGGCAAGGGGAGGGGGTGGCGAGCAACAACCACCCACAGGCACCCCCAGCATCAGCAGCGGTGCTTTTTGCAGGGGTGCACCACCAAACTCAGGGGTGCACAGGCTCCCACGGGCACCACCCTATGTGTTGCCAATGACTCAGTGGAACTCTACATACCTGATGCTCAAAAGACTGGTTGAGCAACAGAAGGCCATCCATGAGATGGCTGTGCTTGGGGAGATTGGGATCAGTGGCCCCCTTAACAAAACAGAGTGGGATGCCGTCTGCCAGATCTTGGTGGTCCTCAAGCCATTTCTCGAGGCTGCTGAGAGCCTCAGCACTGGCCATGCCCTCCTTAGCCAGGTGATCCCCATAGTGAGGAGCTTGAGAATCAAATGGAGAAGTTCCAGGAGATTAATGTTCCTGGCTGGGGCAAGTCACTTTCACCAGAGGTGCAGGCTAAAGAAGGGCATCAAAAAACAGCTAGATTCATTGTGGTCCAGTACAGTCCATGTGCTAGTGGGCATGTGCGACCTGAGGGTGAAGGGGAGCATCTGCAGCAGCAAAACCCTTGATCACTACATGGAGGTGCTGGTGAACAGTCAGGGAGGCAGACGGGCAGAGGCAGGGTGACATGGAAGAGGGAGATCCACTGTCCCATGCCAGCACTCCAAGCACCAGCCAATCTCCTCCACCATAGATGCTGCCAATGTGAGCCAACAGCATAGCTTCAATGGTGGGGTCCAGAGGCACCAGACCCCACATCCAGCAGGTAGCACAGAGGCCTCGATGGCTACCTACCTCACCAAGGATGCTGGAGCTGTTGCACTGTGACCCCTTGGCCTATAGGGCAACCTGCAGCCCAGTATGACAGGATCTGGCCACAGTTGCTCAGGAACTGGTCCTGTCCACTGACCAGTTTTCCAAGCAAGAGAGTGTTCAGCATTGCTGGGGATGTTGTGACACCCCACCACACCTCCTTGGATCCTGGTGTGGTGGAGCAGCTGGTGTTCCTGAAGGTGGACCTCCCACTGTTGGGGTTTCCCAAGCTCCACCTGCAGAACGAGTGCCACTGTCCTCATTCTACACCTATTTGCTTTTTTTATTTGCTTTTACAACCATTTAATGCCCCACCAGGACAAACTTGGAGGTATGGGCTGGGGCTATGGGGAAGGAGGAAGGCCCAGGTCCTGGCCATGACCTAAAACTGCACTTTGCCAGGGTAGGTAGGCCTGGTGGGACTGTCAGTGGCACAGAAGCCCCAGGAAATACCAGGACTGCTAACCTCCCTGGTGAAAGATGGGTAGGAGACACCTGAAAACCTCCAACCACCACACACATGCACAGTCCTGGCTGGGGAAAACCCAGATCTGTAAGATCTTTGAGAGGCCTGAGGCTTACTGGTTGTGAGGTGGAGGTGGAGTTGTGAGGCTCCAGGTGAGCTTAGCTGCCTGGGATGCCATATGCGAGACATGGGCTGCAGTGTAGAGCAGGTACAGAGCTCTGGAACAGATGTCACCCCTAGACATCAGGGACCTAAATGGGCAGTCTTCTGCCTGAGTAACATTTGAATAAGTTTTCCATCAAGAGCAAAAGGTTCAGTATTCCAAGTGGCCTGAAGGTGGGACCAGGGCCTAAGGGGGAGCCAAGGTCCCAGAGAGGGGACCACAGCTGGAGAGGGTGAAGGATTCAATGTGCAAGGCATGAGCCACAGTATTAGAGGAGGTACAGAGCTGTGGAATGGATGTCACCCCTAGACATCAGGGGCCTAAATGGGCAGCCTTCCACCTGGGTAACATCAGAATCAGTTTTCCATCAAGGCATAGCAGACGAAAGAGGGGAGGGCGGTTGGCCCAGAAACAGGCAAGCAGGCTGAGATCTAACCAGCACCAGGAAGGCCCCCTGTTACAGGATACCACCCCTGCTGCATTCAACCCGCTCTGCCTTAACACACACAAGACAGACAAGGTTCTTTGGGTCAATCTGATATCTTTTATGAGACCAACTGAATAGTTGGAGAAATATATCCTGGCGAGCTTTCGAGTTTAAAAACACTTAGTCAGGCTGAGGAAACATCTGCGGTTGGTATGTGTGCTCTTCCTGGATAGAATGAATAGCAAAGAAGCCAGAGGCTGGGCTGATATGCAATAAAGCCAGTCGGTGAAAATGTAAATTGAGGCTTCAGAGGATGAGAGACAGGCTGGGTGGGAGAGAGAAGGGGAATGAATAGTGAAGAGGTACCTAGGGAGTCAGATGTCAGGCAGGTTATAGTGTGTCATAACTCCAGTGTCTATATTAAGTCCATGAGGTTTTGTATCTAAGAAGTTGTTGAAGTGAATGAAGTTCATAGGTTTGTGTGTGAAAAGTGTTCTGTAAATTCCCTTTGAGGATCAGGACTGAGAGATTGGAGAGAGAGTGGTTTTCTTGTAAGAAATGTAACTGGGTGTTCTTGTCTTTAATAGATTCCCAGTGTGCGCTTATTCTGGTGTGTACTTGTTGTTTGGTCTCTATTACGTTTTTTCCATCAGGGCATTTGGTGCGATTTATAACATTTCTGGAGGTGCAACTGTAAGATCCAGGAATGTTGATGGTTCTGTTGTGGAGTGTAGGAATTGTGCGGGTACTGGAGATTTGTTGGCGGGTTTTGCATTGCTTGTCATGGCTGGATCCATTCGGTGTGTTTTGGGCTGTAGGAAGTTTGCTTTTGGTAATGAAGTCAGCAAGGTTCGGTGCTTGTCACCCTACCTATACAATCAAACTGAAAAGACATACAGAAGGCTAGTAGAGTAACACTGAGAGACTTTAAAGTATTGCTTACCCAGGACAAGCCAGTAGCGTGCGCACACACGCTGTCTCTCTCTTTCTCACAATTTCATAATTACTGGGTCCTAGAATCTATGTGCTTCCAATACAATGTTAAAGGGTGTATATTATAACTTGCTTCCTATTCACCAACTATAGGATTCATATGTACAAGTGCAGAGTTTACACAATTGCAACCATAAAAGGAAGTAGGACTTTTTAACAGTCCTTTTCTGAAAAACACTGTCATTAACTTATCTGGGGGGGAAAGGCTCAACATCACCATAATTTCCAGCTGTAGTTAATACATCTCAGCAAGCTCCTGATTAGCCATGAAATATTATCACTAGATGGAAATCATATTAATGGAACTGCTTAGGTTTGGCGCAAAATTAGATAAACTAATTTGTACTTCAATTTTCAAGACAACTATTTGTTACCTAAGTAATTTACCACCATCTTTCATCATTTAAGTCCTTTTCCTATCTGAAGATTTAATTAGTTTCCTTCTGTCTCACAAGTGATTTTCTTGAACCATTCCAGATAGTCCCTATACTCTCCCCACTCAACAAATGTTCCTGTTAGACCTGAGGTGAAATCAATAACCTCCATGACTGTTCAGTAAGGGAACACAGCTATCTCAGATAGCTGCAAATAAGATGAAATTTAAGCTACAAACGTTTCCCAGTCAAGCATGAAAACAGCATCAGTGCTCCTGCTGGTAAGTAGCACTGCAGCCTAAGATTGGCTAATGGTAGAATACCTCTATGCTTAGGTTTAAAAAAAAAAAGTATTTGCCCTGGAGAAAGGCCATAAATAATCTAACGTGGCACAAAACTGTGTGTTTCACCTCTCATCACAAGCACACAGCATGGAATGGAAGAATTGTTTGAACCAAACTGCTTCTAAGATAAGCTCAGTTCAATAACATGTTGTTTATTTATATATTCATATTTTTTTTTTCTATTTTACATGAACACATTACACAAAAATGCCTAGCATAATCCGTCTCCAGCCTGGAAATTAAATCTACCCCTACTTGCATTCACTGAAGTCAATGTTAACCTTTTCTTGATTTCTGCAGGAATAGGATTGGGTCCAGGAAGTACAAGTCTTGCCCTCATATTACATCTTGTAAAATTAGGGTTCTTGCTGGTTTGGCATCATCATTTCCTGTATTATTATATAATGCTTCGCACAAATGTGTCCCAAGTTTTAGTCCTTCTTGCCCATTAAGGTAGTTTTGTAGCTCCCTTACTATCATAGTCAAGCATCCCACAATGTTTAATGTGCTTATCCTGTGAGAAATGCTGCTCTCCTCATTTTAGACATACAAAGCAGAGGCCCAGAAAGACTAAAGGCCAGATTCTGTGAAGGATCTTTGAGGTAACTGACCACCACATTGGAATCAAAGCTCTTGTGTTAGGCACTAGGTAAGGAGAGTTAGGTCGCTTAGAACAGCCAGCACATAAGCCAGGAACCACCAAAAGTTACTACAGTCAAAACCTAAATGCCTAGAGTTAGCCAGCAAGGGACTCTGATGATCAACTCTTAAAATTTTCCCTTCAGGCACCTTATACAGAGCTACAAAGAAGCATCCTTGCTTACCTGAAAACCTCTCCTGGAGCTGGCACCTGTTCACATCATTTCAGAGAATTAAGCAGGACTCATTTCTGGAATTTTATTTTTAAAGACACCTTCTGGAGAGGAAATCACTTTTTCTATGAAAGCCTAGTTGTTAGACCACTTGCCCAGGAAATGGGAGAACTGGGGTTCCTGCTTCTGCCTGTGTAATGGCTCCTCTTACTTCACAGGCTATGGGCTATTTTTCTGGAATGACACTCTCCACTCCTGCTGTTGAAGCTGTGCCATTGGCCAGAAAAAAAAATCAGAAGTCATTAAGCCAATAAGAGAGAGAGCACAAAATGACACTGATTCTGTAGGCTAGTTGCTAGAGCATTAACCTGGAAAAGTGAGACCTGAGTTTAGGTTCATCCTCTAAGAACTGTTTTTTTTTTCCAATGACTATTTAATATAGCAACTGAGCTGCATGCCTGCTGTTTGGATCCTTTTATAAGGTACCTGTCTCCCTCTGCATAGAAGAGCCAAGGCACCTGTCACATGGTTCTCAATTCTACTCCAAAAGCCTGACATAAAAAAGCAAAGTGTTATGGCACCTGATTTTTAGGGACCTCACTACCATTTTAGATCAACATCTTAATGAGTTGCAGAAAGTCCCAAAGGAATAAATTGAGGTCCTGCGAGTTCCAATCTAGCACCCCAACTGCCAGCCTCTAGGCACTGTCACCATCTAAATGTAGCCTGCAGAAGGCCAGGGATAACGGGGCTTAGCTGCCCCCCCGTCCCCCACCCAAACTAATTTCACAGCACCCGGCAACAGCAGCAGCATTGCAGCACCACCATCCCACAGCACCTGGCACTGCTCTTCCACTGCCGCATACAGCACTAGCGTGCTTCCGCCCCGCAACAACCCTGTGGGAGAAAGGGGCAGGGGTCAGCCCCCCCCCCAATAATATTTACTCACCCCCCCCAAATAATATTTTCTCCCACTGCCTATGCCTCTAAATAATAACTAATGATAATTTTCAAGTTGCATCATGGATGATCTACAATAAATTTCAACCAGAATTATCACTTTCTCTTGCAGGGCAAGCACCGATACTGTACTACCATCACTACAATTTATGGGTGTATTAGCACTCTCATCAGGAACTTCATACTACACAAAAACATTTAGAATCAGGGAGGAGAAGGGGAAGGAAAGGCACTCATAAAATAACAGCATATTTGACATACTCCTCAGTAGGATCAGAAACTAATCTGTAGAGGTCTGACTGCTGACAAGGAATGCTATTTAAAAAAAACCATAGTAACTGTCAAACTTGCTCCTTTTACCATATAGGATAGAAGGCCAATTTACAGAAAGACCTTGAACAGACATAAATTACGCAGTAAGTCTGACTGTCACATCTCCTGGATACAGCATGGACAAACTTTCATGTCCTCCAAAGCAGCCTGACATTTCAAACTTCACTAAGAGAGGGGTAGTTAGAAAGGCTACCAGTAGATGAGACAAGTGCAAAGTCCTGCAGTTAGGATGGAACAATCCCATACACCAGTACAGCCTGAGGGCGGACTAGCCGGGCTGCAGCTTTGCAGAAAAGGACCATGGGGTTACAGTGGACAATAAGCTGAATATGAGCCAGCAGGGTGCCTTTGTTGCAAAGAAGGCTAACAGCATACTGGGCTGCATTGGTAGGTGCCAGCAGGTCAAGAGAAGTGATTATTCCTTTCTATTCAGCTCTGTTCAGCACTGGTGAGGCCATCTGGAATCCTGTGTTGTTTTGGGTCCCCCAGTACAGAAAGGATGTGGACAATTTGGAGAGAGACCAGCAGAGGGTGACAAAAATGATTTGGGAGCTGGGGTACATGACTTATAAGGAAAGACTGAGGGAACTGGGCTAATTTAGTCTAGGGAAGAGAAAACTGAAAGGGGACTTAATAGCAGCTTTCAACTACATGAATGGGGGTTCAAAAGAGGATCGAGATAGACAGTTCTCAGTGGTAGCAGTTGACAGAACAAGGAGTAACAGTCTCAAGTTGCATCAAAGGAAGTTTAAGTTAGATATTAGGAAGAATTTTTTCACTCAGAGGGTAGTAAAACACTGGAACAGGTTACCCAGAGAGATTGTGGAAGCTTCATCCTTGGAGGTTTTGAAAACCCGGCTAGACAAAGCTTTGGCTGGGATAATCTAGTTGGGGATGCTCCTGCTTTGAGCAGGTGGTTGTACTAGATCTCCTGAGGTCCTTTCCAAACCTAACTTTCTATGATTCTATTTCCCTAAATATCAGTTTCCATCCCTTACTCCTGCTGCTTCCTTTGCTCATCCCAAATGCCCTCCCAAATATAGTGGGGCTCACTTGGAGCTTTGCAACAAGTCTGTAGTAAGAGGGAGTGCATGATAAGACAGCAAAAATAGTCTGAATTTCCCCTTTTGTCCAGGAAGGCCCAGGTGGGATTTTGCACCAGCTCCAACCATAAAAAGAATACTTACCCTGCTGTTCTGACACATTTCCACTGCCCTCGATGGCTCTTTCCACACCTATGAAGAAGATGGAATTGTGGCCTCAGAAACATTGCTCTACCAGTTTGCTACCCCTGCACAAGAAGCGTCTCATGCCTTTGCCTTTTCCCTCTCCATGGGCTTGCAGGAAGGGTCAACCTGTTTCCAAAAGAGAAATGTAAGCAGAATTTTTCCTCAGTTTGAGGGCTTACTTTTTCCCTTCAGCTGCCATATTTTTCAACTTTTGTGAGCCATAGATTTTCTCATGAGTTTAGGAAGGAGTGAACTGATAATTAAAAAGTATGATTAATCACTGAATTCCTATCATGCTGGGTGAATAGCATCAGTATAGTACCAGGTACATAGTGTTATTAGAATAGAGCAGTCTGCCCATGTACTGTCAGCTGCAGGATTTGGCCTTTACTATGTATATTTTATCACTGAAAAGGCACTTGGACCTAGGACAGATATACGTGCACGCACACATGCACACACAAATAAAGCAAATTATCATCAAGCTAAGGTAACTCAAAGTTCAAAAATCTCATTTTTGTCCAGACAGCAGCTTTCTATACTTATGGAATACCAGCCATTTTAGTCCATAGAAAATTCTCTCTGTAGAGAAGGCTCTTGCTTCCTTTGTCCAGTAGCAACTCCTGTTTTACCCATATATATGAAAGGTAAAGTTTTGCCTAAAAGCATTGACTTTTGGTTCTGAAGTACATAACATGGAAAAAGGAGTCCCCCAGGAAACACAGCTATTTCTGCACTTCTTCAAATCTTTGATATTGTTTCATTAAAAACAAAGAAAAGACCTGAGTAGGCCCCAGTACTGTCACTAAATTTCCAGCTGTTCCAGTTTTTGTACTGAGACATTACTCCTAATGATCCAAGTCTCACAGGCCTGAGCCTTTCCGTGGAACATTTATGCTTTCTCCCTTTTCCTTGGAACATCCTTTAACACATACTAGATACATTCCCCTGTATATTTTCCATTAGACAAAAGTCCCATATGCCACCTGCAGGAAATGTCCTTGATTATTACGTGAAGAGCCTTTCAGAATTTCCTGGAACCCCACTACTTAAGAGTCATTTATCAAGTTCTAGCTAACCCTATATTGAAGGATTTCCTTATACTCAAGATGCTAACAAATACATTATCTCAATAGTAATGTAGTACACACTTGAATCTAACTTGCGGATTTGGAGAACGTTTCCCCTTCTCGTTGATTATACTCCCACAGAGACTCCTGAACAGCATGGTTTCCTTGGTCTCTTGGAAGTCCATCTTCCCAGCTTCCTGCAGCTACTGTTGTACAAGTATGGATCAGGTCAACATAGCTACAGTAAAAATAAATGATTTCTTCACAAATGCAGATAAATGGTTCTCAGGCATCTCCACTTTCATACAGCCACTACCAGCCCCGCCTAAGTTTTCTACATGAGTTGTAAAGAAAAGTACTTTAATTTAACAAACACCTTTGACAAAACAAGAGACGTTATATAGATCCTCCCCTCTGAGATGCACCTGCATTCTGTTCTAGTTCTGTATTCAGTGTCAGTCTTCTCCAGCCTTCAGCTACTGTTTTACTCACAAATTGGGTTCACATCCCAAACTTACGTTTTAATCATTCCTTTATTTGCAAAATATTATCCTTTCATGAAATGGTCATTTGGAAAAATCAGTACCATTTACCCAAAATTGTATTGATATTTTGAGGTCCAGCAGTTTTTTTCTTACATTACAGTACAAAGCAGTGCCCAGTTCCTGTTTCCAGAGAAGCAAATGATAAAAACCATACAGGTGCACGTAGCTATTTCCTGGGAAAACGTGTTAGTGCATTTTATCCTGTGTACTTCAGAGGAACTTGAAGTGGACAGTGGACTTGTATGTCTTAAGGATCCTGGGACAAAAGGTTTTCTTCCACAACACATGCAACATACATTTACAGCTTTAGAAAGGGCAAGACTGCTGGTCTATGCTTAGAAGGTCTCAAAATATTACAGGCTAAAGCTGTGACATAATTACATATGCAAATGTAGAAATTTTCCCACTGCAGTACTCTCTCCAGCCATTTTTTATAGTGACCTTTAAAAGCAAAGGGCACTAGATAGGAGTGCTGGAGAGAGGCCTGGGCAATGCCTAAACTGTGGCATTGTGGTTGGCACACTATCCCAGACTCACCCCAAAACCAGCTCCTTTGGGGTTCACCATGGGGTCTGCATGGATATTCTCCCAGATAAGATTTGCCCCTGTGGTGTTTAGTCTCTTACCTGTAGCTAGTGGGAAGCTGTGTTCAATTTTGTCATTTTTATATCTGTATTAAAATATTTGATATAAACATACTTTTGTAATGTCATGTTATAAATGGAAGATAATCAATGAAGATATTTAGCACACAACCAAGTGAGATCTAGTTGGTATATATCTAGGCCAGACAGACGGGTGTTCAAGAAACAATAGCCATTCCCAGTCACAAGTTGTGTTTGCTCGTTGTATGGAGTGAAACAATGACCAAGTAAACTGGCCCAAAAACTTTTGTCCAGAAGGAGGAGTGTCACAAGGAAGCAAACACCTCTTCAGTCACACCCCACCTGGCAGAGAGGGAAAACTTATCTGAGATTTGGAAAGTATAAAAGTTTGTGCCTTAGAACAGTGAGAGGTTCAAGAAATCCCTAGGGAAGAAGATGTTTTCTGGCCTCAGCTTCTGAGCTGGTAAAAAAGACTGGATGCTCCTGAACTTGGTGAATCCATCTGGGGCTCAGTGAAGGCAACCTGGGGGGTGGTCTGTAAGCTGGCAGGATAATAGCTAAGAAAAACCATCTGCAGGGAAAATGCTGGTTACAAGGGATTAGCCTGGAGATGTTTCTACATAAAGAACCAGAATAAGATCTTGTATTTTTGACCTTTTATTTTTCTCTTACCTGTCTCTCCAATTAAAGTTGCTTTGGGCAGTGTGATTTATCTTTCCTGTAGTAAAACCTTTTTCCTGTTTTGCCTTACTGATGGTCTCTGGCAAGCATGATCAAAAAGCAATCGATGCATCACACATTCCTCTTCCTCCTAAGGGAAGATTTCCTCTCTTTTTGACAAACCCAAACTGATAACCGTGGAGCGTGGCAGAACTTTGGCTCCAGGGTTTGTTTCACACACTGTCCTGGGATGTCAGAGATGCAGATTCAGAACCACTCTAGGTGAAGTAGGCCTAGAACTCATCTCTGGCATCCTAGGTGAGGTGTCATGTATTGGGGCTGAAATACTGGAAGACCTTCCTCCTGCACCCCTACCCCCTGTTCCCTCCCTCCATTGTTTCCCTATATGCTAACTTAGATATGCACACACATAACTGCACCTGTACCCAGACAGTGCCAATGCTCGGTCTGTGTATGTGCATGTTCCTACACTGCAGAAGTAATAGAATCATAATCTGTGTGTCAGGGGAAAAAATGCCACTTATGTGACTGGAAAACTTCCATTTAAATGCACAAAGGGAAATAGAATTCAGTATTTCCCATATTTCCATGACCAGTATAGTTATAGTCATGATTCTTAAGGAACTAAAAATTATTATGGAAACTCTAAATTTATCCAGTATCTTTAAAGAAAATATATGCTGTTAATGGTGGGCATGCTCTTTTACAGACAGTTTATCAGGTTCATGTAGATGACCTGTATCATTCCCTCAAGGCTTTACCATTTGTGAGCATTCCCAAGTTTGTGTCAGTGAAACCTTCCTACTAGGGCTGTGTGAAACTTCAGTTGGTGCTTCGATTCGGAGGAGATTCGGCCTGATTCGGTGGCCGAATCTCTGAATCCGAATCAAATCAGAGGACCGATCTAAAGGTCCAAATCAATTCAAAGCTCCACGTGGTGCAGGGCAGTGGAGGGCAGCGGGGATCACCCCTGCCCTGCCCAGCAGAAGCAGTAAGTCCAGGGTTTTTCTCAGATTTTTTTTGGTCTTAAAGGGCCAGAGCCAACCCAGGTGAGGCACCCATGGGGGTGGGGAGCAAGAGGAGGCAGTTGGGGGTTCATGCAAAGCCCCCCACACAGTAGGGGCCAGCAGGGATGACCCCCCCACCCACAGCACCCACTGAGCCGGGGCTATTTTTTTTTCAAGTGCCGGGAGCTGAGGCAGCCATTGCCAGGCTGGGAGAGGGGCAGGGAATGGGCCTGGCCTGGCTGATTCAGAAATTTGGAGATTCAGCCAAATCAAATCGGGACAGTGATTCAAATCACCGAATCAAATCACTGTCTTCCGAATTGACCGAATCTGAATCCGAAGCAAATACTAGCCACTTCACACAGGCCTACTTCCTACCATGCTAATGATCATATATTTGGGAGTAAAATTTTCCTATGTCCTAGGTGACTTAGGAGGCCTAAGTGCATATGAAACAAAATTGTCATATTATCACCTTGCCATATCTATCACATTTTTCAAGTGTATATAGATATACATTAAACATGTCTATAGCTGTCCATATATCTGCTTACAAATACACCCTTGGCCTTATGTAGCGTACTGCAAATTTGCACGTTCCCTCTATTCCTTTTTCACTTTTGGAATGCTTTATCATCTATCCACAATGTATATGCACACATTATATTTTATAATATTCAGAAAGCTTTATTGGGAAAGGAAAATATTTCTGATCTCACTTTGAACAAAGGATTAAAATTAATGCTGATAAATAGATCTTTGTTACTAACTGTCAAGTCTCTTAAGAAAAGTTTTAAAAAGCTTTTTGGCTGGAAGGAGTAACTTTATTTTCAAATGTTAACTTTTAAAACCTGCTCAGTCAAGAAGAAATAGATACAGAGGAAATGTAGAAATCTGCAGTACCCTAGATTAAGTCAAGGGTATATTTGTAAACACATGTATTGGCACATACACATATGTATAAAACATTTATAAAATATATACCTGCAAATATGATGGTGATGGCCAGGTGATAATTGTGCGATTCAGCACTTTTCAACACTTGGCTTCTTCTCTACTAATCTTTCTCTAGAGACTATTTCTGACTTTCTGATCTTTGAGAGCAGCAGGTAGTCACTAGTATTGTTGTTGCTTTTTTAAATTCTGTCAGAGGTGTGCTTCATTCATTGTAACATGTCCTTGCCTCAGATGTGGAATTTACTTGGAAATTCACAAAATTCTTCTGAGGTGCAGAATTTGGCAGAATAATAGCCATAGATATAAGGACTGACATGGTCTGGCCTTCTGAGTAGAAATTAAAGCAATGACAATGTCAGAATTATTTCTTTATCAAAGGAAAGTGAGCAAACATCAATAATTATTTTAGAGCCTGATATTAAAGATTTTGAAGTTAATGGCTGATCTTACACATTAGGTTTAAGATCATAGTGTTACAATGTAGTATCACTACCATTCATGGATTGTGCTGGTCACTATATAAAGACACAGGAAGACTGTCCTACCACTGAGTGCTGATCATTTTGTCAGTTGCCTACATCAAGCAACATGCCCACTTCTTTATGAAGCTCACAAGATCAAGTCCTGACAAGGAGAATAAAAAGGAATGGAAAAGAACAAACACAACTTGGCCCTACAAATAACATAACCTGTCAAGGGGTGGTACAGCACCCATGATCCACTGCAGTGGTGCTAATATTCAGTGCTTCCTGAAATTGTCACCTCAACCACGCATCTCCTTGCACCCCTCAATTCAGGTCCACACTTTAAAGACATAATTGGTATCTATACACGTGCTTCTATGCATTCTGAATAGAACACAATGTAGCAGACTCAATTAACTGAACACTAATTAGAACACTCCAGCATTCTAATTAGCAGAATTAGAATGCTTCAGTATGCTGAAGCATCTCATGTATTTAGTGTCTCACATTTCAAAATGGCTCCCCCATGGCAATTTTGAAACATGGGACACTGAATACACAAGACACTGAGGCATCTAATTAAAATGCACCAGTGGCCCCAACACACATTTAGGCACTAGGCACCCATAGCCTTAAGTGTCTTTGGACAAATTTATTCATAAAATCATGGAGCAGGTTCTCAAGGAATCCATTTCTAAGCACTTGAAGGAGAAGAAGGTGATTAGGGATGGTCAGCATGGATTCACCAAGGGTAAGTCATGCCTGACTAACCTGATTGCTTTCTATGATGAGGTGACTGGCTGTGTGGATGCAGGGAGAGAAGTGGACCTGATATACCTTCATTTTAGCAATGCTTTTGAGACGGTCTCCCACAGCATTCTCACAAGCAAGCTATGGAAGTACAGATTGAACTATAAAGTGAATAGAAAAGTGGTTGGATTATTGGGCTCCAAGGGTAGTAATCAATGGCTTGATGTCTAGCTGGCAGCCAATATTGAGTGGAGTGCCCCAGGGGTCAGTCCTGGGACTGGTTTTGTT
>NW_017729032.1:188325452-188329248 GCF_001723915.1 Gavialis gangeticus | reverse complement strand
ACAGCATTCTCACAAGCAAGCTATGGAAGTACAGATTGAACTATAAAGTGAATAGAAAAGTGGTTGGATTATTGGGCTCCAAGGGTAGTAATCAATGGCTTGATGTCTAGCTGGCAGCCAATATTGAGTGGAGTGCCCCAGGGGTCAGTCCTGGGACTGGTTTTGTTCAATATCTTCATTAACAATCTGGAAGTTGGGACGCAATGCATCCTCAGCAACTTAGAAGATAACACCAAGCTGCGGGGAGTAATAGATAAGCTGGAGGTTAGGGCTGAGATTCAGAGAGACCTCAACAAATTGGAGATTAGACTAAAAGGAATCTCATGAAATTCAATAAGGAAAAGTGCAAGGTCTTACACTTAGGATAGAACAATCACCAAGACAGGCTGGGGACGGACTGGCTAAGCAGCAGCTCTGCAGAAAAGGACCTGGGGTTACAGTGAACAGTACGCTGAATATGAGCCAACAGTGTACCCTTGTTGCCAAGAAGGCTAACAGCATACTGGGCTGCATTAGTAGGACCATTGCCAGCAAATTAAGGGAAGTGATTATTCCCTTCTGTTCAGTATCAGTGAGGCCACATCTGGAGTACTATGTCCAGTTTTGGGCCCCTCACTACAGAAAGGATATGGACAAGTTGGAGACAGTCCAGGAGAGGGCAACAAAAATGGTTAGAGGCCTGGGACATATGATTTCTGAGGAAAGAATACAGGAGCTGGGCTTATTTAGTCTGCAGAAAAGAAGACTGAGGGAAAATGTAATAACAGCCTTCAACTACCTGAATGGTAAGATATAAAGCAGCTGGTGCTAAGCTGTTCTTAGTGGAGGCAGATGATAGAACAAGGAGCAATGGTCTCAAGTTGCAGCAAGGGAAGTTTAGGTCAGATATTAGGAAAGCTCTCTCACTAGGAGGGCCATAAAGCACTGGAACAGGCTATAGAAAGGCTGTAGAATGTCCATCCATAGAAGTTTTAAAGACCCAGCTAGACAAAGCCTTTGCTGGAACGATATAGTTGTGGATGGTTCTGCTTTGACCTGGGGGTTGAACTAGATGACCTCCTGAGGTCCCTTCCAACCCTAATTTTCAACTATTCTATTAAATTTAATAAATATCAAATGTTTATTAAACATATCATATTGGAAAATGTTTATTAAACATATCGAATTGGAAAATGTAAAATGTTATTATTGCCAAAAAAGTTCAGTTACACAGATTAAATAGTCTATTAATGCCAATATGTCTGCTGTTTGAAGCACTCAGACACTTCAGCTAGCTACCTAAAGAAGCCAAAGATCTAACTATCTGGCTATCAAACAAAAACAGTCAATGGCTACAAGTGCTCCCTAACACTCATTTTGAAACTACACAATAAAGATGATTCACTGAACCAGGGAGAAGGAAAAACACCGAGCAAAACTTATTAGAAAATGATAATGCAATACAGCTGGGATGGAGAAGCATTAGCTTATAATGCTTGGTCTAAGGATTGCTTATGTCAGGCATGTTCAACCTCTGGCCCACGGGCCAAATCTGGCCTGCAGAGACATGGCATCTGGCCCTTGGAGCTTCCATGAGTTGGGAAACTTAGCAGCAGGGGAACAGAGACAATTAGTACTTCCCCCACTTCCCCACTGCCATATTCCCAAGCCCTGTGGATGGACCATAGCCAGGCCATGCTCCATTCCCTTCACATGGCCAGGTTAGGGCCAGGCCATGCCCCCTCCCCCTACAAGGCTGGACTGGGTCTGTTCCATGCCCCCTTCCCCCTAAGCTTCCAGGTTGGAGCTGGGCCAGGCCACATCCCTTAACCCCCCTGTAGCTGTTATGGGCAGGCCAAGCCTCCTTGCCCCGTGCAGCTGGATCAGAGTCAGGCTGACCCCCAACCACCCACCATACATCCAGGTGGGGCCTTACTGCACCCCCGGCTGGATAGTAGATGAGGACCACAAGCCAGAGCCAGGCTTTGGACAGACTGGGGACTGCCCATCCACCCTATTGGCAAAAAGCTTGAACACCATTGGTTTATGTAGTTAATCCAAAAGTTTGTTTAAAGTAAAATGCAGAAATATTTGAACAGATTGCTACCCCTGAGAAAACTGCCCTCCCCCCTAGAAGCTAGAGAGTCACGCTTCCTCTTGTTTCTTCCCTCTGGTCCACTGAATTTTAAATTATTTCTTGAAAAGTGACATGGGAAGATAGACATAGGAAAGCCTAGTCTGAGAATCCTAATAGTGCTCAAGTATGAGATGGGAGCTAAGATCCTTACACTGTCTAGATCAGGGGTAGGCAACCTCTGGCCTGAGTGCCAGAGCATGGCATGCAAAGACATTTTGCTTGGCACATGTTCCTCAGGTTGGACAGGAGGGAACGGGCTGGAGCGGTGCTGCCACAACAAGGAGTAGGCCCCTCTTGGCTCCTCCACTGTCCGCCCCTGGCACGCCAACATCTTACAAGTTGAGGTTGCAGGTGTTTTTGGCACTCTGCCTAAAAACCTTGCTGACCCCTGGCCTACATGGACATGTGTAGAATCAGAAGTCACAGCACCAACAGATCATTTCTGTGAAGAACCTGGCCATCTCTAATTAGAACACATATGCTCTGTTGTGTTCTAATTAGAATGTTCTAATTAGAACACTTTAGCATCACTGCAGCATCATGTGTACAAGCCCCTGAGAGCACGTCTGCACATGCAGGTATGTGCACTTGCAGCAGCTCAAATAGCAATGGCACAAATTTGTGCCTCAGGACATGTGCCTGAACATGCACTTTGGTGTAAGACAAATTGTACCACTTCGGCAAAATGACTTTGCCCAGCTCCTCCCAGATCTGCAGCCAAGGGGAGTTAGAAACTGGAGCCAGCACCTATGCTGGTCCCAGCAATATAAAAATCTGCCCTGGTGAGCAGCTCAGAGTTGCTTCCTCTCAGGAGCTTCTGAGGTGGGCCCTGTACTTGACCAGGAAGGAGGCTCTGGCCAGGAAGGTACCCGGTAACTGCAGGGCTGCATTCCTTGTCCATGCACTCTCACTTGTCCATGCACATTTCTGGGCAGAGCACCACTGGGAGCTATCCACCGGCTCCTTGGATGCCTTTGAGGACCAGTGGGTGTGGCCCAGGGGGTTCTCCTCGGTGTCTCCCTCAGGCACACTTATTTTCATGTTTTCACCCTCTGACCCACACGACACTCCCACTCTGTTTTTCCCTTTGTTGTTCCCTGTTTTTCCCTTTGTTATCCCTGGATGGGGACTGTATGACCACCTGGACATAGGCACTGTAGCAGCACCTCCTGCACCTTTGGGCCAGCTACCAGTGGATTGTGGCTGCACAGCTGGCCTTCACGTGACACTGCTGCCATGCATGCCCCGACCCTGCCATCTGGGCACCTATCGCCTGGAAAATGTGCTCATTGTGGTGACCCATTTTGAACTGTCAAAACATGTCCTCCTGTCTCCAGATGGTCAGGAGGTCAGCCACCTAGTTTGCCCTCCAGCTGGGTCCCCTGTGCCAGCCCTAGGCAGGCTCCTCTGCCTGGGTCCTGCCACTTGCCTCACTAGCAGGAATCCCGGTGTTTCCTGTTTAAAAATGACAAATTCCCTGATAAAAAATCCCAAATTCACTCTTTAAAATACCCCAAAATCCTTGTTCTTCCACGATTAAAATGAAACACCACTATGTAGAGAGAGAGAGAGAGAAAGAGAGAGAGAGAGATCAGTTGGGCAATGTTTTATTGGTATATCTACAATTTTAAAGCAATCTGGAAGCCTACCAGTACCTCTATCATTATAATAAAATAAATT
>NW_017729032.1:188319822-188320452 GCF_001723915.1 Gavialis gangeticus | reverse complement strand
GTACAGGGGGGATGTGGGTGTGTGGGTGGAATCAGAGGGATGTGGGTTTTGTGGGTGGGCATGGGGAGGAAGTGAAGGTAGATGTGGAGCATCTCTCTGAAGGACTCAGCCTCCAGTTGCTTTTTTTACACGTGTTTTTTTTTTTCATACTGGGATTTCCCAGTATCAAATTTAGAGTCCACACTGCAACATTTTTTTCATTCTTAGCATGCTTCTTGTGGCATCTCAAACTGCTTTGATATTTTGCAACAGGTATACATGCACTCATCTGGACATGCCCTGAGGGTTTAAAAATGGCTGCTGGGGCACTGGGGCACTTATCTCAAGCTCACTGAGTAAGCTTTAGTTAACACATCTGCACCCATTGGGCCTCGATCATCCGGTCCCTCGCTGCTCGGCTCTGGATATGGATGGTGGTTCTCCACTCCGTCCCTATGGTCTCAGGATGTCGACGTCTCACCCCGGGTAGTCTTATCCCCAATCCCGCCTGCCACGACTTTGATGACCCCCTCAGTGGTGGGGTCCGACCACTGGGGTTCGACTAAGGGCCTAAGGGCAGTGATCTTCACGAGGCTCCAACCTCCCCTATACCTCGCCCTAAACCCAGCCACGACGGAGTGCCAATGTTCC
>NW_017729032.1:188310192-188314604 GCF_001723915.1 Gavialis gangeticus | reverse complement strand
GGGGGTGGAAAGGGGTGTGGGGTGGGGTCATGGATGGGTGTGTTCGGGTGTGAGTACAGGGGGGATGTGGGTGTGTGGGTGGAATCAGAGGGATGTGGGTTTTGTGGGTGGGCATGGGGAGGAAGTGAAGGTAGATGTGGAGCATCTCTCTGAAGGACTCAGCCTCCAGTTGCTTTTTTTACACGTGTTTTTTTTTTTCATACTGGGATTTCCCAGTATCAAATTTAGAGTCCACACTGCAACATTTTTTTCATTCTTAGCATGCTTCTTGTGGCATCTCAAACTGCTTTGATATTTTGCAACAGGTATACATGCACTCATCTGGACATGCCCTGAGGGTTTAAAAATGGCTGCTGGGGCACTGGGGCACTTATCTCAAGCTCACTGAGTAAGCTTTAGTTAACACATCTGCACCCATTGGGCCTCGATCATCCGGTCCCTCGCTGCTCGGCTCTGGATATGGATGGTGGTTCTCCACTCCGTCCCTATGGTCTCAGGATGTCGACGTCTCACCCCGGGTAGTCTTATCCCCAATCCCGCCTGCCACGACTTTGATGACCCCCTCAGTGGTGGGGTCCGACCACTGGGGTTCGACTAAGGGCCTAAGGGCAGTGATCTTCACGAGGCTCCAACCTCCCCTATACCTCGCCCTAAACCCAGCCACGACGGAGTGCCAATGTTCCTTTTTGTGGCCTGCCCTCCCTTTATGAGATCCTATCCCAGGTCTTGCTCAAGCCCTAAGCTATACGTTATGGACTTACTTGTCTGTCTATGTCCTATGCCCCGCAGGACTTTCCGAACCCCCGGGAGGGTCCTAGGCTTTGCGTTGTCCTCTGCCTTGCTTTTATAAAAGTGAAACAAGCGACAGAGACAAAAAAAAAAGAAACTACTAATGAAAGCTACCTACAGCTCCCGAGGTCTTCTAATTACTATTATTGGGTAGCTTAGTTACTGCATTCCCCAAAATCGTGCAGTCCCACCACCGACTACTCCCTCAGTGCCACCTCCTTCCCCTATTCCTTCTCCCCTAGTGTGAAATATATTAGACTGACCCTCAACGTCCCCTCCGACTCGGAGTAATGACTTTCCTCTGACGGATTCTCTCAGGTCATCAGTCCTGTTCTTATCAGTCTCAGTTGGTACCTTGGCCATTCACCTCCCACTCGGATGGATCCCTGGAGCCGGGCTCTGCCTGTGGGGATCCCTCTATAACCTCTTCCCATGGCTTTATGGGAACATGCAGCCTGGCCACCTCCTTCTTCCTCGGTCTGGCAACAGCGTCTTTATCTTGAAGCTTCCCAGGGCAATCTCCTGCCCTGTGAGAAGCGTTCTTGCCCACTCTCTCCTCTACGACAGGTCCTGGGGCTACTTCCCCCGTGCTCCTTCCCAGCCTCTCCTCCTCTTCCGCCTCACTGGTTGCCCTTCTTATCCCTCTGTGCTGGCTCTCCTCCCTCATGTCTCCAGCTGGCCGCACTTTAAAAAGAACATGGCTAACAAGCTGCGCGGGTCCTGCTGCCGCTTCCAGTCCCGCCATGGTTCCTGCAGCAGGTAGGGCATTTTTGTTTCTTTTTTCTTTTGTTGTGTTTCTCCTGGGGTGTGCTGTCCCCCAGGGTCCCTCCTTGACCCTTCGGGGTCCATTTCTTATACCTTCCCAGGGACAACATCCCACAGCCATTTTTAAATGTGTGGGGGCTTAATATACATGAGGCTGCAGCATTTTAATTAGAGCTGCACTCTGGGAACTGCTTCAATTAAAATGTCCACTCCGAGCATGTGTATAAGCACCCCATAGACCATAAGCACCTAGATATTTCCTATATCTAACAGACTTCTAACAGAGGTTTTAAAAAGGTGCCTAATTTCCATGTGAGTTCCCTTTTAGATATCCAAGACCTTTTTGTAAATTAGGCTTAAGCTTTGCTCACCTTACTCACATGAACAGTCCCATTTAAAACTCTTAGAAACTTGTGTGGGAAATTCTGGTCCCATAGAAGTCCATGAGAATTTTGCCACTAATTTTAACAGTGTGAGGTTTTCACCTTATTAGTAACAACCACCACTGTTTCTGGGAAATATCAAAAATGAGTATTTTACTCAAAAAAGGGTCAGTCTGACCCTAAGATTAGAAATCCAGTCCCTGTTCTTTCATTTAATATAGACTACTAATAAGCCAGAGTTTGGGCTACTAGTTTGAATTCTATCCAGAAAATGCATAAATTTATAAGAGTGGAGGAGTTTTACCACAATTTTCTCCATGAATATTTTGCCAACCTGGATTGCTTCTGCACAATTCTATGTTTTATAAATACTTCGACAAATTAGAAACCAAAGAAATTGACCTGTGAGCAAAAATGTCCTGGTGTGAAGAAGCTTGCAGAGAATGAATTATATGGTACATTTAGAAACCAGAGTGAAAATTCCATTCCTTATCTATGTGCCTCTCAAGTTTCTGCAGTCAGACAGCAATGACTAAGAATCATCTCAGACAGCTTAATGGTGAGTTTCTAGTCTTCTTTATGTTCAAAGGCATAATAATTCACAACATTACAATATCTAAAAAAAAAACTTCTATCTCTAACCTCCATGAATTATGTTGATGGATTTAAATAGACTTCAGTTTCACTACATGTTTTTCTCAACATACAGATTTCTGAATACATTTTTACCTGAGCTAAAGTCCAGTCTCTCAGGCTACTTGGGCAGGTTTGACAATCAAAATTTACTCCTGTGTGGAAATCTTAGTAGATACATAAAAGCTACTTAAAACAGATCACTGATTGTGAAAGTGCAATGATTCCTTACCTCTCGTTGAACCATGGAAGCAAGGGTATAAGCACATTTTGCAAATGCAAATAGCACCATCCAAAAAAATACTATTTGCATGCAAACATAAATAGTTTTCTTCTTCTAAATAAACTAATGTTGCTTAAACCTGTTGTTCATTATACAGATAAAATGCTCCCATTAAACTCACTGGCTGCTTATACACATGCTCCAGCATGGAAAAGGGGGTGTTTTAATTAGAACTGTTCCTGGACAGCCATTCATAATTAAAACAGTTAATTGTCATGTGTATTAAGCCCCTGTGCATTTCAAAATAGCTGCAGGACACTTTAGCTAAAGCTCATTCAATGAGGTTTAGCTAAAGCACCCCTGTGCTAAAGCATGCAAGGTTTAGCTAAAGCATGACAGTGAGTGATAGTGGAGTGTTCTAACTGAAATAGAATCAATCAAGTCTGCTCTGAACACAAATGAGCACATGTATAGGCAGCCATTGGCACAAATCCAAATGTTTGTGCTGCACAACTGTAGGTCATTTGTGCTGTGTTTCTATTTGTGTGAAGTAGATAGCTACACAACTTGCAGTTTGTCTTTATCACAAAAAGCAAAGGCATTGCTTTATCCTTTGCTCAAACAACAGTGTAAAATTGTTCCAATGAAGGGGGACCTATTACAGCCTCTGTCAGAGAAGGAGCCAGCTGGAAGACACAACAGGTCATCCCATAAATGAACTAATCTGTTTAGGATATATAAAAACAGTCAAACTCATTATCAATTCAGGATCTATGTATTGTTCCAGAAGAAGTCTAGGCATCCTTGGCATCCTTCCAAGTGGCTTCTGCATCTAGATGCCCTTTCCCACAAGCTCTTCCCTTAGCCTGGATCCCTGGAATTTTTGCATTAGGAGCTATTTTTGTTAGGTTTCAAATGGGTTGAATTTACCTGACTGTTTGCACTGTCATCACAAGGTATTCTGGGAGCATAGAAAAAAAAAAACCTGGTGATTACTGTAAGAAATAAACAGCCTGCAGTAAAAAGATACAGAAAGCCTTACAATGTATGGAAAAAGTAAACTGCTCACAATGCTGGAGATCAGTAGAGCCAGTAGAAGATTTTCAGGGTGAAAGAAACCATAACATACTTGTATTTTAAAAGGACATAGCCTAGTGAGAATGCGAAATTAAGAAGAAAAGTGAGGAAAACACAATAGAAATTTCAGTTCCTGTAAAAAGATATAGAAAGAGGCTTGTAGGAAAAAAGAAAAGGTGGTGGGAGTGTGTGGGCATTGCAGTTCTATTATTCAGTAAAGGGAAGAAAATGATAACTGGAACATGGACATGGAAAGGTGATGGAATATGTTCCAGAGGTGCCCAGCAGTGGAAATGGATATACATGGTGAGCCATAGCTAGCAGTGAGTGGAATGGACTCTGCAGTGGGAGAGGGGGATGAAGGAGAGCAGAGGGAATAGAATTCAATGACCAGAATGGAAAGCTTAGCCTATAGAGGACAGAGAAGGAAAAATGCAGCTGAGAGGATGGGAGAAGTTATCGGACCAGGGTCAGGTTAATGCATAGGCAAACTAGGCACATGCCTAGAGCCCTACATGAAGGGGCCCAGTTGTGCTTATTTT
>NW_017729032.1:188296362-188305192 GCF_001723915.1 Gavialis gangeticus | reverse complement strand
AATGACCAGAATGGACAGCTTAGCCTATAGAGGACAGAGAAGGAAAAATGCAGCTGAGAGGATGGGAGAAGTTATCGGACCAGGGTCAGGTTAATGCATAGGCAAACTAGGCACATGCCTAGAGCCCTACATGAAGGGGCCCAGTTGTGCTTATTTTACAAATTGTAATTATTGAGTGAAAAAGGAGTAGAAACATTTCATCTTCAGCTGGGGGCTCATGAGTTTGTTTGCCAAGAGCCCACTAAAGGGTTAATCTGGCCATGTGTAAGACATTAATGGTCATGAAGTCACAAAAGCACCAGGTAAGAGAATAGCAAGCAGCAAATGGCTAATGTTGAAGAAGATGAGGATTGGAACTGGTCATATAGTAGGAAGACAACTAATAAGAGATCAGAAAGAGAACTAGATCTATAAGTGGTCATTTTGGTGACTGAAAGGGTTAATCTTGATATGAAATTAAAGCAAGGAAATATGAAGTTAAAGGATTAGAAAGGGTGTCAATATGGAAACTGAAATCATAGAGGCTGTAGAAAAGGATGTAAACATATGCTTTCAGAATCAGCCCTCACAAAAAAGCCAAAAGAGTGAAGACTATTGTTTTCCATGGCTGTGGCACTCTTTGGTGATGTAGAGGGCCCAGGCTCAGGCAGATCAAGTACCAGATCATGTGGGAGGCTCAAGTCAGGATACAGTCAGAACAGAGATATGAACCTAAGTTTCCTACATTCCAGCTCCCTAAGCACCAATCTTTACCATCAAACCATCTTGTTGGATGAGATGTCATTTGCTACAAAAAATGTACCATTCACTGGGGCAAAGAGACTGACAGGTGCACGGGGGTCTCTATCTCATTATTTTCCCTGCAAAAATGTCAGATCTAAGTTTCAACATGAGGCAAATGGCAATGAATACCTCCATTTTCTTGCAAAGTGGAAAGCCTGTTGTCTAGCCAGCCATATAGCTTACAGAGTTTTTGCAGTGATTTTCCTGAGACTCAGCACACCACTATATATTTTTCTTTTTGGAATTCCTATTACCTTGTATGAGGAGTTAAAATTTCCTCTTAGTGCTAGGTTAATAAAGAAAGGCATTACAGGGGATGATGAGCAGGAATTCATTGTACTGTAGCCTCCTAAGCAGTGTAAGTCATGCTTCAAAAGTTTATCATATTTTTTTTTCAAATATAGACAGATTAGAAATAGCAGGAGATGGTACTAGGAGATGGTGGTTTCACAAGGCATGAAATAAAAGTTTCCACTTTTAAGGTTGAAGAGAATATTACAAGCACTATTACAAACAGTTGAAAAATGAAATACGTATTTTGTTGATTCAAGCATAGCTTGTTTTTGGCACTTCTTGATATTCGACCATCTACTGAAACAATAGTTGATGCAGGTTGAATTCTGCTCAGAATTTATTTGTAATGGCACTGCAGCCCTAATACCCTGGTTAGAAATGGCTTGGATACTACTATAAAAATCACAGATCACATCAAGTAGAACACCAAGACCCCCCTACCTGTTAGGCATTTATGCATTCTTAGGTGCCAATCCACCCTGGGCAGGTCCCCAAAACATTGTTAATACCAACTGCGGGCAATTCCTTCTCTTCTTTGCTGTTTTTATGTGGCTCAATCTTAAGCATAAGATCACAGTATATTACAAGAGTAGATGCATTAATGGATTTTCAGGGGCTTGAACAAGGTGGAATAGAACTACACTTAGGGTGGAATTATATGTCCCTTTGTACACCTAAATGACAACTGAGGGCAGCCAAGACATATTGGTATTTGGAGCCACGAGAAAATGAGCAAAGCTGAGGGTGCACAGTTCGGTGAGATGGATCTTGATCTGAATGAGAGGGGACCCTGGGTTCAAGCCTTGAGCTTTGCTCCCAGTGGAGCAAAAACTTCTTGACTGGACCACCCTCCATCCATTTTAGCCAATGACTATTAAATGCAAGGGATAGAGCTCAGCTTCAAAAGAAATACCAGAGAGCCCTCTGGATGTTGCCTGACCAGTAGCTAGAAGGTCAAAGAGAAGAAGCTTCAAACCCCTCATGAACTAAGGACTGAGAGCCTGAGTTTCTATCTTCCTGGTGAGTACCTCCCACTGGGGCTAAAATGTGGAAAGGACCTCCATTTTTCTGTGATATGCTCAGGTATGCATGCATATAGCCACATACATGCCTAACCAGTTTATAGTCATAATGCATACGCTCAGTCTCCATGCACACATTTATGCAGCCACCATAAAAAGTGAAGGCCAAAAAATGGTTAGGCTGATGGCTAGAAAACTGCCACTTACATATACACAGGGAAATAGAATTCCATCCTTAGTTGTCTAAGTGTCTTTAGACACCCAGAGGATGGAAGAGGATATGGCCCCAGATTTTTAATATGTATCTGCCAAAAGGTCCTGACATACACAGCAAGAATCAGAGAAGCATCTGACTTTTCCTGTACAGCCATGAAGATCTGTATTGTCAAAGTGAACTAGTTCAGTATTCATCTCATCAAGAACCACACAATATAAACGGTTTAGATGCTCTTTGAACACCATTGAACAGCTTCTGAACACAGACAGAAAGGACAAACCGAACCACAGACAGCAAAACTGTATCAGGTATTAAACAAGACAAGTTAACTCATATGGGGTGAAACTTTATAACTTATCTAAGTGGGTTCACAAAATTCCAGACATCATGCAAAGTAAAGTAGAATGTCTTTGGGTGGCTTGGATGCCCCAAAACTGCTTAAACGATGCTTCAGTGTCTTAACTGTAAAATAAAACTGGCTACAATCTCAAAGTAGTATTGTTATATGAATGCAGAGGTCAGCAACATTTCATAGCTGGGGGCTATTTTAATAGAGTTTAGCTCGAACTTGGGCAGCTTCCAACCTAGGCTGATTCCACTGCCACCAGAGGTAGAACCATCCAGCTGCCAACACGACTTTTCCCCTGCAATGTTGTTACAGCCACTTCTTTACACTGCCCAAGTGAAGCCCAACACCACAAAAAAAAAGAATTGTCAAAGACCCTAGCTTCGCAGGCCAAATAAAATGACTCAAGAAGTCAGATGCAATCTGAAGGCCATGGGCTGAAAACCCCTGTACTACATGCTCCCTGGACAAGTGGGTTCACAAACAGATAGTAGTGAATTAACTAATACCCAGTTCTATTAATTTATTAACACCCATTTCTATTACTGTATAGCAACACTTCCACTATAAACACCTTTTCCATAGTTACTCTTACTAGAATTTGACATTGATTCCAAGAATATATTTCAGTGCCTTCTGCCAAGGGAAAGCATGTGACTAGTCAGTGTTGAAGGACAGATGGGAAACACCTTTCTCCAGAGAATAGGCTTTCTTGGGCAGCTACCATGGTAGTCTTCAGAAGGACAATCCAACAAGTATCATTTCTCAGTTCTTGAATATTCATTAAATTAATCTCTGTATTCATAATCAGCACAGCAGACAGTGACGGTGCTTGTCCCAGGGGGATGAACCAAGCCCCAGTGTCACGATGGGCCGGGGTGGCAATTGAACACGAAACAGGCGGGATTCTTGGCAATGGAGTACTGAGCGGCTCAGAAGCGTAATGGTTTCTTAAACAAGGTGGTTTATTTGACTTACGCTTTTGAGGCGTAGGCAACGTAATTCTTCAGTTACAGTGGTGCAATGGTATGAACGAACAACAACACAGGGGTCCGTTGGTCCACAGGGTTCTTGAGCCAAGCCCTTGCTATCTAACCCGGAGGCTAGGGGCGGCTGCCTGGCTCAATAGTCCTAGGACTGGTCAACGGCTCATAAAAGGAGTGAACTAACACACAGTACAACAAACTGTAACTCGTTGAGGATAGCCAAGTGTGATGCCAGTCCCGAAGGATGATCGGATAGCTGAGGTGATTTCCGAGGTCGAAAGCCAGGTAAGTCATCATCAGTGTGTTGAGGGTGATCCGAAAACGAAGTCAGAGTCCAAGCCAGAACCGTCCAGTAACCAGAGAATCAATCAATGCAGACAGACCGAGGTACGAAAAGCAGCGAGAGCCCACGCTGGAGGAGACCTAACTGAGGGACAGTCCCTACGAAGTAGCCTCTGTCCTCAGTAAACGGCTCTCCCCCCGAGGGAGGGGCTCCTTAACCTTTTATAACAATTTGGTGGCCAATTAGAATGTGTCCCTCAAAGAACTTTCTAGCCGAATGACATCATGCTCTTAGTTGACTGAGCATGTGTAAGCCTGAGCTCTCCACTGTTACCAAGCATGCGCAGGGCTGAAAAGTAGGTCAGCCTGACTGACAGCTCTTGGGGTCGCCCAGGGGACACATGCTGGGTGAGCCCAATGGAAAATTCCAATAGCCTGTCTTGCACATGTCAGTTTTAATTCTCTCTCTCTCTTTCTTCCTGCATTGGCAGCATTCAATCAAAACTTTACTTCAACCGTGCTGACCATATATATGTACCCTCATATACACAACATACCAAACAGAACATTTTTTCTCCTGATTACAGCGTACTCACCAGTGTGTAGCAGTCTCTCCCAAATACATGTTACAAATTTCCATATAATGATCTTTGGGCATGATGAGCTTTCCTTCAAAGAAACTAGAAAATCTTGGCTCAGATTTAGGAGGAAACGTTTCTCAAAAAGGTTAAGTCAAACTAGCAAACTCTGACACATCAGTATTCTGGACACTATAATCAATGTCTTCCTGTGGTAGACAGTCACGAGGTGTCTATGAACGAAGTACTCCTCTCACAGATTGCAGAATAACATCCTAAAGAGTTAATGCAGCTCCATGTGCCCTGAAGCCCCCACTATCAAATTCTCTGCTGTCCAGCCTCACCTTACTCCCAAATATTGTGTGCAACTGAGCACTGGAGTAGTTGCAGTCTGCAATATAAATGAAGTTCATACCTTCTACAATTTGTCCCCCTTCTCCCCTTAAAAAGTGAAACTTCACAAGTGCTGTTGCAAATAGTAGTTCTGAAACAGCTAAAAAAAACATTCCTGAAGGCAATTCCTATTCACCCCCCAGAAACCATTTTCAAGATATGCTTTGAATGACTACTAATAATAAATAAGGTAGGTCAGGGGAACCAGGTAGGTCAGGAGGCTGCATAAGTATTTCAGACATGATTGCATGTACTCAGAAAATTGCACATTTCAGTCTTGGCCCATCTCAGATGGAAAAAAAACCAGACATAGTATTGAATAATGATGATTCAGAATTATTTAATGCATTGTTTTGACAGACTTCAAATAATAAAAGTAAAAGCAGACCTCTTAATAATAAAATATAGATGGAGAGGGAAACAGCAGAGCAACAAAGAGTATAATGGAAGATATTTGAAGCTGTTGTGACATCTTTTCTAAACAATAGTCTTTATGTAAATTTGTTAAACTAGAGTGAATATATTCATGAGATGCAGGAAAACAATGTAATATTTTAAAGAGGAAAGGCTATAATAGCTCAATCAGCAATTTGTCACCTGTCTAAATGACCAGAAAAGGATGAGCATGGAGAACAATTACTATAGGCATGATCAAGACTTCACTGAAGTTAACGGATAAATCCTACTGACATCAACTGGTACTGGATCAAGCTATATTGAACTAGCTACAAAATATTAGTTCATTTTCCTTGCGGTATTTAAAGAGAGACTCAGTGAGAAGTGTGGCAGCATGTAAGAAGCTCCTCAAAAAAAGTCAAAGCAAAAACAATTAAAATAAATGGAAAGTCAGAATCTACTGTTGCAGAACTGTGCCCAGAATTTTAGTCTAAGTAGGCATGACAGACAAAGGATTAAATGACTTGCAAAACAGACAATGGTTCTGGAAATAAAATCCAGATATGCTGAGTCTTAGCTCTCCAGGCTACACTGCCTCACATGGTAGCGCTGACCAATACTAACCTGCTGATTATGTTTTGCATAGAATTTTGATCTAAATGATATATTATGTGCACACACACATCAGACAGACAGCACAGATTGTTGGGTGGTTCTAGGGTTCTCCCTTGCCACTGGGCTCAGATCTCCACATTGTCAAGATCATGTAGTTCCTGTTTCCATTCACCAACTTCCTCACATTAAACAAAGTCATACACAGGCTTCTACCACAAGAAACAACACGCTCTCCTGTACCAACCTCCAAAAGCCCGACAGGGATGAACCAGTGGTGATGTAGATAGAACTAGTGAATCCAAAAGTCTCCAGGCACAAAGCTTCATGCAGACAGTAGTAGCCTGATGGTCATCTTGCACCTGGACTGAGACAGGGGTGCAACTTAGCAGCTACTACCATGACTGAGCCATCCTATGCAGGATCCTCTCTACTCACCTCACCTGGGGAAGGAGCTAGAAGAGGCCTTGATCAAATGGATGTCCATATCACGCGAGCCATGTGAGGAACTGATGCCTGCTGAACAGATTGCTGTTTTGTCAGATCCATTACAAACATCCTGCTTGCTTTGAAATACCAAAAACAGCCAAAAGCTGGGATGTTTTCAGTCAAAGACCAAAGTACTAAAAACGACCATCCTTGACCTTTAATACACTGATGACTGCACCATCCTTGCACACCCTGAGGAAAACCTTCAGACAGCACCCGATCTCTTTGGAGAAGCCTACCAAATTTTGGGTCTCTCTCTCAACATCAAAAAAACTAAAAAACTATCAGCCTGCCCTGGGCCATGAAGGTGACCTCCCTCCCCAAATTACCATTAAGGGAAAAACCCTGGAGGTAGTCACTTACCCCACTTGTCACACCTCTCAGAAACTGAATATTGATGAGGAGATCCAGCACGGGATCTGGCATACAAATGCCTCCTCTTGGAAATTGGTTTGGCATGTCTTTATCATCATGATCTCTAAAAAGACACCAAGATCCAGGTCTACAATGAGCCATCATCCCCACAAGATCCATCATTCGCACTCTCTTTTTTGGATATGTAACAAGGAACCAAAATCTCCTGTTGGTTTAAGGGATTCTGCAGCAGGCTAAGCTGCCTGTGTGGAGGCTGACAGCTAGGAAGCAGGATAGCAGGCTATCTGTTAGGGAGCTACCTGCCAGAAAGCAGGCAGACCAGTAACAATAACATAGGAGCTATCACTTGGGGAGAGCCTGTCATGAAGCTAGTTGCCCTATGGTAAGCAGCTAAGGGGCAGACATTTAGGCATCCCAGGAACAGAAGCTGCAAGCAACTGAGCTTAGTCACTGCAGAGGAGGGTAGTTGGCTTATCAAGTCAAAATGGAAACCCTTGTGGGTGGCTGAAGAGCCACCTGATAGGAAAGGTGTAACTTTGAAAGTACATAAGGCCAGCAGGCAGCAGAGAAAGGAGATCCTAAGCAAGATGGCTATAGAAGAGGGCCAGACCAGCACCCAAGCTGTCCCTGAGAACTGCAGGCAGAGCTAAGGAGGACTTATAGTTTGCAGGGAAGTTATAACTAGGTGTGGGAAAGACTTTTAGTTTCCAAAGCAGCTTGCTTGTGCTTAGGTTGTGTTTAAGATGGAAACCAGAGGACTTGCTTGTGGCTACAGGGGAAGTGTGGAAGCTACATAGGGGTGCCTGGCAGGGCATTCAGATGCAGGTACATTAGCCAGGGGTTAGAGACCCAGAAGGCTAAGTCTTCTGTGATGTACCAGGCCAAAACTAGGAGGGCTAAGGCCAAAGTAAGAGAAGCATCCTGGCCTGTGGTCAAGAACAGAAGCAGCCTGGCCTGTGGTCAAGAACCCACAAGGCTGAGGACAGGGATAGGGCTACAGCAGCTGTATGGGATCCAAGTAGGGTGACCACCCATCCCTAATTGTGCTGGACAGTCCCAAAATTGAAAGATCAAGTCCCAATCCAAGCTGAATAGCTCTGGGACAGCATTTGTCCCATATTCCCAGTATCATGTATAGGAATCTAGGTTTTCTGTTCACGCAGAAAACTGTGGGAACTAGTGGGTTTCCCCTTGCAGGCTGGCAAGGGGCTGGGGAGAGCAGGATGTAGCAATACATCCCTAGGCAGTGGTGGAAAGCAGGTCCTCCAGCTGCCTGCAGGTAAATTGGGGGGTGGCGCAGATTGAAGCCCCCACAGTAAGAAAGGGAGTGGTGCAGGGTTGGCAGCTGGGACTGGAGGCATTTCCCTGCTGGGGCAGTGCATGAGGCCAGGGGCCCAGGGCAGGAATGTGCAGCTACAGGGTCCAATTAAGGAGCAGGATGGAGCCATAGGTGTATTGTCTAGGGGGCAGGGAAAGGGACAGATCCCCACTGCTGTATGTACTCCTGAGGAGGGGAGCATGGGGGGACACCTGCCCCTCCAGATCTGTGTGCAGGAGTAGGTGTGGACTTGGGGCTCCTCACCCTGCTGTTCTGTCCCTGGGAGCATTGTGAGGCACCCCCAGCCCACCTGGCAGCAGTGGTGGCAGTGATTCAGAGTTGTGGCCCTCACTGCTGCTGGGTGAGCAGGGAGCAGCTTGTCATTGCAGCATGGCTGGCTCCAAGGGGTGGGCAGCAGGGCAGGGAGCCCAGGGTCCCACAGTGAGCAGCCTGCATCCTTCCCTGCCCCCCACAGGCTCCACTTGGCTCTGCTTCAGCCATGCCGTAGGGGTTGGGGCAGTTGGGCATCTGTCCTGCCTTCCAATTTGGAAAAGGTGGTCACCCTAGATCCAAGTATCCAGAAAATGGAAGGCTAAGCCCATGGTTGGGAGGCTAAGGCCAGAGGAAGGCGGAAGCCGGAGCAGGCTTAAGTCAAAAGGGGCTAATGCCTGGAAAAGGGCTGAAGCCCAGGATGGGTTGAACCAAGACTAGGGCCAGGGGCATGTGAAAAAGAGATCCT
>NW_017729032.1:188285989-188291362 GCF_001723915.1 Gavialis gangeticus | reverse complement strand
AAACGGGGCTAATGCCTGGAAAAGGGCTGAAGCCCAGGATGGGTTGAACCAAGACTAGGGCCAGGGGCATGTGAAAAAGAGATCCTTGCCAGGCTCAGGGGCTTGAGAGGCTTGGCAGGCTAGGTGGATTAGTTAGTTGATAGTTGGGGCCACCAACACAGTGGACAAAATTCAAATGATATCTGCAAGGCATGGGCATCACTACAAGGATGCAAGGAGGTCATGAACAGCCCTTAAGGGAACTGGTGCCCTGGGGCACTGACTTACTGCTTAAAGGGTAAGACTCAGTAGAGAGTACAGGAGGGGTCCTCTGGCCAAAACAAGTTAGGGCTCACTCTGGGACCCTAGGGCAGCTTTGATTCCATCAAGGTGTGGCAGACGAGAAGAAAAGGGCAGGTACCCTGAGAAGCTAAAGTGGGACATGAACTGTGAGGCCACCTGGGGGCCTCACGGCCACCCCAGGACCCAGTCCTGCTACAGGATGTGAAATATGGGTAACTTACCATCATCATCTCAAGATCCTGGAGAGGTATCATCCATGATGCCTCCAGAAAATCCTCCACATCAAATGGGAAGATCACTACACAAACACCAGCATCATTGCTGAAGCCAATGTTACCAACATTGAATTGGTTATCCTCAAGCACCAACTTCGCTGGACCAGATATTATGTACAGTTGCCTGATTCTCAACTCCCAAAACAAGTACTCTACTCCTGGCCTGAAGCAGACAAGATCATTACAGGAGGAGGTAGTGTCCTCCACCATGAGGTCTTCATTGATTCCATGCTGGAGGAAACCTCTAGGACTGTAGAAGAAGCACTGCCAGAGGTAGTGCTAGAAAAGGAAGGGGGCATGGACTCCCAGGAAGCTTGTAACCTCTGAGAGCAAGAAGAAGTTGCCAACCTCACCTGCAGTGGTTTGCCTGGAGAACAGATATGGAGCACTACTGACAGAGGAGGAAGAGTGCATTCTACTGGTAGAAGAGGCCTGGCCAGGGATCCCCAAGGTGGGGAAGACTGAGAACACTGCCGTGAACAGGAAGTGACAGGTGGTACTGGTTGATGACTCCATCCTGTCAGGGATAGAGGGATCCATGAGGGACCCCCAGAAGGTACCACCTACATTGTAGGCAGTCCCCACCTGGCTGACACTGGAAGGAACCTGTAAACTGCAGTGTGCATAGCACCAAACCAGGACCTGGGTAGAAGCTTCGACTGTGTATGGTCCTGCCTGGACAGACACCTCAAAGGTGCAAGCAGAGGAAGAGCTGGAAGTAGCAGTGGCTCTGGGATTGTGACATCCTCCATCCATATCCATGGGTCTTCTAATTGTCTGCCTCTCACTTCCTGCCTGTCTTTCCAAGCAGGCCTTCCCTAGCAAACTCCTCTGTGACTGGATTGTTTGCTGTTCCTTGATCCTGAAGGGTTCCCTTTTCCCTGCTAACCTCTTTCCTCTCAGCAATCATACAGTGAAGGAATGTGAGATTTTCCAAGCAAACTCTCTTGCAAATTCCCCCTGCACACCTTTTCCCTCAAAAATAGCCTTCCAAAATTGGAATGTGCATCTCAAGTTTCATAGTTTCTAGGGTCGGAAGGGACCTGAGCAGATCATCTAGTCCGACCCCAGTGGGGAAGCTGATTTTTCTGCCCAGAATAGCAGCAGCAACATTTCTATTTAGGCAGAGCCAAGGAATCAATTGACTTCTTGGATCGTTATAATCTACTTGATTCCTGCTAATTGTTCTTCACTTCAGAGATGTTGATGACCGTGTTGCCTTTTTAATGGTCTTGATGTTCCACTAATCAAGCTATCCCTTCTTCAGCAATTTTGCTAAAGAATGTGCAATTTAGCCACTCCTGGTCTATCTCCTCCTATTTCACAGCCCTATTGATTGATTTTAGCTCTTGTTAAAATCCTAGATCAGCACATCCAGTTGCTGGAGTCTGGTCTTCAGCAACAGCTATTGTTTCAGCTTTTCACTGAGCAGCCAAAAGCTGCTGACAGTTCAGCTGTAAAAGGGTTAAAAAAGGAGCTTTTGCCTGAGTAGGAAAGAGGGGGTGAATGAATTTGAAGATTAGGCTCTATTCCTGCTGAAAGCAGCCATAACTCTGAAAAAATTGTTTTTTCCCCTTTCATTCTGCTTTCCCAAAAACCAGGTCCCTGTCTATTTGAGGATGTGGCATGTGAGAAAATACAGTACTATTTTTGGTATGTTGTGGTCAAAGAGAAGCCAGCTCATTTCCCACCAGGACCCCACAGCATGCTTAAATTCCCACTGAATGTCATGGCCTGGACACGGTGATTACAAGGAGAAAAAGATTTAAAAAATCAAAGCCAAATACCAGTCAAATAGCAGAAATAAATACAAAAACAGCTTCATCATAGAAAAAGACCTAAGAGTGTCTTCCCATGTGAAAGTATGAACTCTTCTTAAGCATGTTTTCTTTATATCTAGACTGGAATAGTGGAGTCCAAATGGCAGGAGATGAAGAAACCTATTGCAAATTAAATAATAATTTGTTTTTATATACAGGCTAGAGGATGCCCGGAGGGAACAAAAGAGTCAAATCTATGAAGAAACCCAAAAACACAGCCCTAGGACAGCATAGGAGGGGGTGACCCTTCATTTATATTGTAATAAATGGAAAAGGAAGTAGGGGTTTGAAGAAGGAAAACTGGTAGGAATTAAACACTGAGGTAGTCAAGGGAGGAGAACACAGCTGTGTAAGTTAGAGACAGCAAGAGCAATAGAGCAAGAAAACTTTCAAGATATAGGTAGCACAAGGACTGAGCTGAAAGTAACCTCTGTAGTTGTAGGTAACAAGAGTGCACCCCCGCCCCCAAATAGTGATGTGTCTGTGAAAAACAACAGGATCTTCTAGAAATATCACTTTTTGACTCCTCTAATTATCTGCAAACTTTCCCCTACTCTGTCTCAGAAGATGGCACTGTGGTATGGAGAGCTGTTAAAAGTAAAAGAATTCAGCCCAGTTCTTGACAAGAACTGCTATCACCCTGTAATTTGCAATTAATTACCTCTGTTGTTTTTAACCAGAGCACTGCGCCTGATGTGTGATATTCGCACAAATACACGATCATTCAAATTTAAAGACTACTCGTACTTTGATGTGAAAGTAGATTATTTATTCCTTAAGCATGTTATCAGCCCCAGTCACAAAGAGGTTCAAACCACTGAGGGACTTTTAACACTGCCAAAGGAGCATGCAGGTTTTGTTTTGTGGAGGTTTTTCTTTTCTTTTAGTATATAAGGAAAGCAATCTTTATTCTAGGATGGCCCTTTGGCAGCTAAAAAGTAAAAGCAGCTCAATTCTCCAGTTAATATAAAATATAGAACATGTACAATTAAACCCAAATTCTAGGCATTGCATGAATATATGTTTTGCCATATAGCACAAATACTAAATCTGATACCTGACTGCTGTACACTTTGTGTAGTTAATTACATTTCTTGGCTTCCCCCATTCTTGTCTCTTTTTCTAGATGACTTCACCCTTTCTTTTTATTTCTCTTTCATTCTTTCCTCCTGTGCTGCTTCTAGGACTGGGTAAACACTGCTTCTCTGTGCCTGTACTTCCTCTGATATCCAGTGTGGTCCCCTTTTCCCAGGTAGGCAAGTTGGGCACCAAGTTGGGCAGCTCCCAAAGAATCTTCACCCCAGCAGGAGCAGCAGCAGCAACCTCACGGCAGTAGCAGTTGACCAGTTGCTGCCCCCTGCCCTGGTGGTAACAACCAGGTGTGGGACTATAGCAGCAAGAGCCAGGGGAGGAAAGGCAGCAACACAACAGCAGCTAGTGTTTTTGAGTCCCCCAGGGCAGATAAGATTAGACACCTTCCCCTGCCCTCCAGTACTCACCATCTCCCTCGCCACTACCACCACAAAGGTCTCCAGGGAGGTTGCACAGGGTGCAAAACTTTTGTTAGCTAGACCTCTGCTGTTTCCGTTTAGAAGGAGTAACTGAATATGCATCCTAGGCACCTACTGAGAGTGCCTTAAACAACCTCATTTTCAGTATTCTCTGCTGGAGCATTCTGCTTGTTTCTTGGTGTGAATTTAATGATTCATATTCAATTAAAGTAGCTCATCTTCTCATTTATTAACTAGTGGCTAGCTCCATTGTGGGATTCAACACTGAGCCTTGCTGAGCTTTCTAGATCCCTAGCCCTGAAGTGTAATCCAGAACTGTGTTCAGCACCTAGAATGCACGGGGTGGGGAGGGGAGGGGGTTAGGATTCTTAAAATGGCATGCATAGAAACCCCAGCCCACTGTGTGACTAGCTGCCTAGAACCAGCCAATCAGGAAACACTGAAGACAGAAAAATATCTTAAATCCTACCCCTCTCCAGTGCTGCAGTGTTCTCCTCTAGTACTCTAACCACTGAGCTGTTGTGTATAAAGCATGGCGGTGGGAGTGTGTTGCACCTTTCCTCCTCCCTGAGTTTTAGAGTAAAACAGTTGTTGCTACTGCATTTTGTGCAGTTCTCACTCCATTAAGACATGATCTGAGAACACCTACTAAACCAAAATCTTTTGTGTTTACTGATACAGGTGGAGGAATGGCCAGTTTCTATATCCCAGTCAGGTGGCAGTTCCTCGGTAGTATCAAACTGATGATATTTCTGGACGTTCACAGAAGTAGAACTTCAGGGGCAAGACAAGAAGGAACATGCATTTCCCCAGGGACAAGTAGTGGTGGCACACCTTGGCACACAGCAAGTTACGCCAGGTGGGCTAAGTGATGCTGTGGCCAGCAACTTTGCTGGCCCCAGCAGTCTTACCTGGGGTCCTGGGGGTCTCTGGGAGCTGCAGCCATGGAATCCTGGCCGGCAGGAAACCTGGTCAGCAGCTGAAGAATGACTCTAGCTGGCCAGGCTCCAGTTTTACGTGGCACATGTTGTTGCCACATGTGCTGCCCTGCTTTTTTTTTTTTTTTTTTTTGATGTGGGGTTTTTTGACGCTGGAATTTCCTTTGGTCAAAAAAAATCCCCTGCATTGCAAAGTAGCAGCTGGAGAACACCTCCATGTGCAGTGTGTGGTGCCACAGACAGGCCTGCAGTACCATATACCATACATCCATGCTCATCTGGACATGCCCCAAGTTTCATAGTTTCATAGTTTCTAGGGTCGGAAGGGACCTGAGCAGATCATCTAGTCCAACCTCCTGCCATGGCAGGAAGAGCACTGGGGTCAAATGACCCCAGTAAGGTGGTCATCCAACCTCCTCTTAAAAACCCCCAGGGTGGGAGCCTGCACCACCTCACTTGGAAGCTGGTTCCAGACTCTAGCCGCCCTGACCGTGAAGTAGCGCCTCCTGATGTCCAACTTAAACCTTCCCTCCGCCAGCTTGTGACC
>NW_017729032.1:188271698-188285888 GCF_001723915.1 Gavialis gangeticus | reverse complement strand
AAGTGCGGCGCCCAGAACTGGACGCAGTACTCCAGCTGCGGCCTGACCAGTGCCGCATAGAGGGGGAGGATCACCTCCTTGGACCTGCTCGAGATGCATCTGTGGATGCACGACAAGGTGCAGTTGGCCTTCCTAGCCGCCTCCCCACATTGCCGACTCATGTTCATCTTGGAGTCAATAATGACTCCCAGATCCTTTTCCACCTCCGTGCTGACAAGAGGGGAGTTCCCCAGCCTGCATGTGTGGTGCCTATTGTTCCTCCCCAGGTGCATCCCAAGTGTCTGAGAAATTTTAAAGTCAACAGTTAAACCTCATAGGGAGTTTAAGCAACTCTAATTTAGGAGTATTCAAGGTTGTAATTCTGGACTTAGGGGCCTACATTCTGCCTACATCCCAATTTAAATCCCCATTTTGACCTGATCATCTATCTTACAATACAAAGAGTGTTTTTGCTAGCATCCTGCCTGGGATATACTCTGACCTGCTAAAACGCAGCAAAATGTGTTTGTTAACAAAATGTATTTTTTAAACAGTTATATAGATAACTGAATCCCCAATAAATCACTTAATAACAAGCTAAGCCGGCACTGCTAAGCTAACTTAACTGAAAACACCTTTTGCTTTTGCTTTATGGTAAATGAGGCCTGCCCATCAACCATAGTATCATTCTTCAGTTAGTAATCACCTAAATGATTATTCTGTTTGTAATGTCTTGTAATGATTTCGATAGTGTTTGGACTTCTCCATCTTAAAAAGAAAACTGAAAGAAATCATCAGGCAAAAAAATACATGTGTGACTATAGGAAGTGACTTGAGGGAATTTGGGAGTTGAATAGGCCAATATTTAAATAGATGGATAAAATATTATGTAAATTAACTGGTCAGAATCCAACCCAACAAACATACTGCTTTTAAACAGTGTCAATTTAAAGCTGTTCTGAAATCAGAACACAAGCTTTTCCTTTTTTTTTAAATGTACAGATAATAGTCATAGGTCAACTGTGAAGCTGCTGCCACTTCATGGGCTGCAGGACATTAAAATCATAAAATAACTGTTGCTCGGCTTTACTAAAAACACAGAACTCATCACCCACGTTGGCGGGTGATGAATGCTATAATTAAGGTTGAGGAGTGCTGCTGCTTTGGATGATTCATGTGGAGTTATTATGCAGAGCTGTTTTTAGACTGAAATAGAAAGAACTCAGTCACACTTTATGTTAAGGTTCCATTTACAAATGGTTATTAATAAATGACAAAGAGCTATTCTAATACATACTTAACCAAGTTTAAGAGTGGCCAACTAGTCAATAAGGATTAGGTTCACAAGGGCCACATCCAGATGGGTGCGGCCACGTAGTATGTTCCCTTGTTCTCCACACTGCAAGGGAGCAGCGTGGAGGGGTTTTTTGACCCCTGGATATGCCATGGAACCCATGGGGAAAAAATGTGGAACAGCGCATGCAGCAACAGTGTGTGCCACCCAAAACGGAAGTCTGGCCAACCAAAGCCCCGCTCCACTGCCAACCAGGCTCTACGCAGCAGGATCGCCACTGCTACAGCTCCAGGAGGCCTCCAGAACCTCAGATAAGGCTTGTGAGGCCAGCCCAGTGCTGGCTCTAGCCTCCCCTAACCCATCTGGGGTAACTTGCCACACACCAGAGTGCGCATGGCACAAGCGTTCCTCAGGGACAACTAGCGGTGGCACAAGGTGCACCGCATCTAGTTGTTCCTGGGGAAACAAATGTCCATGCATGTCTGAACATGGCCAAGGTGTGTAACTCCAAAATTTAGATCTGCAAAACCCCTATTCAGCTCTTGCTTATATTCTTTTGTTGCTTAGGTTTCCACCAGTAAACACCCCTATGTACCTACATTTCTAGCACTGTCTATGCATATAAGCATTTAAGTCTTGACGACAATGAATACCTTGCTAGCTTCTCTTACCTAGACACTAGGGTGTCTTCACCTATTTCACAGTCCCCAATCTACTCAGATATCTGCAATCTCTGATCTGCTCAGATATGCCCATGCTGCATCTAACCACACACAAAACACAACCAGAACTCACTCTTTTTGCCCCAAAAAACTACTTGTTAGAGCACTCACTTGGTATGTGGGAGGCCCAGATTTAAAAACCTGCTCTGCCTAAAGGGGCTTAAAACCTATATTTCTTCTCTCAAAAGAGTGCCGTAACCACTAAGATGAATTATTGCAAAAGGAAAGCCTCTCTCATTATCACTTCTTGAAACATTTATATGAATAAACATTTATAAAGTGTTACATTAAGATTTCCATGATAGTTTTCACACAGTGCATGCCATATAATGTCAACTTGCTTTGTAAGTGAAACGATGAACTTAGACTGAGCACAAGTGTTGTCTGATTTATTTAAGAAGGTTGGAACATGACCAACCTAGAATAGCTCATAGTCTTGTGGTTAAGGCTTCCTCCTAGAAGGTGGCAGATGTAGATTTGAAGGAGGGAAATAAACCTAGTTTTTGAGGAAGACTTTAATCATTAAACTGTTGTATAGAAGAGGGGCACCATTCCATCCTCCTTGCCCTGCAGCCATGTCTTGAAAGATACTGGAATCTACTACAGTATTTTTTATTCATGTGTGTTAAGCCTGGTCTGAGAATGCCCACTGGATCGAGCACAACAGGAAAAGAGGAACAGCTTATTTTTGGTTCTTGGTTTAAGCAGGGGCTAGATGTCAAGCTGCTCAGACCTGTAGAGACTAGGAAATCTCTGGGTCTGTGCAGTATGGGAACTTGGCATCTGGGAACTTGAATGTAAAGAAAGGCATGTACAGAATTTGGATGCCTTTAGGCTTAGGCAGCAGCTGTGTGGGGAAGTTTTCAGGACCACAATTTTGGACCTGGTTGCTAAAATTCTGCCGAAGTCCACTTAAGGCAAATAAAGGCCAAATCCAAATTGACCTTGTAAGTACTTAATCTGGGCTTGGGCAGCATTTAGACATCAAAGTCACAAAGAGTGATCCAAATTGCCCCTGCTCAGTGGACACCAAACACTTAGGTGCCTAGATTTATTAGGTGTGCCCATTTTGGCCTGAAAAGATCCTTAAGTGCCTAGACTTGCATGCTCAGAAGTGACCCAGATCAACCACCTAAGCATCTAATGCCTATCTAAGATCTTGTATAATCCAAATGTATGGTAGGAGATACATAAAGGACATGTCTACACATACCACTATGGTGACATTGTTACTGCACTGTGATTTAGCACTTCCTTTTAGAAGTACTAAATCATGGCACAGTAACAGCCTGTACTGCACCATATGTGCAGGGCATTGGTTATTTTTAGCAACTACTTTGCCATAGAGGTGCACTCTACCAGGGAAGTGTGTCATTATGGCAGCATAGCTGCTGGTCACATGTAGGCCCTCCATGATGCTATGTCGCCACAGTGCATTGCTACGGCAATATAGCATCATGTGTAGATGCACCCAAACTGCCTAAGATCCCGAATCCCTATGCATGGACAGCAACTGTTTGACACTAACACTCATGCATCTCATTCCAAAATATAGCTAGAGGCAACATAGCTGCATTTTGCCCAAGAGCCTAGTGTTAAGATCTCTTGCCCAGGAAGTCAAAGTCCTAGGACCTTCACCCTGAAGTAACTGAAACCCATATCTCCCACTCCCTAGGAAGATGCTTTAACAAAATATAGACTAGATAGGGTGGGCCCTTCCTACCAAGATCTACCCCTTTCTCTTTAAGCTGGCCCACTGAGCCATGAGCACAACAGGCAAGGAGACAAAAAGACATCAAACAAGAGGGTGTGTGATTATTATATATAGCCCAGTGGTCATGGCACTCCCCCAGGAAAGAAGCAACCCCTGTATCCCTGTCTATGCTGCCAGGATTATCTCTGGCCTTTAACCTATTACTAACATGAAAACAGGACTTCCCTCCCAGAGAAGCACTCTCTCCAAACCAAGCTCCTGAGTCACATTTCCTCTTGCTGGCTTCCTGGATTGTTTACCTCTAGCCCTAAACCACTAATCCATGAAAGGCATTGTGATATAAAGCAGCAACAACTAAGTCAGGCAGTCTAATATATTACACAGGGGAATATAAAGCTTCTTCCTGGCTTCCTTTGTACACCATAAATATTGTACTGCTGTTGCTATTTAATGATCAGGCTCTTATACCAAGATCTACTGCTCCAGGAAAACCTCTGGTAAGGATATCTGCCATAGTATAGTAGTATGTGTTTGGTTACATATTGCAGAAGTAGATTATAAGTAGTTTTCAACTAATTACATACAACTTGTTAAGTGATCTAGCTTAGGTATATAGGATAATACTCTCACCTAATTTAAATTAGCAAAACTCCACTGCAAATAATGTCCATTTATACTATTTGAGGTCTGAACTTTACAAATTTGTAAGAACTAAGCATTACACTTTAATGGATACATTTGGCCTTCATTCATGAATTAACCAATCATAATTGACTGGAGGAAGGAAAATGTAATAGGTTCACTAATTCCTATAAATATGATCTGTAAATCTTTTATATAAATGTGACCTTTTCATCTTTTAATGAAATTAAAGAGAAAATTTCAAGATACAAAGGCAGACCAGAGATATAAAGTAACATACATTTTCTTCTCTGAACACAAGTTTTAAATGTTTGGCTTTCAGTTGGAAAACACACTGGGCCAATTTTTAAAGGGGCCTTGATTTCTACAAGGATAGTTTTGTGTTCACAAATAACCATGGGTCAACAAACAATGCTACATTAAATGCTAGTATCTGAACCCAAAACTGTGGCCCAAGACACAGCAATGAAAGTGCAGTTTAAAAAATCAGGCTTGTTTTGATACAGCTTTTGCCATTTACTGTATCTCGCTCCCTTTTATACTTTCCTTCCTTCAGAAACTGTGCAAACAAATCACTGTCACCAACTTTTAGTTTTGTTAAATAAGATTTAAACCATTAAGTCTATTATTCCCTTTGTGCCTGTTCATTAGACAGTGTAGGAAGTTATGGCATGGTAGTAAAATCACAGTCAGAAATAGATTTGTGTCTGCAGGTTTTATCAACATATATAAAATTGACAGTCAAAATGTGTGCACCCTTTTTATTATGAAAATTCACTAATCTTCTCTCTTTCCCTCCCCCTTCCCCCTCCACATCCAGCAACAACAACAAGGAAGAAGTTTGGCTAGTCAAACAACCTCTGATATTCTAAAGTACAAAATGAGTTCGTGAATGATGCTAATTTATCCAATAATCACTGCTAAGGCAGTTTTACTTGCCAAGGAACTGTGACAGAAAATGCAATTGTTCAGGGAACTGTGCAAGTAGTAAAATGCTTTTTTACTGTACTTAAAGTAAATTAACAAGAACACACATAAAATAGTTATACTGATGCCTTTAAAAAGTGATAAGTACCATAACTGAGCACACAATGCTAATATGATCCAAAAATGTCAATCATATCCTAACTACTTTGTTGAGCAATTTTGTCCTTCAGTCCATTTATTTTGTACACAATATCTGCAACTCTTTAATATCTCTGATTTTGCTTTTCCCATATAATGCAGTAGGAGCTATTTCTAAAAATAAATTGTAGAGCCACATATCCTAATGGACAGAGGGCCCATTTTTAAAAGGTGTTTTAACATCGCTTACATAAGCAAGGCATTTTTACTCATGCTGTGGGATGTAGTACCCAGAGCTTTGATTACCAAGCCGCACTAATTAGAAGTGCCTGCACATCATGTGTATCAAAGTCGCTGTGTATCCCTGCACTGAAAAAATGGCAATGGGGTGGCTTTAAACTAAAGTTCATCAAATATGTTTTATTTCAAAGTGCACCAACACCATTTTCCAGTGCAGAGGCATGCAGTGATGCTGATACACATGATGCAGAAGGCTGCTGGACTGCATCAAATCTCCAACATGCTGGATTTCCAGCATGTTAAAGCAGGCTTTGTGCATACATATGTGAGCCAGAATCCCTAGGAAGCCTGTCACCTAGAGGGATTTTCATTCTCAAGGTAAGAAACTAAACTCCCCATTAAATGCCAGGAGAGAGTTAAACTCTTAAGGAAAGGATTTTCAGAAACTATTGAGGTGAGAGTGGAGCCACAAAGCCAATAAGTCAAAACAGAGCAACTATGAAGCAAGGAGATATAATAAGGAGCCCTCAACACACCAGTGTCCAGATTAATTATTTTTTCCATTGAAGATCAGCTCCAGTTAAAGATTCATCTCCCACAGCTCCACAAGTTCTGACACTAACTAAGTGGAATAGGCCATGGGGGAAGTTAGGAGTATAGTACAGGGGTTGTCAACCAGGGGTACATGTACTGCTGAGGGTACTTTGAAAGGTCCCAGGGAGTACACAGAGGCAGGTGGGGATGGAGCGCTGCCACCCCGTGCCGCTGTTCACACAGGAGCAGGGCCGCACAGACACCACTCCGCTGCTCACACCCCTGCTGTCCTTGCTCCATGTCCAGCCGCTCGCCACCCCCGCCCCTAAGGGTACACATATTAAAAAAAGGGGCCACCAGTGGTACACTAATAAAAAGGTTGAAAACCCCTGGTATAGTAGATAAATGCCATAGAATGGCATAGGTATAAGATAGAGGACCTGAAGATAAGCGGTGATATATCTCCCCTGCAGCCCTTCACCCAGTCACACCTCACATTTGAACACTGACTCTTCACACATTAGACAATGTCATCCCTTTGGAAAACTCATTATTTCACTGGCTCTGTGGTCTCTACTGAAGAGACATCACCACAATTTCCAGGGTATCTTGCATGTACAATACTATTCTCACTCCTTTCAAACAATGATCATCAATCTTTTTCAGATCTGGACCCATTTGTAAACATCGATGGCCAGGCCTGACCCAGTGCCCCTCACTCCCAACCTGCTGCCCCCCACCCCTAGGCCCCAGCCCTCCAGTGTGTAGGAAAGGGAGTAGGTGTGTGGGGTATGGGGGTTGTGTGGGGCATAGAGGGCCCCAAGCAGCCCATTGCAGGCTGGAAGTCTGATAGCCTGCAAGGGCAAAGCCACAGTTTCCCACATTTTTCTCCTTTAAAGGAAAATCCATTTTAAATCCACAATTAAATTTTGTTCGCAACCCTTTTATATATTCTTGTGAACCACTTCTGGGTCACAACCCATGGGTTGAGAAACACTGCTTTAAAGGGCCTAGGGTGAAAAGTTCCACAACCAGCCTTCATTCTGCCAATTGGGAATCCTGCCACATCATCCTTGGATCTGCATGGTGCTGCTGATCGATCATGACAAAGATTATGATGTGAACAACAGGTGAAGGAGACTAGGGGCATGTATAAATTTTCCTTTCTGTATCAGGGCACATGGAGTTAATGACTGAAGTGCACTGAAGGTGTAACAAACCATTACAGCTTCAAACAAGAAACTTCAGAACCAACCTGGGTTTCAAAAAGCAATAGTTGATGCAGTCAGGCTAATAACTATTTCTCCCAGGAGTCTCATATTCTTCCCAAGAGGCATTGTTACTAGCCTGATAGCTGAAATATGTTTTTGATTCTAAAAGCATTCCTCTCATTAAGGATGATGATCTACTCTGGCCAACCAAATTCACGATTCCTCAGTCTCCCCCTTCCCAGATCCTACATGCCCCTGATTTTACCCAGATCCTGCTCCATTTATATCCCAAGTCCTATATCCTATTCTGTCTTGTGGCTCCAACCCCTCCTCAGCACAGAAGTATGAAGCATAATAGAATCCTAATACATTCCTCCTTCACCTGCCTAGGTCAGTTGGAACAGGACATGGTTTATGGCAGGCCTGATAATGACCCCACAGGATCAGATATAGGGTGCTAGAAGAGATGAACTAATTGAAGCCTGTGGTCCCACACCAGAATACCTCAGTGCTTATCACACTCAGGGGGCATGTCTACATGTGCAATTAATTCAAAGCAATAAACTGTAGTGCTTATCAAGCTGGAGTTTATTGCTCCTGGATGCACTGTTTGAATGTGCACCCAGGACAGCAGCGTATTGAGCCAGGTTGGAGCAACCCCAGCTGGCAGGGGGTCCCAGAGCCAGCCTGCCAGCTCATGGCTACTCCCGCCTAGCTCAGTGTGCTTTGGAAGGGCTGGCCAAGGCACAAAGGTGCACCAGTGCCGGTCTAGCCAGCAGGCAGTCCCTGCACTGAAGCAACCTCACACCCCAGCCAACTGTGCCAGCATCTACACATGCATAGTTGCAGAGTAAAACATTTTGCAGCAGGCTAGTATTTGTATTTACAAATACTACCCTGCTGCAGAGTTTTTTAGTTTACTGCAGCCTAATAGGGCCACACATGTAGATGTGAGATGTTTACTGCAGAGCTAATTAGGCAGCTCCACAGTAAATGTCTCTTGTAGATGCACCCAGGATGTTAGAAACCTGCATACAAATACTTTCCCTGCCTGAAATTTTCAAACCTACACTTTGCATCCTCCTAAGAAACTATCCTAACCACTCAGCTATGGACAACTCTGGGGAAGGAAAAAAAGGGACATTATCAATCCTTCTGTTGACATTGTCCATTATGCAAAGATTCATTGGGCTAGGGTTAGAGAGAGAAAGCATCCATATACATGAGTCTCCAACCTGTTGGTGAAGTTGCTTACTTGGGAAAGGGGATCCTGTATCTGCTGCAACAACCACCTATCATATGACTGGTTCTAATGCATGAACAGCTCCTGGGGCAGGACCTGGAAGCCTGGTCTCTCACCTTGCAAATGAGTGTTCTAACACTAAGATAGAAAACCATGCTCATTCTTGTGAGATCTCTCTCTGTCTCACTCAATCTTCACCAATAAAGGTAAATGAATTCTCTTCAATAAAAGTTTTTTAAAAATGGAGCACAATGGCAAAGCATGCATTCAATTCTTTTCCTGCATGTGCTGCTGGTGTTAGATTTAGGACAAGAGCTTCCAGGGAAAGAGAACCAGACTGGCTTGGCAAGTGCTAACTCAAGCTACATATTCGCACCAATGGCACTCCTGTTAGGGCTATGGAAAACAGGAAAAAACAAAGTTGTCTAATTGCTGAGTCTTTCAGGCTGTAAAATAAAGCTAATGTCTCATGCTAACTCTTGTACAATGATTTTGGAACTTCTATGGACAGCAAAGGATAAAGAATGTTTAGTCTTCTTCCCTATTTCTCTGGGCATGGGTTCCTTGTTGTATTAGTCAATACTGTAGAGCTCTCTTATATACAGTCTACCAACTTAAACACATAAGGTATTCAACAAATGTTCATTATATATGGCTATGTTCAGACAGCTTGCTTTAAGCTGCCTAAATGTAGACCAGGAGTGGTGCATACAGCCTGCATGCTGCTTGGAGTCATAGAGGCAGCCCAGTGTAAGTAACTTGGGGTGAGGGAAGGGGCCGGCAGGATTGAGGGGTCTTGCAGGTCTGCAGGGAGGGTGGGGGGTTGCTTGGCTAAATATAGGCCAGTCAAGGTAGTGGGAGAGCAGGGCTCAGGCAAGCAGCTGGGCTTTCCAAGCCCCAGGACTATGCTACAAACCTGTGCAGGCATTAAGGAGTTTGGGTGAACCCTTTCCTAGATCAGGTTAACCCTTTCTTGATCTAAGTTAGTGCATCTCCTGAGGTCGATCTAAATGTGACGCCTGGACATGCACACCCACACCCACTTTTCTCCAATGTGGCCTGCAAAAGAGCTATAGTATTTTCACCTTTACTAGCTTCTGAAAATGTAGGTGTCCTTTTTCTTGTACCTTTCAACTAAAAGTCAAAACATATTATGCAATTGACTGTATCTTTGTGAAGTGTACTAAGATCTGTCCAAATGCAGGTTTCTGTATAAATGGAAAGTTGTGACTCGTGTGAAGCCCATAATAGATCTGAAAAGTTAATTAAATGACTCCACTTATATGTTTGCTTTAAGCAGTATTCTTCGAGTATCTAATGCATCTTGATGATCCTGAGATCCAGGTTGATATCTGTCCCACCCTAATTGTGCCTTTTCTCTCCCTTCATCTTGGCTGCAGTGTTCCAATCAACAACACAATAGCTAGAAGGTTAAATGGCAAAGCCATTGCTATTGTTTTTAATGTCCTCAGAGGCTGTGTTGCAAGAGATAAACCATTCACCTGAAATTTCAAGTAATCAAGAGTCACCTTCACTTTGCTCAGATGCTATTCTCTTTTTGTCCTTGGCAATCTTTCATGTGGAGACAGGAAAAAAAAAAGAGATAAGCATAGTCCCAAAATGAATTGAAAGCTAAAGAGCTAAAGGGGATAAAGAGATAGCAATAACTTTCATATTCTACATATTTTAGGAACCACGAGACCTTTTCCACTTCATGCAAGTAATTTACCCTGTAACTATTTAGTCCCCTTAGCAAACATTCTGAACCTGTCCAAAGTTCTCTCTCTGTTAGATTCTAGTGAAATAGTGACAGGGTGATAAAAAGAAGTCATGTAACATTTAATTTAAAGGTTTCTATGTCAAACAGATATGACACTGCCTTCAAAAACATGAAAAGATTATCTTGATAAAATGGATATGTGTACTATTTATCAAAACATTCAAGCCATGTAGACATGTGTGAGAGAACAATAGCATCTAAATATCCCTAAGGACTGGAACTATCTCCTCCCATGACAAAGCTCAGTTGCTTTTTCTAACAGATCTTTCCAATTCATTATAATGTTGAGCAATGAAACATCTATGAAGTGGCTATATGAAGTGGAAAATTGTCACCATATAGAAGATGGACAGGTGGGTCAGATAAGAATTAAAGTAAACCTTTACTTAAAACTTAAAGCAAAATCAAGTTATGGCACAAAATATCTTGACTACCTTTCCTGTCTGCTTTCAGTTGAAATTAAGGATACCACAAGAAAAGCAGTCAGAAGTAGCTTTGGATAAATATTTCAACTTTGGGAATTGTTGGTTAGCTTTACCGCATAAAATAGCTTATTCCTTTTATTGAACTCTGTATTGTAATGTTCTTAGAAATAATTATAAACATAACTTATTTTATTTACATAAGTGGTCCCATTGAAATAAATGGATTCATTCACATAAGTGATGTTGCACAGTTCCCTACATATTTCCAAGATCAGTGCTATAGGTGTAAAAGCTGAGTCCTAAGAGAGGTGCCTGGGATCAGCATGATATTTCTTGTACAAACATTTCAAGAAAGATATATGTTTAGGTGGCAATGAGTGTCTGTTGCCTCAATGAATGCGTCTGTTTTCCCATACAAAAAACTAGAACTCTCGGTTCCAAAATGATACCTTTTATTATTCTGTTTTCCCATAATATTATATTATTCTGTTTTCCCATAATCTTTCTTCTGATCCTTATTGAAATATCACATGTTTTGGTACTGCAAAAATATAAGGCGGATAGTGACTGTAACTTCTAATGAATTTTATTTGTACATTCAAAACTTGCTTTTGTGCATTCTCCCAAACATTAGTGTGCATACAAATCAGGTCACTGTGTATTTAAGTACCCAGTTTCTGTGCTTATCCAACCATGGGGCTTGCATGAGAACATAGGAAAGGACATTGAAAATTCGGCCTCTGGAGACTGAAAAACTATTGTACCCTGACTTAAAATATAAGTACATTATCTTTGTATTCATTTTCACCTGACATTTAAAACCATAATTCTGGGCTGTGCTATGTCTGGGCCCTCGTGCCCCTCAGACTTGCTTTTTTCTTTCTTCCTTTGTGTTAAAATCTAATTGACTCTCCTCAGTAATATTGTTTGAATTTGTCATTATGGTGATGACATTTACTAAAGTCCCTTTTACGTTTAATGTCCTTAAATGGTCAATGAAAAGAAGAGCCACACCATTGCTGACAGTTTCAATGTGTAAGAGTCTGTGACAATGTTATCCATTTAACATGAGTTCACATCCTTGATTGTTTTTTCTTTGTGCTGTTTGGTACAAAGAACTCAGAGGCTTGGTGTGAGATTGAAATTGAGATGACCTCCTACAATTTGTTGATCTCATTAATCATTAAAATAAGTGATTGAATGCATTTGATTGCAATTATTCATGCTCTCTCTCCTGTTAATCATGGCAAAAAGGCTTTAATTTTTAAAGGTATATAGACTCCTTCCAATTAAAATCAATGGGGATTAAATATCCACATTCCTTTAAACATCTGATATTAAGTAAATTAGTTTAGAAACCTAAACAAAGTCATATTCTATTCAAAAGGAACATGACAGGCATAATTTTATGGCCAGATCCTATAAACTCCATGTAGTTAAAAAACCAATTAAAGGTACTTTTAGGTATTTAATCATAACTGTATGTGTTTGTCTGAGAAAGAGAGAGCAAGAGAGAGGGCAACAACTTACACAAAAGATATGTATTAAAATTGCTTCCTTTCAGAAACATTTTGACTGCTAGATAAATTATGTTCCATATACACTTGTGTAGAGCAACAGTGACATCTAGTGGTCATTTTGCTTGCTGCGGGACATTAGCGCTTTCTTTAATGTTGGCTGGACTGCATGGTGGTCAAGTGCAGGACAGTACCTATGCAACATCTACAGGAAAAGCACTGAATTTTTGTTGTTATTTATTTCCCTTTTCCAATCATCATTTTTCAGCAGTGGATAACCCCCTAATTTTTAGTAAAGGTTACCAGAAAATTCTGGAATTACAGAACACAGAAAGGCACGTGGAATTACGGATACTACTTCACATAACAGAGATAACCTTCAGCTTTGCCATAAACCATAACTAAAAAGTATCAATTCCAGACTACAGCAGACCTTAATAGCCAAGACTGGTGCAGGATAGAAGTACTAGCCAGCAGCTTTCCCTTATTACACTTTATTACTCCCTTATTAACTTTACTGTCTGAGTAGAGAGAGGGAGAAAATGACCTAGGCCAAAGCTATCAGGATAGGAGAAAGAGTAGCAGCCCTCAGGTTGACAAGATTTGAAGCACCATGTAAAGGTACTGCCCAGATCCTTTCACTAGCTATTCTGCAATAGTTACTTGCCTTCAGTCTAAAAGGGCCAGCTCAGTCCCCAGTTACTGGGTTAATATTTGAGTGGAGGTCAGATTTGCAAGGACACCCTGTCAATCTGAGCCCCCAGGGAGTTCTAGTGACCTGCTGTGGGCCAGGTTAGTGCCCTCCCCATCTCCCTCCCTCTCCCCCCAGCCTGCAAGAGCTCATAAAAATTGCTGCCGTGACTCTTCCCTGGGACCTGGGGCAGAACTACAAACCATTCCCAACATGTCCCTGCCCACAGAACCAGTGCCACTGCAGGGATGTGCAGGCAGCAGATTGTGGCTGTCCCCTGGGCTCTAGTCCCACACTGTCACCATCCTGCAATCCTGCCCCAGCCCTGCTTGCCTGTCCTGCTCCCCACCCATTTGCAGCCTCATCCCATCAGGCCAGCTGAGCACACTGAGTGTGCCCTGTCTGTCTGGGTCCTGGGCCAATCTCTGTGGAGACCCTGTCTGCTCCATCGAGCAACCCAGGTGGTAGGTGTGGAGCAGACAGGCTGAGGTGCCCAGGCAGCAGGTCTGGGTCCAGCAACAACAATACTAGCAGCAGCAGCCTGGAGGAGCCACCACCATCCTGGCTTCCAGAAAGTGGAGTCTGGCTGCTATGCCACCCCAGCTCTGTTGCATGCCCAGGAGCAGTGGGACCAACCACATGCCCCATGGCCCAGGCTTCCCCCTGTGCCTGGCCTGGGGTCAAGAGACCTGCCACGGGCCAAATAATATCCCTTGGAAGACTATATGTGGGCTGTATTTTGCCCACCCCTGCATTAAGGGTTAATATCATTTCTTGCCTGCATGGTTCTGACTTGCCACTAGAGGTGTGTGCCTAGGAGCCAAGATACCTGGGCTCTATCCCTGCTCTGAAGGAAAGAAGGAGGCTGGTAGCAGTGCCTTCTGGGTTGCTGAAGGACTTCAAATTGGTCATTTTATCTCTGTGGAGAAGACTGAAGTTGCTCTAACACAAACTAAGCAGCACAGCCCAGAGTTAACCCTTACATGAAGTGGCATAATGTTGAGATGCTCAGAAGGCACTGTGCCCGAGTTAACAAGTTTTAACACGCAGATGTTCGTGTTTTAAGTAGCCTTAGTATGATCTAAGTGTAACATGTAACTTCACCCTCAGCTGCCCCCCTCCTCCCCCCCGCC
>NW_017729032.1:188247558-188266698 GCF_001723915.1 Gavialis gangeticus | reverse complement strand
TGCTCTGAAGGAAAGAAGGAGGCTGGTAGCAGTGCCTTCTGGGTTGCTGAAGGACTTCAAATTGGTCATTTTATCTCTGTGGAGAAGACTGAAGTTGCTCTAACACAAACTAAGCAGCACAGCCCAGAGTTAACCCTTACATGAAGTGGCATAATGTTGAGATGCTCAGAAGGCACTGTGCCCGAGTTAACAAGTTTTAACACGCAGATGTTCGTGTTTTAAGTAGCCTTAGTATGATCTAAGTGTAACATGTAACTTCACCCTCAGCTGCCCCCCTCCTCCCCGCTGCCCCCCCACCCCCAGTTACTGACCAGATTTAAACCCTGGTACAATTCTAGTGGACTCCCAAGTGATGCATTTCTTCTGACGGTCCAGGCAATCTCAGGGCAACAGCACTGCACTGGTTCAAATTCAGATGGGTATCTTCCCAAATAGTCCTATAATCTTCATTAAAAAATATTAAAGCTTAAATACTGCAAAACTTCTTGGGGTCACCAGGGAAATGCTGATATGAATCACTGAGCAGTGGCTCCAACTAATCCTTGCAGATAAATAGGAATAGTGCCTGCTGTGTGCTGTTTAAAGCAAGGAAGACATGCATGCTTTAAGGAGAATGTAATTGTGTCTTAGAAAAAGTTGAATGTATAGAACTCATTTACTTCTCTTGACCTCATCCATTTTATCATTTCACATGGCCAACACTGTAAGACCAAAAGGTCAGCAAAATAGCTATCAATGCTTCCCACCCACAATTCACATGCTCAACACCAGTCGTGATATCCAAGACACACACACACTCACTCTCTCTCTCTCATTCTCTCTCTCGCTCACAAACATATTGTATAAATACAAAGAATAATAGTGCTAACTAAAATATAAATTATGGGTTGTCATGTCATTAGGAACTAAGCAGCGATGGTGATGTGCACCATTACTTCTATCCATTCATACTGTATTAAATAGCTATGTACCTTTCCAACACACAGCGTATCTCTAAAGCCTTTAGAAGAAAATGAGAGTAACCTTTTCTTCAGCCTGCCAAGGGACTATGTAACCTTGTAATTATCTGGCTTTAGATAGAGGAGATACATTGTAATTGTGTACAAAAGAGGTCACAGGTTTATGCATCCTCTGACAGACTGCAGAGAAAGAACTGCAGCAAAACCTTTCCTGCAGACCTTTTTAATTTATTTACCCTAAGTACACTGCATTTCAATGCTATCCCTCTGACCCATAGGTTGGTATTTTTATGAACAGGTGATTAACTAGTGCCATGGTAGAAAGCCCAAAGTGTTAAGAACTGGATTGCTTTAATAAATTGAGATTTCTTTTCCAGAAAATACAGAATACAGACATTATACAAAGAAACAGAGCTTAGAAAGCCAAAACATTTTAGAAGAATCTGTATCAATCACTAATATTCAATAAAAATAGGAAGAATATATATGTCTTTTATGATCAAGAGAGCAGTGAGCATTACTATTCCTTCTATTTCAGTAGTGCTTCGTGGCTTCATTCACTGACCAGGGCTCCACTGTGTTGGGTGCTATATAAACAAGCTCCCTGGAGTAGGGAGTAGTCTACCATAAGAACCAAGAAACTGAGTCAACTAATGCACGTTAAACACGTTCAACCTCTAAATTATATCACAAGAAAAACTGATGTTGGTGATTTCCTTAGCACCTGCATGAACATTTGTCCTTTTGCACAAAAGCCACACATAGGGAGGCACAGTCTAGACTCTTAGAGATAAGCAGCTCTTTTTTATCTTCACCCCATGAAAGTGATTCAGGCAAAAGTCCTCATCAGAATACTTACTGAAAGAGCTCTGTCAGAAGCCTTAGTCTTGACACTGCCGAGCAGCAGTCCTCATGGATATGTCCCACTATGCTCCACAAACTAACCATTCCTTGGCCTTATCTGCCTGCAGCATCCAAATCCCAGGAAGCATTCTCCATAGCACACCTGACCAATCAAAATCAACACAAAAGTTGGTAGTCAATTAGTTGGTACTTTTATTAGTAAAAAGGGATGGCGGTGCCTCCCTTTTTACTAATAACACAAAGATTAGATCATTCACCCTGGAAGTGAGATATGTCACCTAATTCCTTCCTCCACCTGAGAGGATTCAAATTTACATCTCCTACCTCCTCAGAGAGTGTCCATGACACTGACTGATACGGCACTTAGGGAAAAGAGGTGGCTCTCAGTCTCTCCTGTTGAAGCTCTCCCATTTTTAATAGAATAACTAGAGACTCCTCAGGCCAGAAACAGAAGGGGAATAAGAGTGAATGTAAGGGTTATGGTACCAACCTGAACATGTTCTTTCTCCTATGACTATTCACCACTAAACTATATTCACTTCTATCCAATGACTGTTTAATGTAAAACCATCATCACAACAGTCTCAGGTGGAGCCAGTATATTCAACTCGAAACCCCATAATAAGGGGAAATCTCAGCTGAGCTGAGCGACTGTTGTGGCTCAACTGGTGCAAGCCAACTAATGCGGCAAAATATATGTCAAACAATACGTAAAACAATAGTATAAGTTATGTTAAAATTCGAAACCTGAAATTATTTCCCTCAGCCCTCCCCCCCCTCCCCGGTTATATTTTTCCCCACTGCTTATGGCAAACAGCCAGAGAGCTAGCACAGTACTCACCCTCTGACACTGGGAGTTCAGCATAAGCCCTGGATTCTGGCCTTGCTCCTAGCCACACCCCTAAAGTCCCTGACCTGCCAGTAGCCCTACAGGACAGGTAGAGTGGCTCTGCCCACCCAATACAGCACACAGGCAGGATTATTTGACACATCTGAGCTAAGGCCTCAGGAGACCAGCATCACCTTTCCCCTTTCTCTGTTCTCCTCTTGGTAAAAACACCACCGGCATCTAAAAATCCACACAAAAAAATCTTATTTTATTTAGTTCGTACCAGTGGGTTTCTAGAAGAGTGCAGGATTTGCTTCCAGTGCTCTCTTCATGCTAATTCAAAGACTCTTCTGCCATGGTTTTTATCTTTTTCTGGTTTCTGATTCAATATACACTTCCCTCTGGATGGAATAGCTAAGTGGTGTTTAAACAATATTACAATAGATCTCTGTTGTGTGTTAAATCTTCTTTATATAGCTCCTGATTATTCTTTAGTGCCCTCTCCTAAACCATGCAGGTCAATTACAACTTAAGTACACTTCAGGAAGAGAAGTCTTCCTGAAGTATAGAAACATACTTTTTCCTTAGTTTGATAAATAGGGATCCTGTAAAGGGATTGCACAGTGGCCACTAATGTTTATTATTCACCCAACATTAGTCTTTTTATGCTTATCTGGGAACTTAAAAAGGGAACTATTTCAAACTCTGGACAGTTGATCCCCTTGCTCTTGGGGTCACATGAATGTAGTTCATGAGAAACAAGTTTCTCAGAAGTGAGTGTAATACAAACATAGACATGAAGAAACCCTGGACTACAAAAATAACAAGTAGAAAAATAATGCATATTTCCTTTGTTCCTAATCCCTAATGAAAAGGAAAGTTCCCTGAAACATGTTTTTTTAGTTGTTAAAAAAAAGAACTAGGAGGTTAAGTGATCCCAGTATGAGGTATGAGAGGGATGAGACTTACTATAGAGCATGCTAACCTGTGGTTTTCCCTTGATGATAGGTAGTATTGGCTCCTATCTCACAACTTCTGCCACTATGAATACTCTGATCATTTTGTAGCCCAGGTAACTTGGGTATATACTCCTCTTCTCCAATTGAAAGGGATTGTTAGCTGGCAGGTGTGCTGTGGGGTGGGAACTGCACACCACTCAGTTTCCCTCCATCCCTGCAGAACCAGGCCAGGACAGTCAGGGGACTTAACTATATGCAAATGTATTTACATTAACTTATCACAAGGGAAAGGAACATGGATATAAACATATGTACAATGTATGTGTGTGTGTGTATATATAAAGATTTCTAAACCAGTAACATAAACAATACCCTCTGGGTAAATGACATAAAACTTTATACCAGTGCTCCACGTACAGATAAGTCACAGATAAGTATCTGATCTGAAACAGATGAACCTCAAAGATAAACAATCCCAAGGGGAAACCCCAATGCCCTTGGGCTTTTTCCAAGCCCTACAAAGAAGCTGGTAACTTTAGGGGGCCCCTCTCAGTGGGACCTCCCCTTTTAGGAGCCCTTAACTAACCAGAAGAGGGGACTCCCCTCCCCTGTGGGAATCCTCTTTTCCCTGCAACTCATGGTTCCCAGGCCTGGAGGGTGGTTTTCGTCCTCTGCGCCAGGCTGCTCTCTCGCCTGCATTGGGCTTCAGGGGTGGGGAGTGTCACTGTCCCCTGGAACAGGGCTCCGCTATGCAGGACTTCTGGGCATCTGGCTTGGCCCTGTTGGCTGGCTCAGTAGCCCGATCATCATCTGGCTCTCTGGACTCAACCTTTTGCTATGGGTTGGAGGCCTGGGCTGCCTCATGCAGCCCCAGGCTCGGTCCACCCCCAGACCCTCTGTGCAGCACTTCCTGCACCAAGCTCCCAGCCTCATTCCAAGGGTTGAGGACCTGAGCCGCCCAAGCACTCCAAAGATCCTTCTCCATGCACTGGCCTGTGCACCGTGTCTCTGGTCACACGCCAGAGGTTGCAGACCCGAGCTACCTCACACAGCTCCCAGGGTCTGGATGCCGTGCGCCATGCTGCACGCTGAGAGCGTAGCTGCTGGAGCCATCTGCCGTTCCCTTCTGATGGAAGTCTTCAGCGGCACTTCTGGGCTACTGCTTCGCCCTGCTGAGCAGCTCAGCTCTTCTAAGCCCTGCTGTTCTTTCTTCTCTCTCCCGGATGTGCTCCCCTCATGCTGGGCACGCAGCTCTTTTTATATGCTCCAGGGCTCTGCCCCTGAAGTCTTCCAGACCTGAGTGTTGCAGTCTTCAATCAGGTCTATGGGGGGGGAGGAACTCCTCTCCCCCTCCCCTCAGGAAAGGGGCATGACTGAACTCCTCTTGCTGCCTCCTGATTGGGGGATGAGCTCCACCGATCAAAACAGCGAGATTTCAAGCCTGGGACTCAACCCAAGCTCCAAAAAGCAAGCCTGCTACAATTTCAAGAGAGACAATCTTACAGTTCATTGTCCTTGTGAGTCATAAGAAGAACTATAATACTAAAGCCTGAAATCAGAAGGCCTCATTTAGGACATATTAAGGAGTGGAGAGAGGAAGAAATGAGATATAGCAGAATGTGGTACCGATGTTGTGTTTCAGCCAAACCCCTCTCCAAGTTCCTCTTTCTAGGATCTCAGAAAGTTCGCTTTTTCTGGGTTTTTATTGTCCAAATTTAATTGTAAAAAGATTCTTTAAGGTTATTCCTTATTTAATAATATTCACTCTGGAGTCACTCTCTACCAGGTGAAAATATATAATATTTTATGAGCGTTCCTATTTAAAAATTAACAGAATATATTTTTTTTTCTTTAAATAGCCATTTAAAACTAAAAATGAAGCCAGCTCAGGTCTTCTGTGTTAAAATATGGAAGAGGTTTTTATTTTTTCAACAATCTAATAAAGGTCCCTACCCCCTGCTGTGCACATTTGGAAGTCAAAAGAAATGATATAGAATATATTATCGATCATTTCTGGTGGAACACCCGGCATGATAAATCATATAGAACCACACAGTTCATTAGACATTGACAGGCTGAGGTACTGCAGCTCTGAAACATGTGGTGCATGCAGCAACTAGATACATTATAAAATACTGATTTCTCCTTTACTCTTCAGAGGCCCCTAAAAGTAAGAGAAATTCTTCTCAGGAAAGTTTAGTCTGTTCAGGCACTCCACATATAGGCTTAATTTCCATATAGGCTTAATTTTTGTGAGGCAAAATCCCACTTCTTTTAGAATAACCAGTTTGTCTTGCATCTTCGAGGATCATTTTCTTTCCATTCAAATGTCATCTAATTGAATTTTACATAATAAGAGACATACATCATGAGAAACCTGCTTTTTAAAAGCTCAGTCCCATGTTAACATTAGAATTGGAAAGTCAGTATTCACTGTGATTATTTATACATCTAATGATGCCATTGCTATGCATTACCAATGTCTTTCACCAGTAATTGTTACTTGCTTTTCCTGCCACTACACAAATAGTATAACCTAACACAGAATCACATACATCACTGCAGTGTATGTGACGCCCACAAAAGGATTAATCAGCTCTCATTAGTTGCTAGGTAACAGTGTCTTGACCTTAGTGTATGTTTAGCCAATGAGGGCACTCTGATGTGGTAATGCTTCTAATTTGTACTTCTTTGGTGGAAATGTATTGTCACTACCTATCCTGCTGGGGGAATTGTGTGGATGGAGTTTCTCTAGAACTAGAAACTGTACTACAGTGATTAGTGCTCAATAAATAAATTAGAAAGAAATTGCCCGCTATAGGGCTTCTTTCAATTTCTCTTGATGAATCCAGACCTGTTCCCTCTGAGAAACAGAATTACATTAGTCCAATGTGGCATGGCAATTCCTCTGTTGCTAGATGAATAGAGATGGTTTTATTTGTTCTCCCCAACACTTGTATGCATAAAAAAGACTCCAGTTGCAGTGCCTGCATAGCTGAATTTGGCTGTGAATGTGTTATATTTTTAACTCTATAGTTGTTGCTACTATTGTTCTGTATTTCAGTAGCACCCAGTGGGCATGTCTTCACATGCTATTAGCATGCAGCAATAAACTCCAGCACTTATCATGCTGGAGTTTATTGCTCCCAGGCACACCATTTGAATGTGCGCCTGGGTCTACATCACATTGAGCCAAGTTGGAGCAGCCCTGGCTGGCAGCAGGCCCAGAGGTAGCTCAACATGCTGTGGAGGGGCTGGCTACTGCACTGAAGCACCCTCAAGCCCCAGCCAGCCCCATCACTGTCTACACATGCACTGCTGCAAAGTAAAAAAAACTCCACATCAGGAGTAAATACAAGGACTACCCTCCTACAGAGTTTATTAGTTTACTCCAGCCTAATAGCCTTGCATATGTAGATGTGCGATGTTTACTGTGGAGCTAATTAGTGTAGTCCAGACTAAATGTCTCCTGTAGACACACGCAGTGGTTCCAACCAGGTCAGGGCCACAGCATATTAGGTTCTACGTAAAGAGAGGCAAGGATTTCTTATGGTGATAGCCTTTATCAGGCCAACCGGATAGTTTAAATAGAGTTAGACAGGCTTTCAAATGCAAGGCATTCTTCTCAGGTCTTGCATTGAAAACCTTGTCTAACTCCATCCAAACTATGCAGTTGATCCAGTAACACATATCACCATAAGAAACCCTTGCCTCCTGCATAATTCCTGGACCATCTTGGCTACAACATCACTCTAAACACTACCATTCTTTACAAACACAAAGTAGGGAATCTTCCTTTCCCTGAAGAGTTTAGAGGCTAGATAAGTCAGATAAAAAGTGGGAGAAAGGAAGTAATACCATCCCATAATACTGGTGGGACACTGAGGACACAGAAGTGTGAAAATTTTATGGGGCAGGCAGGGATCTACTTTGCAGTAGCTATTCCCTAGCAACAGTCTTTGTGCATGTTCTTACCTCATGATAAATGAACAGTACCTTAAGAAAATAACTTACCCCTTTTTCACAAAGAGTTATGATTAGTACAGAACTACTGGTTGAAACTAAAGCTCACCCCTATTTACTCTATACTACACTATTCATCTGTCCATACCCTAAGAGCATTTCTCAACCTGTGGGTCATGACCCAAAAGTGGGTCACAAGAATATATGAACACACTGTAAAAATGGATCAACAAACTTTAAAAATGGGTTCTCCTTTAAAGGAGAAAAATATGGGGAATTGTGGCTTTTCCCTTGTAGGCTGGCAGAGTTCCAGCCTGCGAGGAGCTGCTTGGGCAGTGCCCTACCCCACACACACCTGTCCTTGTCCCACACACTGGGAGGCTGGGACCTGGGGATTGGGGACACTGGGTGGGGATTGGCCATTGATGTTTACAAATGGGTCCTGGTACATAGAAGACTGAGAACCACTGCCCTAAGGCACACAGAAATAAGTGACTTGTCCAAAAGGCCCTTGTCAAAGCCAGGAACCAAACTCAGGTCTCTTGAGTCCAAGTCCAGAGCTTTAATTCTGAATACACTAAACATGTTCATCATTTCCTGCCCTGGCTCAGGATTCTGCTTTTAAAACAACCAGGATGCAATATTTCAGACAAGATTGTATCTGATGTTTAATGTATCCCATACATTCAATAATTTGGAACTTCAAGATAGCATGGTAGCTTCAAATGGTATAAGAAACAAAAGACTGACTTTATAAAACCCACCCCCACAATTTCATATAAATCTACTATTTTACCTAAAACCTAAGTATTTGTGTCCCTGTTGCTATTTGAAAAGAAACCAGCTCCCTATACTGTTATGAAGTCTATTAAAAGAATAAACCAGTAGATAGTAAAACTTAATAAACATATCAAATACCCAAACTATCATAAATGTTATTAAACTAACTGGAACTTACCCAATGCAATGGTCAAAAAAGGTCACAGTTAAAATTTAAGGAAGAAATCAATGAATTAACATTAATATTGGATTAAGTTATCAAATGGTGACTCACTAAATTTAATACATGAGGTGATCAAATCATAAGGTCCATAGAACACAGAATCATTTCTTATCTCCAGATTCAGGAGACAAAAGGAAGACTTTTTGCTTTAAAACTTCAGTTTAAATCCCCAACTAAAGATTTTGCCCATGGCAATAAAATCTATTTGATCAGTCTGAAAGAGGCATAGAAACAAAATTGTGTTTTACTTTACAATTATGACCTTCATGCTAATTCAAGTGTTCTCCTTAAATCTCACTGTTGTTATAGAAATGAACATTTCCTTCTTTTACTCTGGCTCTGCCCTCCCGCCCCCTCTTCTACACAAGATGGATATACCAAATTCTTTCTGAAAGAGGAAATTTAACAAACAGCGTTTTAGCAGTTTCTCTGACACATTTGCTAGCCAAGAGAAACACTTACATGACCCAAAAACAGAACTAGGGCTAAATTTAGGAATTATTTTGAGGCACCTTCCCAGTGGACTAGCTTTACAGGGCTATACATATACACCCACATATACCCACTCAGCCCACATGTTCAAACCCTTAGAAAACAAGTTCTCTCTCCTTTCAAAAATAATAATAGAAAATAGAGAAAAAGGAGAGGGAAAAGATACTTTATATAAAGATATTCAAATCCTCCTGCTTTGTGGTCTGTGTCTCAGATGGTATAGGACTGTTCCAAGAATTAGGTGAAATGACAGAGGGGCCTTTTCTGAAAGTAGCAGGTGAATCAGGCTGATGTAGCCAGTTACTGAAGTCTTAGATTCCTCTTATCTTATGTCCTGCCTAGCAAAGTAAGAAGAACATTCATCAGTAACATAATGTGGGGTGGGCAAGCAGGTCATGTGCCCAAGGCACCACATAAGGGAAGGATGCCAAGACAAGGAAGGGGGACCATATCATGCCATCCCAAGCTCTTCCTGCACTTGCAGGTTGCAAAAAGCAGCCAGTACAGACAGTGTATGTCATAAAAGTGCAAAGAGTTCTGGGAATCATAGGTTTGTAGAACAATAGGGGAGTTCACTGTTGCTGAGCGGAGAACTAACCCCATTGTTTTGATCACGAAATCAGCACTTTTTTGCCCTGTGAACATGGCTTTTGGCACCAAAAAAATTGAATAAAAATTTCCTCTTGGCAGCCGCAAACTCTAATTCCATGCTAAAGAACTATGATTCCCAGATCATCTTGCACTCTGTGACATTTCCCAGCTGCTCCTTGATATTGTTCCTGAGCTCTGCAAACCAGAACATATTGACGGGTGGGGTGAGAAGTGGGAAGTGTGGGAAAGGATTGCCCAAGGTGCATTTTTTCTATGTTATGCCTCTGGGGACACTCACTTCAGGTGTTTTAAGTGGGATAAAAGAGTACTTTTCTTACTTGTTCTTACTTCATCTAATAGCATCAATTCATAGTTTTGAGACCAGTTTTGTGATCCATGCACACCTAATACATAGGGGGTAAAAAGAAGGTTCTGGGTAATGTGGGGCCTCTGCAGGACACGCTTGGAAATCTCGTGGTCTCACCAGACAACAAAGCTAACCTATTTAACAATTCTTTTCCTCCGTTTTTCTGAGCAGAGACCAAGTCATCCCCCCTACTGGGATCCCCGATGGTCCCAGGGGAGGCACTGCCAGGCCCAGGTCAGTGAGGACATAGTCAGGGAACTTCTGGTGGGACTAGACATGTTCAAATCACCAGGTCCTGATGATCTCCACCCCAGAGTGCTGAGGGAATTAGCAGAGGTCATTGCGGGACCCTTGGCACAGCTTTACGAGCACTCATGGTGCTCTGGCAAGGTGCCAGAGGACTGGAAAAGGGCCAATGTGGTCCCCATTTTCAAAAAAGGGAGGAAGGCGGACCCAGGAAATTAAAGGCCTGTTAGTCTTACCTTGGTCCTGGGGAAGCTCTTTGAGAAAATTATCCAGGTGCACATCTGTGAGGGGCAAGCAGGGGAGTGTATGCTTAGGGGCAATCAACATGGGTTCATTAGAGGCAGGTCCTGTCAGACCAACCTGGTAGCCTTCTATGACCAGGTCACCAAATACTTGGATACAGGTGTTGCAGTGGATGTAGTCTTTCTGGATTTTAAGAAGGCCTTCGACACTGTCTCTCACCCCATTCTCATTAAAAAATTAGGAGATTGTGGTGTCGATGCCTACACAGTCAGATGGGCTGCCAGTTGGCTGGAGGGCCACACCCAGAGAGTGCTGGTGGATGGGTCATTTTTGACCTGGAGGGATGTGGGTAGTGGGGTCCCCCAGGGCTCAGTCTTCAGATGAAAATTAGATGGGATTCAATACTGACAAGTGCAGGGTACTGCACCTAGGGAGAAAGAACCAGCAGTATACCTACAGGATGGGGAACTCCCTTGTCGTCAGCAGAGGCAGAAAAGAATCTTAGAGTCATTATTGACTCCAAGATGAACATGGGCCGCCAATGTGGGGACACAGTCAGGAAGCCAACTCGCACCTTGCCATGCATCCACAGATGCATCACGAGCAGGTCCAAGGAGGTGATCCTCCCCCTCTATATGATACTGTGACCACAGTGGCCACAGCTGGAGTATTGTGTCCAGCTCTGGGTGCTGCACTTCAGGAGGGACGTGGACAACATCAAGAGGGTCCAGAGGAGGGCCACTCGCATGATCAGGGGTCAGCAGGGCAGGCCCTACGAGAAGAGGCTACAAGACCTGAACCCGTTCAGCTTTCACAAGAGAAGGCTGAGAGAAGATCTCGTAGCTGTCTATAAACTGGCCAAGGGAGACCAGCAGGCAATGGGAGAGTCCCTGTTCCCCTGAGCAGTACTGGGAGTAACAAGGAATAACAGCCATAAATTGATGGAGAGTAGATTCAGGCTAGATATCAGAAGGCACTACTTCTCAGTCAGGGCGGCTAGGATCTGGAACCAACTTCCAAAGGAAGTGGTGCTTACTTCTACCCTGGGGGTCTTCAAAAGCAGGCTAGATAGACACCTTGCCAGGGTTGTTTGACCCCAGTTCTCTTTCCTGCCATGGCAGGGGGTCAGACTTCATGATCTGCTCAGGTCCCTTCTGACCCTACCAACTACGAAACTAATTACAGCCATCAAAGTGGACAGGCTTCAGCCCAAAGTAATTCTAGAAAGTCCTGTTCAGCCTGTCTATTTTATAATAACTTCCATTCTTGTGACTGGCACGTGTAATATGTACTCCCAAAATGTAAAACCAGGAGAAATAAAGTGTCCACTTATGAGGAATCCCACCACATCATTGTCTCCTGGTACAGTGCAATGAAACATCCCATAGAGCCAGGAACAGACATTACACTTTTACTGGTATAACTGATCAGAAAGCTGTCTATGCCCGTAACAGAACAAAAATTCAGCACACATGGTTTAAAAATAGCAGAACGCAGTCAAAGATTTGCCTCCTCCCACTCACCAAAGGGTGAATGTGGGTGCACACAGAAAAGTAGCTCCCCATTGTGACTCATGACACTTTACAGAAAGCACCTGAGGGCATACAGCTCCCAGTGATGTCCTAGGTCAGAGGGCCACAATGTCCAGCTGCCTGGGCAGGGGCATCCACTGGGAGAAGTTGGAGCTGCTGGTGGCCAGCAGAACCATGGCCAGCCTGGCCTCATGGGTAGGCTGAGGCCACAGATCTGGTGGGGCAGGCTCTAGCCAGGGCTCTCAGAGCTGCTGGATAATGCTGGCAGTGGGGAACTCAGTGCGATGGGCTGTTGGCAGCCTGAGGGGCCCTTCCCTAGTGACATGTCACTGCAGGTGCCAGGGCATAGCAGAGGCTCAGGCAGGCTGCCCGTGCTGGAGTAGACGGCACAGCTGTGACTAGGTTCCTGGGGCATGAGAATATTGTTCATTTGTTGCATAAAGGGCATGGACTTGCAGGCAGTCCCTGACCAGTGTTTGTGGTCGGTAACAGTGACCTACAGTGTGTGCAAGGCCTTGACCTTTATGCAACACTGACTCACCAACTGGTTGTGCCTGTGCTCCTGCAAATGGCCTGACAGCCCCTCATCAATGCAGGATTTGGAGCACCAACCCAGCATGAGCTGGCTGAGCACATCAGCTTTGCCCCACAGCATGATCAGGTCCACAGTCTCCTCCTGGGACCAGCTGGGGCCCTGGGAGGCATCATGTGGCATCGGGGAGGATGCCAGCATGACTCCCATGATGGCTCACTGGGCTTCCGCATGGCTGTTCCTGTGCTGCCGGGTCTGTGCAACTGCCTGCCCAGTGCAGGGACAGAACAGCAAGGCAGTGCTCGGCAGCAGCTGTAGGGTCTGGGCAGGCTGCTTTGAGTTGTCTGCAGCCAGCTGGAGCTGGCCCTGGTGGCCACAAGCAAGCTGCAGTTGGGCCTGGAGGCTGCCAGGCCTGCCAGGTGCCTACAGCACTGTGTGGGGCTGGATAGCATGGCCCTGGCAGCTGAGTGGCACTGCAGTGCCAGGGAGTGATACTAGGGTGCAGGCAGGCTGCTTCAGCTGCCCTGTAGCCTGTGCTGGAGGACACAGTGGCCAGCTGTGGCTGCAGGCTGTCTGTATGTGCCCCGGGGCCCCAGCATGCCCTCAAGATTTTAGGAGTATGGGGCTGGGGCTGGCATAGAGCCAACCCAGAGCTTGGGCAGGAGAGGGTCCCAGCCTGGGGCCCTAGGGCAGAACTGAGTCTGGATCCCTAGTGGTGGGACTGACAGGGGGCAAATTTGCTCCCAGTCAGCATCTACACGTGCAGCACTCCACAGTAACTACCCATGAGTAAATTTGCTACTTGGAGGAAGTGTTTGCACATGTAGATACACATGCTTGCTGTGCAATAAACTGCTCTACTGTGCAGTAAAGCGTCTCATGTAGATGCACCCAGGGAGCTTTAAGTAAGACTTTGGTGTCTACTTTGAATGTGACAGGAGGCAGAGGCCTGATTTTAGCTGACTAACAAATACATTAATAGCCCATGAATACACATGAAGGACCTACTGCTACCTAAAAAAATGGCTCTTTATTTTTAAGTTTCAGTTTAAATTTTTAAAAAAATTTCAAGGAAATTTCCCAATATGTCTTCCAGAAAAAGTAGGTCACAGTTAACGCCTAGTTGAAAATAGACATTTCTTTTTTGTTTTAATGTACTGTTAAATACATGCTTTTCAAACTTTTTTCCTTAGGTTCCTAAATTCGTAATTGCCTTTCTCCACACAACAGTTTTTGGCTTAATGCCACCTTTATATAGAATTATAAAATTGAATTAAAAACTAAAATGGAATATTTATACACTTGCTGCCTCTGCTTTTGTATGAGGACGTGAATTTAAAGTGGTTAGAGCACCACAGCTGGTATGAGGCAGAGGGAAGGTAGAAGGCTATTGTAAAGCAGTAAACATTTCCATTTTCCTTTGTTGCCTCCAAGCTCTCTCTGTACCTCTTTTCAGTACACTTCCATACCCTTTTGCTACTCAAGCAAGAAGCTGATCTTCTCTAAAATTAGGCAATGTCACAATGGGGGCTGATACTGATTTACAAACAGCAGCAGCACTATGGCAGCTAGGATGTGTGGATGCATCTCTGCTGGCAGTGGGAACTTTCCTCGTTGCCAGAGCTAAACTAGCTCCCCAAGATGAGAGAAGCTTTGCTAGTAGAAGCCATTTTCTGTCAACAGAACTACATCAAATACTTGTGGTTTTGCTGGCAAGAGGCTGTGATCTTTTAACACCCTCTGCCAACACAGCTCTGCCCACAGGACTTTTTGGCAGAGACAAGAGTTTAGTCTGTTGAAAAAACTGGATTGGGAGATTTTTTAAATCATCTCTACAAGCAAACCTCTAGTGATATAATTCAATTGATTTAAATGCAAAGATTTTGTTGATTTGGTGAAACTCTCTAGGTAAACTCTCTTGTTTTGGAATTTCAGTGGCACTTATGTCAAGAAAACAGGCATTTTCTCCAGCCAGCTGCCACCCTTCCAGAAGGTGCATTCTTAGAAGTGTATTCCACTGAAGAAATTGAACAGGATGCATTAATATAACTCCTACCCTTTCCTAAACACGTCTAGAGCTTGGTTCTATACAAACTTGCGCTGAAATGACTCAGTTACTTCTAACCTGTCTAATCTTTTGTCATTTTAAAGGCAGACTTGTGTGTAGACTTACGTCCCAGCTAGACAGTGACGTATAGTAGTAATTTATCTCTGAAACACCATCTTGAGCAGGGGTTCCCAAACCAGAAAATGTGACTACACATGTGACTTCAGTTATGACTGAAATAGTAAGCCCCACAGAAATCCAGTTTTGGCATACAAGCTTACATCAGAAGTTGGGGTCAAGAGGCTAGAATGGACTGCTACATGAGAAGAACTGCTAAGTTATTGGCAGGTTAATGGTACTATTTCCTGGATGAACACTGCTGCCTTCCTTTCAAGTGGTGCCAAAACCACAAAGACAAGACTGCTGGAAGTGAAAGCTGAATTGTGGGGAGCTGAACAGAGAAAAAGAGACAGAGAGAGAGAGAGAGAGAGAGGAAGGTTGAGGTTCGGGCTTAATTTCCTACATTTCTTACCCCTTAAATACACTCTTTTTCTGCACTTATTTAATGTAAACGATTGCCCTTACTGACATTGCTACATCTTTAGCCTGGCCCTGGTCTTGCCCTCTGGCTGTTTGACCAGTGATGATCAGTTGTGCTAATGAAAATATGTTAGGGATTTTTCCTGTTTGCCTGGTGAATAAGTATCAATCAGACACTCTTCAGGTTTAGGAACCAAGGTGCAGCATCCACAGAAACATCCTAACCAGCTAATCAGACCATAGTTTTAAATCAGCAACATTCTTCTAGAAGTGCAGGACAAATATACCCAAAAGCATAACTTGGGAGGCAGGGGTAAGAAAGGCAACTGCCCCAGGTGATGACTTGGAGTGGGGAGAAAGTAGCTGTTACGGTAGCCACACATTCAGGTTCACTATTGCAGTAGCAAACAGAAGTCACTGCTTCCACTTTGCCCCAGGTACCTGGTTGTGTTCCTACAGTGTTGAGCATGCAAAATATATCGTTCCACTGTTAGGTGTGCTGTTCTTTCAACAGCACGAATCCATTAGATGAATGTGGTGTCCATGACCAAAAGGCCCCATGGATTCTGTACAGCTCTGATCCTAGAAAACATTTAGCACGTAGGTAATGCAAACTGGAAACTCTCACATAGAGCAGCTGCTCATGTAAGTTATTTGTGTATGTAAGCTTCTGCAGGGTCAGATTATACATAGTTTTGAGCAGTGTCAATGAGTCTCTAGAAGAGTTCAGAAAAGCTATGTTAACTAACGTGTGACCCATTGGAGGAAGATAATATAACCAGGTCTAACAAGGGATTAGACAAATTAATAAAGGACAGATCCATTAAAATGAACCAGTCCAGAATGCACCCCTAACACCCCTCAACCTTCATTACCAGGGAGGGTCTGACAGGGATGGATTACATTAGACATGTCCCTTACATATACTCTCCCTTTAATGCATCTACTACTAGCCACTGCTGCAGGTGAGATCCTGGGCTAGGCAGACCATTAGTTTGATACTGTTCTGGTCTGTTTCACATTGAAAGCAAAAATCATGATAAATTCCTGTAACAGGGAACCCCAATGTTGCCAATTCTCATGGTTTTTGGCATTGTTCTTAAAGTCTGCGCTTCGGGAATGTGAAAAGCATAGCTCTTTCTTTTATAAATATATAAAATATAAATATTTATTATTTTCTTTATTATCTATTATATATATATAAAAGAAAGAGATAAGTTTTTCACACTCCCTAAGTGTAGACTTTAAGAACAATATCAAAAATCATGAGAGTTGACAACACTGGAACCCTAACCCAGTTATGGGGAAGAGAGGACAGGGTAAAAAAATCAGTAAGGCCCCTTTAAAACCAGTACTTTCTTAGCCAAAAGGGGAAGGAGATTACCTGCAACAGAAAAAAGCCTTGCTACAGCAACTGTAGTAGTAGAAGTCCCAGCTGCCAGGAGAGAAAACCCAGTCAGGAAGGAGCATACAGCCTGCTGCAGGTGAGGGCAGAGACCTCTGGAGGAGAAGGTACCAGCCCTGAGCTATGGACTCACCCCTGCAGAGCCAAGCTTGCAGACGCCAGCTGTAGAGCTCAGCCATGGGGGGGGAAAAGAGAGATTAGCAACATTTGGGCCAGGTGAGCAGGAAGCCCAGTCAGCTCACCAAAGATGAAGGGGCTGACTGGTATATAAATTCTCCTTTAGAGTACAGGAAGGGGACTGGTACTTGTGGCAGAGAAGGATGAATCCCTCCAGGGCTAGGGACAGACATTACACATGAATCTATTTAAGTGATCAAAAACTGTTTTAAACCTATAACAGAATAGACACTCAGTGCACATAAATTTTTGAAAATGGCTGAGACCAGTTTGAGATAAACCTGGTTAAATGTAGTATCAGACTTAACTGATTTGGGTGCAACCAGTTTATGCTATGTCTGTCCCAGACCCCTTCCTGGTTTAACTTAAACCAGAGTCCCCCAGCATCCCAGATGCTCTGCAGCCTTGGGTGGGGCTCTCTGCTCCAGAGAGCTGGGCTGGCCCCACCCTTCTACTCCCTGGCTAGAGCTCCAGCAGAGACTTGCAGGTACAGCAGGGTAGGCCTAGCTTCCTTCTTCCCCATCCCCCAACCCCCTCCACCACCACCACTTGCTGCTCAAGCAAGGATCCCTCCCTCCTCTCTCCCACAGCACAGACTGTAACCAGCATGTTAGCTAATGCTGAAAGGTGTCTGTATAAGGCAGACAGGACAGTGTCCACTTTTGGCTTTTTGGAGCTATTCAGCAGGTCAGCTGGTAATGTCCCTCCGTTCCTTCCTTGGAAAATGTTGTTTAAGAAGAGCTTGAACTAGTGAGAGAGGCTTTTGTTTTACTGCTGGGCTGATAAATGCTGTGTAACTAAATGCTGTGTAAATCCCTGCTGGCTCCCTTGCTGGAGGGGACCCCTCCCTAATCAGAGGTCCTGCTGGGACCTGGCCATGCCCCTCCTCAGCTCAGCAGTGTAGAAGGGAAGGGAGGGCTGCTCTAGCCCTAGCTTCTAACCTGAGCCACTGCAGGCATGTGCCTGCATTTTCTCAGTTCAGAGGGGATGCCTGTATGGTTACAAACTGGTTCCACCTAACCAGGTTAAACTAACCTGCAAAGATTGAATCAATACAGGGTCAGGGTTTTTGAATGTCTGTCCCTAGCTGAGGAAGATAAGGACAAATACAAGCCCGGAAAGATGGGATGCGGCCCGGGAAAAGGAGAATCCTTTGATGATGCAAAGAGTGAGTGCATGCATGGCAAACACTGAGGACTTCTTATGTTAACCTAGGAAGGCTCCTGGGGAATCAATGCATCTAGTAGGCTAAGGACTGTTCATATGTACCAAGGTGACTCTAAGGGAAAGTACAGAACCTGCAGAGCAGGGTAATTAGCACCCAAGTATATGGGAGTCTTTCAAAGAGGTAGGTAATCCAAAGCCTTTGCCAGGCTGAACCCCAGGTTGGGGCCAAAGCCCAGACAGGCCAGGAGCATAGAACAAAGCAAGGTAGGCAGAAGACCAAACAAGGGCTGAAGCCCAGCTAAAGACAGAGGGAAAGAGAGAGACTGATTCCCATGTAGGCTAGCCAGACAAGTAATCTGGAGATGATTTCAGCGGGGGAGGGGCGAAAAAGCAAGATATCCATGGATGGACTCTAGTCATCTGAAGGTAGCTTTCTAAAACAGCATATTAACTGTAACATCAAGGCATGGGAGATGGAAGCCAAATTAGGGAGCCAGGGTAGATAAACTGGTATAGCATGGTCACCAGGGGGCACAATGACCACACCTGAAGGTGCACCCCATAATAATTTCATAGAAGTAACTCTGGTAGTGTGGCCAGGGCCTATATCAGTAACATGCAGGGTTCAAATTACAAGGGAGCTCAGACCAGGGAGGGCTGTGCTCCCCTCTGCCCGCCCCCCATAAGAGATGAGACCCACCCCCTGTAAGATTTGAAAATCATAGCTGGGGGGGGTCTCTAATTTTATATAGACATCATAATAGGCAGCCCAATTTTTTGCATCCCCCCGCCCCAAGTCAAAGTGTAATTGAAACCCTGGTAACATGCAGTGGGCATTTTCAAAATTATATTTCCAGATTGGTTTTCATGTCATTCTTTTCTCTTTCATTCTTTTGATTTTGTTTAATGTAATGACATTTCAAATCATCCATTGCTGCTGCTTATACAGATGCTTTGAAAAGTGATGTTAATTTGTAGCAACTACTAGGCCTGTGCAAAGTGACTAGCATTCACTTTGGATTCAGATTCGGCCAATTCGGAGGATAGTGATTCAATTCGGTGATTCAAATCACTGTCCCAATTCGATTCGGCTGAATGTCCAAATCACCTAGGCCAGGCCCATCCCCCGACCACTCTCCCAGCCCAGCAATGGCTGCCCCACCCACCCCACCTCTTTCCACTCAGGTATTTTTGTATATCCCCGGCTGCCTTGATGTCATCACA
>NW_017729032.1:188242185-188242558 GCF_001723915.1 Gavialis gangeticus | reverse complement strand
GGGTGAGGGGGTGATCTCTGCCACCCCCCACTGCCCCATGCTGCATGGGGGGGCTCTTCAGGACACCCTGACACCCCTATCCCTCCCCCCCAGCCCCCCCACAGGTGCCCCACCAAGCCAGCTCTAGCCCTTTAAGAAAAAAAACCTGAAAAACCCCCAGACTCACTGCTCCTGCCAGTGGAGGGGCAATCCCCACTGCCCCCCACTACCCCGCACCACGTGGGGGGCTCTGCAGAAGCCCCCAAAGCCCTGAGGCTGCTGCAGGAATGGTGAGTCCCAGGGCTTTTCTTGAGATTTTTTCTTAAAGGGCCAGAGCTGGCCAGGGCAGGGCACCCATGGGGGAGTTGGGGGAGCAAGTGGGGTCGAGGGGCTC
>NW_017729032.1:188236564-188237185 GCF_001723915.1 Gavialis gangeticus | reverse complement strand
GGCTGCAGCTCGCTGCTGCAGCCACCAGGAACTGCCCAAAGCATAAAAGCTCTCTGAATCTTCATTCGGACAGCTTTTGAACTGATTCAGACCTTTAAACTGGTCCCCTGATTCGATTCGGATTCAGAGATTCGGCCACCAATCTCCTCCAAATTGAATCACCACCTGAAGCTTCGCACAGCCCTAGCATCTACCAGTAGAAAATACTGAGAATATAATAGGTTAAGGAGAAAGCCTTGTTTGTTTGTTTTTGTTTCTAACTAAATACGAATATGCATTTGATCTCTAATATGAGAATAAACAATCAAATGAATAAATATTCCTGTCCACATCAGTGTGCTAATGTTAATTAGATGACAAGATTTTGAGGAATTTACCTAAAGGAATAGGTCTTAGAAGAAGCAAATTAAATTCTGTAAATTTTCAAGGGAAGGAAGGAAGAGTAGGAAAGTGTTTAATAAGTCTTCTCCATGTACTTAAAAACAAGGATAAAAAGTCTCTAGTTCATTATCTTTTTAGTACAGAAGTCTTGGAAACCAAGAAGCTAGGATTGGGGAAATTAAATCCAGTGAGCTTTCTTTTTTATTTTTCAAGATACCCTAACAATAATACAGCAGGGTG
>NW_017729032.1:188228450-188231564 GCF_001723915.1 Gavialis gangeticus | reverse complement strand
CTCTAGTTCGTTATCTTTTTAGTACAGAAGTCTTGGAAACCAAGAAGCTAGGATTGGGGAAATTAAATCCAGTGAGCTTTCTTTTTTATTTTTCAAGATACCCTAACAATAATACAGCAGGGTGAAAAGATCAGGACCACTTTATACACATTGTGCTAATTACTGCAAGTACTTAAAGTTGTAATTAGCTTATTATACTGCAGAGAACCTAACATGGCATGTCTTTCAAAAAAAACATTTCTCTCCAGATCATTAGTGGGAAAGCTAACAACATCTGCTTCAAATAAAATCAACCAATTAGCACAGGCAACTTCACATAGTTTGCAATCAGAGAATTATATTGTGCCAAGTGCTAATTTCAATGTGAATACTATCTCCTTCTTGTATCCCACGCTTATCTGCCAGCGCAGCTGGTGTTTAACACCACTGACTTCAGTGAAGTCTCCAAAAACTTATGTTAATTTGAAGTAACCTAATCAGAAGTGTGCAATACAGACTGGGCTTGATCTCAGCTTAATTAAAACTGACCTTGTCATTTCACTGCATATAAAACACCATTATCTCGCCATTTATCGCTCAGCTACCATAAATATTCAGCTTATGTGAGAATCCAGGAAGACAAGCTCCACACTAAAAGAGCTATTTTCAGATATCAGAGTTTGAGTTTAACATTCTGTAAGATGTAAGCTGCCTGTGGATGCCAGTAAATAATTCAAATGGTTTAGGAACTCCAAAATAATCTCCAGCCTGCCGAAGTTGCAAGAAGTTTTCCTGTACTTTGTACTTCGGTCTTGCACCTGAACCATGCATCAAAAACTCACTGCTGAAATTGATATGAGATGTAAAAAGAAATATTCTTTTTAACTTAAGTTGTCCATGTGTTACCTTGCATCACATTAGCTCATTCATCAGCACTAGTAGATGACTGAAAATGAGAAAATGTGAAAAGATAAACAAAGTTTGGGGCTTTTGCATGGAACTCAACCCCTCCAAGGATTCCAGACTCAGATCAAGTGGTCCCTCATCCAAGGAAACAAATTTTGACTTCTAAGCTTCTAAGGATGCTTCATAAGTTCAGTATGTTGTCACTTAGTATGTTGTCAAAGTGTTGCTGTGGAGTTTTCGGTAAACCTCAAACTTGAGTCTAGTATACACCAAAATAGTTCAGCTCCCATAACTAGACTAGAAACCTTGCTAATGTAGACACAATTAACACTAGCCAAAAACAAGTGCCTTTGCTAGTATAGTTTACATGGGTGTAATGAGCAGAGATAGCTACAATGGAAAAAGCACTTTTATGCCTCCTCCACACCTGTCTCCCCAGACATTACTACATCTCTTTAATGTGACCCGGGCCTCAGTGGCAATGCATAGGGGGTGCACGTGCACCCTCTGAGAGCACTGGTGCACCCTCTGACAGGCCACATTCCCCGCTTAGGTGACAGGCGGGGGGACAGTCAGAAGCACTGGTGCGCCCCCTGCAAGTGCCAGCTGGAGAGTAGGAGCACTGGATGTAGCACCACGGCCACTTCCAGGAGCACTGGTCACTTCCCAGTTGGTGAGTTTTGCCGTGGGGCAACCCGAACCCCCTGGTCAGTGAGTTTTGCCATGGATGGACCCCCCCATCAGCAAGATTGACCCCAGTCACTGACTGATCACTGGGGGGCACATGCCCCCCCCGACTAAGGTGGCACCAGTCGCCTATGTCTGGCCTGGCTTTTTGACTGACTGACCACTTACCCACCCATCCTAACCAGTTGGTGGCATTATTTGTATTGGAGGGACAAGGCAATAAGGGAAGGATGATAAAAATCACTGAGTTGGTCTGACCTGATGGAACCTTTATTGTCATCTTGGCCCTCACACTCACTCACTCTATCTGCATCTGCCCTACCTCATGTTCCTAGTTAACCCCACTTCATTCTACCAATGATTCCAGTTTCTTTGTCTGTGTCTCTCTTACAATTTTCTTTTCTTAGTGTTTTTCCTGACCCCCTCCCACCTCCTTTCTCCCCAATTGTTTTTCTTCTATCATCCTTTTTTGGGATGGTCTTCAAATCTCAGGCTATACTGTTCTTCCTCTTTCAAGATCCCACTCTTCTTTCTAGTTCTTTCTAAAAAGATCTACTTTTGTGACAACTGCACATGTAGAATATTTCTAATAGATTTAAAGAACTAAGAAAATACAAAATATATTCTAACAGTAACTCTTACTGTATCTCCAGTACTACCTTGTCTTTCTAAGTTTGTTCTCAGTTATAGTAATCACAGTCTTTCTAAGTTTGTTCTCAGTTATAGTAATCACAGTTTAACCATCATCATTATTGTTGGCACTGGGTTTGACCCAACCCCTATACCTTTGCTCTGGGCAGGCACAACCCTCAGACAGACCACAACACCTGCCAGCTAATAATAGGTGAGTTTATTGATATACAGTGATAGGAAATAAAGGCAATGCAGGCAAAGCAAATACAGTATACATTACCCATATTCCCCAGTCCCAAAATATACACAAAGTGAGAAGTCTGTCTGACCAGTACGTAAACAGTACCTTGAGGTCCTTTGCTTAAATGTCTACAGTCAGCAGCCTTGGAGGTTGGGGCTGATGCCAGCTGCTTCTTCTGTTTTTAAAACTCCTTCTTTTGTATTCTTTCTTTTCCTGGTGACTTCTGATGACTCTTGATCTGTGGCTGTCGCTGGTTGGTCACACAGCAACATGTCAAACTTACTCGTTTGAGTCCCGTTTCTCTTTTTGGGGTTTTTTGTTGTTCTCCCGCCCTGGCGGGGGGTCGGGCTAGAAGATCTACTAGGTCCCTTCCGACCCTTAATCTATGAATCTATGAATCTATGTCCTGTGTTGTCAGCCAAAACCCCATTTTCACAAACCTATCTCATGCCCACCTTCTAATTTGGGACTTTACCAGTGTTCTCCTAATTTGGTTTCTGTCCCCAAAACCAGAAAGCTTAAAACTTTTTGCAAGCAGGCACTACAGCCCTGAAGCCAGGCCTATCTCTATTATGAAAATAAAGTGTGGATGTTTTCAGTGACTCAGGATGTGTGGCTTTGCTGTTTTCCTGCCTGGGTTAGACACTGTCAGCTTCTGAAGGCTGGGA
>NW_017729032.1:188227369-188227913 GCF_001723915.1 Gavialis gangeticus | reverse complement strand
GGAAGGAGGGAACAGGACGGTAATTGCTGTTCCAAGCCCAGACTCTCGACTCCCAGTGTAAGTGAAGATCAGATCCTGATTAAGGGACCTTCCCTGGTAATCCCTCACACTGTGTCGATCCGGGACACCTGACTTTGCTGGAATCACCTGGCGAGCACCTGGCATTGAGGGACTGCCAATAAATTGCCAACCCGTGTCTGTATATTTGTTGTTTTCAACAGCCAGTGGCTGATATCCTCACAGTGCTCAGCTGGCCTGCGACAGATTGATCTATTTATCTCTTGTTATTATCTGTTGTTATTATTTACTATTAACTCTTTAATATTGCTCTGGCAGGAAGCCACCTTTGTTTCGCCCCAAAATCTCTGTGCTGTGACAATTTGATTAGGATGGGCCCAGCAGAGGAGACACACCTTTACCCTATCTCTTTAGGTAACCTGAGCTGGCTACGTTCCTGAGGGAGGGGGGAAACCTGCTCCCTCTGGCTACGTGACTGGTATCAGCTACCTGGGTGAGGGGCTTCTACCTGGTGAGCTAGAGTCTG
>NW_017729032.1:188213510-188222369 GCF_001723915.1 Gavialis gangeticus | reverse complement strand
GCCAACAAGTGCTGGCCTCCATTGGACCAGGTAAATGAGGTCACAGGGGCTATATAAGTTAAGACTGCCCAGGAGCAGAGGGCAGCAGCCATGCAGGGGACTCAGACTTAAAGAGGAGCTTTACCATCTGGAACTGGCTCTTTCCCCCATAACTCATGAGTGAGGAACGGCCTGCCTCCAGAGGGAATCTCCAACAGCCTCTGGATGATGCTTGTGAGTAAGCTACTCGAGATCTGATTAGATATCTAGCTGGCAGTAACTCAGATGCGTGATCAAAAGGCTACCTCAGCCAGACTGTTTGCTCTATGGGATTTCTATGATATTGCTCTATCTTGTACCCTATTTTCATCCTACCCCTATAATCAATAAAGTTCTCCTTTGTGACTGGGGTATAAATTATGCCTGAGAGGCCCCTTAGGTCTGCGGACTAAGAGGGACTTTCCTTTTTGGCCCCTGACTTGGGGAAGTGCCCCAAGTGCCTGTACTGGGTCGAGTACCCATAGGACTATTAGGCCTGTGTTTCCCCGAGGACACAGGTCCGAGAGAGTCCTCTCTCAGGGTGGTGGCAGCTTACCTTACCCCCAGGCTAGCGAGTGTGCTCCAGGAAGGGGGTCAGCCAGACGTGAGCCACCCCTAGGGAGGCACTCAGAGCCTGGAAGGTGGTCTGGCACAGTGAGGTGGGTGGCTTAATACAGGAGCACCCCCTACTGGCCCGCCACAATTGCATTATCTGCTTATCACATTTATTTTTCTGTTAACTGTTGTGTGTGCGTGTGTGTGTGTGTGTATTATAATAAACTTGCCATTGCTTTACTCCAAACTCTGCCTCCTCAATCACGAACCAAACAGCCTAGTGGCTAAATTGATAGACTCACAGTGCCCAACTGGCCTGTGACAGACACAAGCTCTTTAGAAATCAATTAACCCCTGCTGCCCATCTTGACCCTTATAATACATATATCTATACCTATAAGACAATTCCCAAAAAAAACCCAAACTTTTAAAAACCCCACACCTTTAAATGCCATCTTTAAGCCAACAATTGTTATTTGATATAGAAATGCTGTTTCCTTTTATTACCTTCACAACTTTCCTTCCCTGTCTATATTATCTAGACCACATTTATCTATCTATATTGATGCATCAATATTAACCTGGGGTTGGGGGGGAGTTGGGCATACTTCTATAACACATCCACTCACATTCCAACTAGCTTAGCAACAGAAATAGGAAATCTACAATAAAATCTCCCACTGACATTGACTCACACAATGCAATTGAAAACTACATCCAATGACTCTTCTGAGGCAAGGAGCACTGCATACTAAGCAGTTGTATCAAGTTGGTGACAACTTATAACAAAATGCAAATTAAACTGAATATTGAGGATTCATCAATTAAGCTTGAATTTCTTAATGAACCAAGACGATGATGCATTGCATTTCACTGGAAATGTGTGCCATGAGTTAAAGGCGTAGAATCCTGGAAATCCATTCCTAAAAAAAAAAAATCTAAATATTCCAATGAGTTAAAGGAAACTTTACAAGTTATTTAATCTAGGATGCTGCAATATCATTGTTACATTCCAGCAAAGTCTTCATCATTAGGAATTGCATGCTAAAGGCTCCATGTCATTATGAGATTCAATGCAACAGGTTATGACATTTAAAGAAAGGCTTATTGATTAAAGAATGTACCAAAGTGCTTGACAGAATTTATGTTGTTTTGACAGATACCAAAGAATAATGCACTTGAACTAAAAGAGCCTAGATGTGTATTTACCTGTGCATTGGGACAGTACAAAACATAGTCCTGCCATTTCCTCAGAAAAGTTTTCCAAGGGGAACCATTTAAATTTGAGGTGTTTTGAATGTGGTAAGGAAAGGTAACAATATAAAAGAGACATAAAAAAAAACCCCTGCATTTAAAAATGTGTAACACTTTCAGCACAAAAGAGCACCATGGGATTTAGTCACAAGTAAAAAATGTTAAATAATTTAAGGTAAGTTCCTTGGAGCCTTAGATAGCAATCCTCTCCCATTAATAATTGTTACTGATTTATTAGGGGCAACAGCATGCTTGGTGTAGTGTAAAAATGGAGTGAAATGTGGTTCAAGGAGGGATCTGACTGCATGATAAGAAATAAAGAGATTTCCAGGTCTAAGAGGTGATAAGGGCCTAAAAGAGGAGAAAAGCAAAGTGCATGGGGAGGAAACATTTAATGTCACTAATGTTCTGCATGAATCTTTATCAAACTGCAACAGTCATTTCATTTCCTGATCATCATTTTGATTAAAAGATTGCTCTTGGTCTCTTATATTTAGATCCTTGAACTAAAATTCACAGGATATGCCAGGAAATTCATGCATCTGGCAGACGGCTACTAATGGAGAATCATTAAAACTGAAAGTCTTCTATTCAAATAGAAGCTCTATTAGACAAAGAGCTGGCTGCAACCCAGGGCAAGCCAGTTGTTTGAGTTCAGATTCTTTGGCAATGACCATCAAATGACAGATCACCTGATCAGAGAAGCTGAGACTGAGGACCTTATCACATGTTATATTTAGCACATGTTAACTTCACTTAAAACCCTAGTGTCGGGGCATCCAAGCAGTAATAAATGTGCTAAATGCTATTGTAGCAGAAAGGAGCATCTCCAGATCATATTGCCTAATGTGTTGAGTTAACTCCAGCTGTTCCACAGAGCTGATGCAATCTGGAAACTCCAGTGCAGTGCCAAAGCTGTGACTGGCAAACAGTAGCTTGTTCAACACCATCAACTATGTGGTGGGAGGATTGGGACTGACATCAGCTGTTTGCCAGTGCCAGCCCCCTACCACACACTGCAGCCCATTGGAGCCACTGAAGTCATAATTACTCCCGCTTGCTCTTTCTCTGTAACACCTGAACTACTAAATGAAAACATGGAGGCATAGTCACTACTATCCTACCCTCCACTGACTATATTTTGTCCAGAGCCTGATCTGGTAGGCATCCTGGGAACGCCTGCCTGGGAAATAGGTAGAAGACTATCTACTTGGTTGATCTAACCAGGTTTAGATGTGACTGGTCAAACTGCTCAGCACCATCCTGACTGGGACCATCCTGGACATACCCAGGAGAAGACTTTTGACTTCTCTGTATACTTTAATGCACATTAGCCTATTTTAATGTGCATTAAAGCATCACAAAAAATGTGCTCTTTAGCTAATGCATATTAAATTAAGCTAATGTGCCTTTTTCTAGTAGCTCACAATGGAGGTATTAGATTTAATGTGCATTACCTAAAGCGCATTAATGACTATGTAGATGCACCCTCTGTCTCTCAAATTAGACAATAAGTATTTTATGAATTCTATGCAAAGTGAAACCCACTCAACAAGAGAATTTGGGTACCTATATGCATGATGGACCTCTGCTCCAACACATGCTAATTAGCATGAATCAGAGCAGATTCAATTAATCAAGTCCGCTGAGAGTCTGCTCATTCATTGGCAGTCATTGGAGAGTCTGATCATTCATTGGCAGTCTGAAACCCATGGGGGCTGCAGCCTTGGTAGGTTACCAGAAACCACTAGAGCCTGGCTGAGGAGTCCAGTGCATGACAGGTAGACCCTCCAGTAGGTTGCACATACAACCTTGGTTGAGCTTGCACTGGTATGCCAAGTACCGTTTTGTCTTGCTCTGATGTGTCTTCTCTAGCTCATCATTGACCTTCTCCATCTCAACATGATTTATGCCCTGCTTCATGGTGGCTTTCTACTCGCAGCAGTCCAATGTAATCAGTTCCCAGCGTTGGTCATGGATGCGTAACTCATGAAGGTTTTTCTTGCAGACATCAACAAAATGGAGTTTGGACCATCCAAGTGGACATTTGTCATTGTCAGCTCACCACAGAATATATCCTTGGGGAATCAGCCATTGCTCATAGAGTTCACATGTCCTAACCAATGGAGGCATCTCTGTCTCAGGAGCACAAACATACCAGGAGCAGGCTCCAGCAGCCTCCATGTCATGTGTATTCAGCATCCCCACTCTTCAAAATGGCAGAGGGGGGATCTTTAACTAAAGCTCATCAAACAAGTTTTAGTTAAAGCACCCCACTGCCATTTTGAAGTGCAGGATGCTGAATACACATGATGCTGAGGGTGCTTTAATTAGAGCAGCTCTCAGAGCCACTCTTATTAAAGCACCCCCCCACTTCACCCCAGAGTACATGTATAGATGCCTATTGAGACCACCTCCGATAATACCTAAAGTCTAGTAGTTAGATCATCCAACAGGGAGTTGAGTGAGATTAGGTTTAAATCACTTTAGGCAGAGGAAGAAATTGAAGCCTTCTCCCCCATGCTTTGTCTGAGCGCTCTAACTGTTTAGCTATTGACCAAACAGAGGACACTCCCTGCTTCCATTAACCTTCTTTCAAAAATGACAAATACAATCCACTCAGTTTCAGGAGAGAATTCAGGATTGTGAACCCCAGCTGGAACAAGGAACCCTGTTCTGGGCTGAAGGGAGGTGCCTTGATCCTGGAAAGGGGTGACATTTCACATGCACAAACCCAGTATGTCCTGTTTGCTAGCTTAATTTCCTTCCTATTTATGACAAGGTTATGTGTGGAGTATGTGACTGCCAGTTAGAGGAATCCCCAGGCCTCAGGTACCACACCATTAAGTTTTGCAGTGCTTACCCTTTTGTGGCTTCAAGTCCCAAGCCACTTTTGAAAATGTGATCTAGTTGCATCTGCCCTATACCTGTCTAAAAACTTATCCTTAGTTACTTAGAAGCCTACTCCTAAGCATTTAAGTGACTATTCAACATGAGGCTTTGGTGCTTTGGAAAACGTAATCCTCTTAGCTTTCAACTGCTGTTTTATACCTGATCAGATGAAAAGGCTTATCTGATGATGGATACTGCCCACCTAAATCTTTTTAGCACCAGTAAGGACTGTTTTAAACACAAAAGATAGCTTGTTCATGGAAGACTGGTTTTCATTATTTGAAATATTGGCATCAAAATGTAGTCATATAATATAACATTATCAGACCACTGCTAGCCAAAGTAATGTGTCCTTTTATACCAAAACAATCTCACTAGAAAATTAAATACACGATTCAGTTTGCCAGTACATGTTTTACAGAAAGCTTATTTTATTGTTCTGACAATTTGGCTACCAGACAGTTAAGTTGGATGTTGGCTATTCAAGTCTTTGTGGAAGTCTTAAGTCCAGCCATGAAATTAGTTGTTTGAGTCTAGCCAAAGGTTAGTGGTATTTCTGCATCAAAGTATATTTTCATTTATTTGGCATTGCTTATCTTTAAATATGACAAATACTGTAGGCAACCAAGATTCTCCACAAATGCTGTTTCTTGGAAAGCCTCCTTTTTAGAGGACTTGACCTTGACAGGTATTGATCACCCTCAGACTCTGCTTACTTAAAAAGCAATCCGGGGAGGTAAGTACTTTGCAGTTCTGAGCCCAAAAGGAAAGAAAACTTTTTTATATAAAGACTTTATTGATTTTTTTTTTATAGTATTTAACAACATAAGTTGTAAGTGCCCATTAACAAAAGCAGCTAAAAGCAAAAGGAACAAGGAACAAATTAAAGAAGCAAAATATTCAATAGATTTTTTTATGTATTTTTTCAGAAACTCCATGGTTTGGACTCTGACTTAATTTTTTTCTCTCTCTTCCCCTCCCCCTCTTCCCCCAACTTTGTAAATATTAACAACTCCTATGGATTTCAGAAGTCATTCTCATCTAATGCCGTGTGAGATGCTGCAGGAGCCCAACTCCTATTTGGTATATCACTCCACTTAGCTGTTCCAATGACTCATCTCTCCAGAGTTATGGCTTTCAATTATAAGCCCTCTTTTAACTCCTTTCACAACTCTAGCAAAGACAAATTCAAATCTACCAGATATTTCATAAGTACTATGTGATGATAGGAGGGAGGGGCATTTTCTGGTATGCTTGCAGAACATAGAATTTAGGAGAAATAATGATTTAAGTGTTTTTCATGTATGAAACTTTTCCCTGGTTTTCCCTTTGGTTTAGGACATCACAAATTAGGGTGCTTATTAGGAAAAATGGATTTGCATTAAAACCAGGGGTGACTGAAATCATTAAACCAGTGCTGACATAGTCCTGATATCTAGTCCTTGGGACTCCCCAAGGGTCCAGAAACTTGGCAACGTAGTTAAATAAAACTGCCTCACCTCATTCTGCCACCAAACTTCCAGACCCATGGGGTGCCCTGCTGGCTGGACCCAGAGTATGCAGCCACATCACTTGGCCCATGGGGCTGCCTACAAGGATAGAAATTTCGCAGCAGGAAGACTGGTGGCTGTCACAGCTCTGAAATCACAGTACCAAATTCCATCCCTGTGGTGTGAGGATCCAGATCCAGCCTGCAAACCAGCTCTGTACCATTCATCCTGCCTGTGGGGCTGGATGGATTGGGCACCACTGCACTAAAACACAGCTGATCACATATAGAAAAATCAGTGATTTAATTTTTCATAACCTTAGAACATATTAGTACTAAATTTTTAGGCCTGTGTGATTCCAGGTAGAGATCAGAACACCTGCAGCATGACATCATTGTAGACCTACACAACAGGAGCCTGATCCCTAAAATAGGCCTTTTAGCACTGAAAAAATGAGAGGTATGTCATTTTAGGAATGAGCATACAATAAGCTCATGTCAAAGCTACTGTACGTGTGTGTATCTTAGTGTGTTACCAGCCACAAGTTATGACATTTCTGTGGACTTCCCCAGTATGCATGAATTGGAATCTCTATAGCCTTAGCTATGGGATTCCTCCATGGTCTTTCTCCAGCAAGTATCAGCTTATATAGACATTAAAATGCTTGCACTCTCAGCCTGTGAGCTTCATAACAACTGTGTCAGAGCCACTAACACTTAAATGTCTGTATCCTTGGACAACAAAAGCTGCAACGTTTCACAATAAAATTTTCTGTTTTAAAGTATTATGTCCTTAACTTATTTAACCTTCTTGTGCCACAACAATATTAGTACTACATAACACTAACATACCCCTCTAGAAATACATAATGGACAGCTAAGAGATACAGGCATTCTTAAAAGCCCTGAGAATTCACACTACATTGTCTGAAAGTGTAGCACCACTGTCAAATGCAATAGTACAGCCAAGGCCAATGGGAGATGTCAGCATCAACAGAAATTACTGATGTAAGCACAAATGTATCATTTCTAAGTAGTTATTTAACTTGTGGGAAGCTTAGCTGTTAGCCCCCTGCCCCAGATTTTTCAAAGTACAAAGCCAAATTCCAAAATTATGCAGGATTTAAGATGTCCTAAACTACAGGCAGCTGACTTTCTTAAAATCCTTAACAGCAAAAGATTTTGGAGTTAATCCATCTTAGCTGTAGAGGTTTCCTTCAGAGCCTTTTGAGGTTAAGACAGAAGTTAAGCAAGGCTGTGTCATGTTCCAATACTCTTCTCAATATTCCTCACCACAACGAGGAATCTCACAGTCTGACTACCAACAAGCTTCTAGTCAGAGTGAAACTAAACTACCAAATGGATGGTAAACTGTTTAATCTCAGCTGACTCAGAGCCAAAACCAAGAGCACCCTGACCTCAGTCATCAAGCTCCAGTACTCTAATGATGCTGTAGTCTGTGCTCATTTGGAAGCAGACCTTCAGGCAATCAGTCTTTACCGAGGCATACAAGAAAATGGGACTGACACAACATTCAGAAGACTAAGATCCTTCATCAACAAGCTCTTAATGAGCTGTCCCCAGCTCCAGTAATTCAGATTCGTAGTGAGACTGAGAATGTTGAATATTTCTCGTACCTCACAAGTCATCCCTCATGGAAGGCTGACATTGAACACCCGTTTCCTCAGGCATCTGAAGGCTGCACTTCCTAGGCTATGTTGGATTTCTTCAAAGATCGCAACGTCAGATCTAAAACCAAGCTCATGGTTTATCAAGCTGTCATGATCCCTACCTTACTGTACAAAGCCAAGATATGGACAGCATACATGAAACACCTCAAGTTGTTGGTGAAGCATCTAGAGGGGTATGTTAGTGTTAACATACCATCAATACCATCAAAGTTGCCCACAAAAGGTTCTTCAAATCCAGTGGGAAGACAAATGTACCAACGTTGTCTTCTTGCAAGCAAACACCATGAGCATCAAGGTGATGATCATCTCATATCAACTTCATTAGGCCAGCCAGCCACATCATCCAGAAGTCCTACTCCTGTTTTATTCTCCCAGCTCAGTCAAAGCATAGCCTGAAGAGGAGGGCAGAGAAAGCACTTCAAGGATGTCCTCAAAGCCGACTTGAAAAAAATGCAATATCAACATCAATTTGTGGGAGGCTATCACCCAGGACCACCCCAAATGGAGGAAAAGTCCATTTGCCATGTTCAGACCCCAAGTCAGGCGGCACTGCACCACCACAGAGCCGTGCCTGCAGTGGGCCATGGCCCCAGTGGTATGGCTAGCAGTTGCTGCCAGTTCTGGTGAGTGTGAGCTGCAAGGGGTGGGGGGTAGGCATGTGACAGCCCCCACCCTCAAACTCCCCCCACACACCCCATATCCCTCCCATCCCCCTGCCACTCCCCACCCCCCCCACATCCCCTCGCATACCCCCCCAGAAACCACACAGCCCCCGCACCTGCACATCCCTACTTACCTGGAATACCACCTGGGTCTGGGTCACATTACAGCCTTTGAAAAGAACCCCCCCCCCCAAATTTTGAGGCATACGTCAAAAGATACCAACTTGGTTGCATTCTGTGATGAGATCTTTAGCTCAATGGATGTGTGGAGAACAGTGGTTGTGATATACCCTGATGT
>NW_017729032.1:188207325-188208510 GCF_001723915.1 Gavialis gangeticus | reverse complement strand
TCTGGTTGCCTCAGAGAATGCTCCAGGAGCATGTCCTGTACCACTTTTCTCGCACTTTTTTTTTTATATTGGGATTTCCCACTATTGGATTTAGGGTCTTCACTGCAAATATGCAGAGCAGGGAACATTTTTGCATTCTTAGTGTGCCTCTTGCTGTGAGACGCCACAATAGGCATGTGTATGCTTATCTGGCTGCGCCCTATTTTTATTTTAATCTTGGAGTGTGGTGGTTTTTGTTGGGGTTTTTTTTTTTTTTATTTGGGAAGTCTCTTTTTCACTAGAAGATGTTAAACATCTAGGAAAAAACTTTTATGGCCCATGGCCAGATCTAGTCCATGGAGCCCTATCATCCTGGTCTTTATAGCCAATTAAGAGGCACTCATATGATTTAAGCATAAAAGGGAATACAGAATGCTAGTTTATGTTCATAAGACTGCCATGGGAAAACGTATTGTATTTTAACAGCTCAAATATTATTACAGTCTCATCTCTTATAAGCAATAATTATTGCATTGTAGTATTAACAACACAATCTTGGATATAAACATATTTAGTTTCTTTAATTTTCTTTTTGCTTTGCCTCTAAGTTCAGAGCTGCTCTGGTGTTTCACATAAAATAAATTCATGTCATTTTAATCAGCATTCTCCTACTGAAAAGTGTCACTCTGGGCTGTTAGTAAAAAATAGTTTTATGCACAGTATAAATTTATAAATGATGTGATGTGTGTGAACCTGCAGTGATTCAATTTGAAGTTTTACCCCTGTGGGACAGAAAGCAATCTATAAAGAGGCAGCAATAGGAACAGCATGCAGATCCTATAGAGTAGGCAGTTAGTTGAGGATTTCTTTACTCTTATTAAGAAAATACTTTTATACCATTGCTGTTCAAGTAAATACAGTAATTAATAGGTATGTTGCCACTTACCTTAAAATATTGATAATGTCTGGCATTAAAAACAGCTATAAATAAAAGTCAAATATGTTCTTAAGGTCAAAAAGCATTAGCCCTATTTCTTATTTCCTGCTCAAAGAAAGGAAAATTGAAGGCCCCAAAAACTGAGCTTTTGACTCTGTCTTTTGTGTTGCCAAAGTCCCATAAATCACCTGATGCTTGTGATTGCAACAGGTGAAGGAAGTGCCTTAACATGAAGATAGGGCTGTGCTGTAAGAGTCAAGTCCCTTAGA
>NW_017729032.1:188195840-188202325 GCF_001723915.1 Gavialis gangeticus | reverse complement strand
AAAAACTAAGCTTTTGACTCTGTCTTTTGTGTTGCCAAAGTCCCATAAATCACCTGATGCTTGTGATTGCAACAGGTGAAGGAAGTGCCTTAACATGAAGATAGGGCTGTGCTGTAAGAGTCAAGTCCCTTAGATTGGTCATGGAATTTGCAAGCAGCTAGCAGCACTTTAAATGCCAAATACCCTCTAGGTGACATGCTGTCTGGAATGATGAGTACCACTGCATTCCAATTCAGTAGCAGCTGTGAAGCTGCCAACAGGTGTCCTGAGCCAAGGTTTCATTGCACATCTATTGTTGCTTAATGGAAACAAAAATGATTACAAAGGATCTGCCAACATGATAAAATGCTACAATTATCCTAACGGGGTAATACCTACAGCCACTTTAACAAGGGGAGCAAGGGAATTATTCTCAAGAAAAGCTACCCTTGATAAATCACCTGCTCTTTTTTTTTTTCTTTTCCTTTTTCCATTGTTGTTTTATTTAAAGAAAAGCAACAAAAATTATTAGTTTTCCCTAAGGAAATAAGTACAGTTACATTGCACAGATGATCAAGCCACAGCACTATATACAATATTCCTCCCCACACCGTACTTTATTATTAGCCCTTGACTCACCAGTTTGATTTTCTTATGCTTGAGTAGATATAAGCCTTTAGTATGAAGTTTGGGAAAAGAGCCAAACTTACCCAGAGTTCCAGGATTTCCTAATGTAAGGTATGACTTAATATTGCCTTCACATGTAATGATTATATATCTTATGGATGACTTCAAAGCCCATTAGCACCGTGTCATCTCATCAGAAAGCTCCAGTCGGGGTAGGAAGATAAGCAACAAAGGAGTGAACAAATACTGCAAGCTAAAACAGAAAAGAAGTTCAGTATTACCAGTTATTTGATGATTCTGTATTGAAAGCATGTCCATTATCCATAATGCACTTGGCTCCATGCTGATAAATTATTGAGGAGAACACAATGATATATAAGGATCAATAATTCCCCCCTCCCTGTTCCCAGATAGTAGCAAACAAGGCCAAATCCCATACATGCTGAATTTTCCCCTGCTGTTCACTACCTAGGAACGGTCCTCTCCTTGTATATGATCCCTATATCTTCCTTTCCTCTACCTTTCTCAATTTCTTCCAAGCCAGTTGCCTTTCCCTTGTTTGTTCTGAGACCCTACACTTGTACATTTTGGTTCTTGCTTCAGTGCCATATGTTTTGATATGTTTATTAATTAGTACTTATTATTCATATTGTGACCCAATTAGGCTACAACCATGAAAAAACCTTATGTTGTGCTTTCTGCCTCTACCTTGGATTCACATCTCAAAGCAAGGACTTCTGGCAAAGATAATTAGCACAGCTGGCATATGTGAGAAGTATTGTTATAACAACTAGAGATTAGGAAAGCACCTAAGAAACTAAAAGCAGCTGTGTGGGTGATAGGAAAGAAGATGCTATTTGAGAAACAAGGACCTGTCAATTGTCCCTAGGTCTCTCTGTATTTTTAAAATTTTTAAATACCAATTCCCTTCCCAAATCAGAATTTATTTTCTAATCCAGTCATCAAAACTTTAAGAAATGTTCAAGATTAGTTGTAAATTCCAATATTTTCCAATCCATCTGTTGGTGCTTCAATTCCATTTTAAGCATACCATAGTTGTTCATTTATAGGAGTGTTTAAGTGACTCTGATGACTTGTGAAAGGAGTTATTTGTTTTGAAAGTCCTGGAAAATAAAGTTTTATCTACAGCACAGATAGAACACAAAAGAAAAGCACAGAGCCTCCACAACTGATAGGCTCCTCCATTCCCTCGCCTTCCTGTTGATACAGCCAACAGCATTGCCAATTGGAGTTAATTATAACTTGGACACCTGTCTGCTAGAAAGAGGACTGAAAACAGTTATCAACTCATTTTATATAAGCCAATGAGCAGCTGTCAGACGGTAATGACTTTCAGTCACTTCTGGTCTTTGACCTTTGGGCCGTTTGGGCCATTACCTGTTTCTAAGGTTATGAAGTCCAAAGCTTTTATCCACCATTCTTCATACCACGCTATCTAATCGGGCAGTGAGCATTGCCAGCTCTACTGCTTCCAAATCTATATTGAAGCCACTGCTATTGAGTGTTTCATAAATTTATATTTTGGATTTATATTTCATAATGCCCTCATGAGGCAAGGTGGTTTTTGTTTGTTTGTTTTTTGCCATTTTACATACAGGGCAATGAGGCATAGGAATAGTAAGGCCAACATTTTCCACTAATGTGGGGTACCCAGAGACCTGATTCTTCAAAATATTTAGCATTATAAAGCACTTTGAGTTCAAAACACAACTCCTATTTGCTTCAGTTGCAGTTGACAGTGCTCAGAGCTTCTACAAATCAGGTCTCAAAGATCTCAAATCCTCAAAAAAGGAAGGATACTCATACGTAATGTATTGGCCAGCTAGGGAAAGTTTGTTTAAAATGATTTGCCTGGAGCCCTTAGAAACTCCATGACAAAATCAGGAAGAAAAACTAACTCTCCAAAACAACTTTCACTGCCTTCACGTGAGACCAAGATGGTCCTTTATTTTCCTGCTATCTCCTGCCTCATTCACTACCCACATTTCAGCTGCAGCCAATGAGGAAAGTGTCCTACAAATGCCAGCCTTCTTCATTACACACCCCAATTCATCTCTGGTGCAGCAATGGGAGGGGATACTGGCTAAGCTTCTGTGCCTAGGGACTGAAGGATGCATTAAAAAAAAACTGAGTTTGCAAAGAATTAGCTGCCAAGTTCTCTTCAGTCTCAATTACATACATGCAAAATGATATTTTTGAAGGCCTATAATTTAGCCAAATTTGGCCAGATTTTCTCAGGAACACAAAAAGGCACAGAGAATATGATCCTGCCAAATTTCAAGTCCCTACTCCAAAGCATGGGAGAAATGAAGTTTCTCAAAGAAAACACTGCCAGGAGTTTTTCACATTTTTCCCCTAATCCTGGTCTTGGAAACAGATGTACCCTTTATGCTAAAAATTAAGGAAGTAAGGGAGGCAGGCAGTAAGGCTGAGACAGACATTCAGCACAGAAAATTTCAGCCTCTGTAGGCAACGTTTGGAAAGTTGTAAATACCTGAAAACAGGTTTTTGTAATGGAAAATGTTGGCCATCATTAACTGAACCTGTCAGTTTCAACTCAAATATTTAAAAACAAAACTATGCGAATAACAATTTATTCAAATCTTAAACATAAGGTCTGCAATTTTAAAATCATAAAATCATAGATATTTAGCATTGGAAGGGACCTCAGGAGATCATGTAGTCCAACCCCCTGCTCAAAGCAGGACCTTCTGCAACTAGATCATCCTGTCTAAGGCTCTGTCTTAAAACCCTCGAAGGATGGAGAGTCCACAACCTCTCTGGGTAACCTGTTCCAGTATTTTACTACCCTGCTAGTGAGAAAATTCTTCCTAATATCTAACCTGAACTTTCCCTGCTGCGTCTTGAGAGCATTGCTCCTTGTTTTGTCATCTGCCACCACTAAGAACAGTCTAACTCCATCCTCTTTGGAACCACACTTCAGGTAGTTGAAGCCTGCTATTGAATCTCCCCTGCTCAGTCTTCTTTTCTCCAGGCCAAAGAAACCCAGTTCCCTCAGCCTTTCCTCAGAAGTCACGTGCCCCAGCCCCCTCAACATTTTCGATGTCCTCTGGTGGACTCTCTCAAATTTGTCCGTGTCGTTTCTGTAGTGGGGGGCCCAAAACTGGACACAGGACTCCAGATGTGGCCTCACTAGTGCTGAATAAAAGGGAATAAATACAAGGGAATAAATCACAACACTTCTACTAATGCAGCCCAGTTTGCCATTAGCCTTTTTGGCAACAAGGGCACACAGTTGGTTCCTATTCTGCTTGTTGTCCATTGTAACACCCAGGTCCTTTTCTGCAGAGTTGCTGCTTAGCCACTCAGTCCCCATCCTGTCCTGGTGCATGGGATTGTTCCGTCCTAAGTGCAGGACTTTGCACCTGTCCTTACTGAACTTTGTGAGGTTTCTTTTGATCCAATCCTCAAGGTCAGAGGTGCTCAACCTCCAGTCTGCAAGTCAAATACAGACTACAGAGCCTGTAGTCCTCTGGCCCATGGAGTTCCCCAGGGGTTGGGAAGTCTGGCAATTGTGAAGCAGTGGTAGTTACTACTTCCTCTCCTTCTCATTGTAAAACCCCAAACCCTATGGGGTGGGGTGGAGTTGGACCACAACACTTTCCCCATATTACCAAATCAGAGCCAGGCCATATCCTGTTCCCTCCAGTCAGCTGGGTTGGGGCTGGACTCTACCCACATCTAGCTGCCAGGTTGGACTATGCCCCTTCCCCCAACCATGCAGCTGGATCAGGGCCAAGCCATACCCCCTCACACACTCAGGGTGGGATTGGGGTCAGGCCATGCCCACTCCCACCTCTGTGCAACTGGATGGGGCTCCCAGGGGTCCAGCCCATGGAGGGATCAGGCACTGCCTATCCAGCCTGCAGGCCAAAAACACTGAGCACCATGGGTCTATATCACTCTGAATTCTAGTCTTGCCCTCCAGCATATCTGCTACTCCCCTCAGCTTGGTGCCATCTGCAAACTTTCTGAGGGTGCACTCCATCCCATCTTCTAGGTTGCTGATGATGATATTAAACGAAACCAGCCCCAAGACTGACCCCTGGGGCACTCCACTTGATACCGGCTGCAAACTAGACATCGAGTAATTGATTACTACCCTTTGAGCCTGATAATCCAGCCAGTTTTCTATCCACCTTACAGCTCATTCATCCAACCATACTTCCTTAGCTTGCTCATGATAATGTTGTGGGAAACTATATCAAAAGCCTTACTGAAGTCAAGGTACATCATACACGCTGCTCTCCCCTCTTCTACAGAGCCAGTCATCTCATCATAGAAGGCAATCAGGTTGGTTAGGCTTGTGCTTTGTGAATCCATGCTGATTGTTCCTAATCATCTTCTGTTCCAAGTGCTTAAAATGGATTCCTTGAGGACCTGCTCCATGATTTTTCCAGGGACTGAGGTGGGGCTGACTGGCCTATCGTTCCCCAGATCCTTCTTCTTCCCTTTCTTAAAGAGGGGCACTATAATCATCTGGGACCTCTCTTGATTACAATGAGTGTTCAAAGATAATGGCTAGAGGCTCTGCAATCACGTTGGCCAGCTCCCTCAGCACTCTTGCATGCACTGTTTCCAGCCCCATGGATCTGTACACATCCAGCTTTTTGTAAGTAGTCCCTAACCTGCCCTTTTGCTACTGTTGGCTGCTCACCAGCTTCTCAAACTGTGGTGCCAGGTGCAGTAGTCTGGTAGCTGACCTTGCCTGTGAAGACTGAGGTAAAAAGAAAGAATTGAATACTTCAGCCTTTTCTGCATCATCTATTACTAAAACTTCATTACTTTTTAAATAGTTCTACTTTCATAAATTCTTGTAAAATTATTAGGTATTAACCTTCCTTTATAAGTGAATTGTTTAATTCAGTAGACAGATTTGAGATCAAATTTGGATGTAATCAGTCTCTAGATAGGTACCATTTTTATTTATTTTTACTGTAGGCCATTTTCAGTGGGTATAGTACTTTATACTGATTTTTTAGTCTATACTTTAATAAAAATATATTGAAGTCAATATCAGATTTGAACTCTTCCAAAGTCTAGGAAGATTCAAAAGTAGGCCTGAATTTTCCAGTTAGTGTTCACTTTCTTATATTTGTACAAATGAACATAAATTATAATTTTGAAAAAGCAAAGAAATGATTTAACAGGATGGTTTTAATCCTACCAACCTTTGGTCCAGATTACTTCAGGCTAATAACTGAAATATAAACAGTTTAAACAAGTGAACCATGTCATTCATAAGGAAAATATTGCATTTTGCTTTCCAGTTCCAATGTTAAACATCAAGCAATAATAACATGTAGAAATAATATTAAATTCACAAGTAAAAGTGATATTTTTTTATTTATTTAGATAAGAATTAGCAGGCAGAACCAATCTACAATAATTATAAGCCCTCCACTGCAATAGCCTCTGAGCATGTGTATACCCTTACAACACACCTTTGAAGTACAGGATTGCTATTAGCCCTCCTTTGCAGATAAGAAACAACATATCCACATTGGCTCCACACCATCTTGCTATTGCCAATAAGCCACACCACATGGTCCAAACCTGGAACTGAGGTGGCACGACAGCCCTAGACAAACCACCACATCTGCTCTCAAGAACTTCTTAGGCTATCCTATTTAGATACTGGTTGCTGGGGCATGGGTCACCCACCAGAGTATCTTCAACACCTCAGTTCCAGGTTTGGAGAATGCAGAGTGGGAACAGGCCTTACTTTGGAAGGCAGCCTTAATAGCAGCATGGTGCCAGTGTAATAAAAGAACATAAGAATTGCTGTTTACTGGGTCATAGAATCATAGAATCATAGAAGTAGGGTCAGAAAGGAC
>NW_017729032.1:188185203-188195829 GCF_001723915.1 Gavialis gangeticus | reverse complement strand
CATTGGTATATAGGCATTTAAGGCCTTGCCTAGCTGCGTGTACCACCCCCCGATTTGGGAGACTGTTTGGGCCCCTGTTTCTTACCTGGGTATTCCTTGCATTTGTCACCTGTCTTGCTCGGGTGGTGTATCCTCGTCTTCCTGCAGCCCCCTCCCCCAGCGATGCTAATTTAAAGCTCACCGTACGAGATCAGCCAACCTGGAAGAGAAGACACGTTTGCCTTTAGGAGAGAGGTGAAGCCCATCCCACCCCAGAAAGTCCCCTGCCCAAAAGCATGGGTCATTATCAAGGAACCCAAGGCCTACCTGGCGGCACCAACTGCATAAGCGCCTGTTGACCTCGCCAATGCAGGCCTCATGTCGCCGTCCCCGCCTACTCACCGGAAGAAGAGAGGAGAATACCACCTGTGCCCCCGTCTCCTTAACCTTGTCCCCCAGAGCCTTGAAATCCTTCATAATGCGGTCAGAGTTGCCCCTGGCCGTGTTATTCGTTCCCACATGGATGACAACCATGGGGTACTGGTCTGCAGGTCGGATGTAGGCCGGGATCCTCTCCATGAGAGGATCAGAGAGGTCAGACCATAGCATCTCACCCAGCATCTTGTGTCCACCCAGAGACATCAGCACACCTTGCTGGTGTTACTGGGCCAGGGAGCAGCAGGAGTGCTGCCAAGCTGCTGCAGGCTCCTGTTCTCTCTATCACTACCTTCACTTGGACCTATAGTGCTGCTCCCATTTTACCCATCACCAGCCACCACCTGCTGCTATGGTCACCTGCAGAGACAGAGGACCCCATACAGCCAGTGTGAAGCTGCCTGAGCAAGAGGGGACCCAATGCACCCCCCACACAGATCTCTACCAGCCATAGGCAGATTAATGCCCAGGCCAGGTGGGCAGTTGCCCAGGGCCCTTCAGGAAATGGGGGACCTGAGGAAGGAGAGGTAGGCACTGGCAGCCTGAATAGGGTTAAGAGCAAATGTCCATCTTTTCTGCTGTCCCAGGCTGGCTCCTTGGTGCTGGGAGCAGCGGGCAAGGTGATTGGTTGTTGGGGGTCATGTGCTTCCCATGCAGACTCCTGCAAGCCAGGGAGGGAGAGAGTGCAAGTGAGAGCACGCAATGCAGAAGCTTCTTGGGCAGAAAGGCTCAGGGCAGGGGCATAGATTCATAGATTCATAGAAGTAGGGTTGGAAGGGATCAAATCCGACCTTCTGCACTGGGAAGGAGAGAAAACTGGGCTCAAATGACCCCAGCCAGGTAGACGTCAAGCCTCCTCTTAAAGACCCCCACAGTAGGAGCCAGCACCTCTTCCCTTGGAAGTTGGCTCCAGATCCTAGCCGCCCTGACTGTGAAGTAGTGCCTTCAGATGTCTAGTCTAAACCCACTCTCTAACAGTTATTCCTTGTTACTCCAGGGGGCACTAAGGGGAACAAGGTCTCTCCCAAACCCTGCTGGTCCCCCCTAGTGAGTTTATAGATGCCTATCAGGTCCCCCCTCAGCCTTCTCTTGTGAAGGCTGAACAGATTCAGGTCCCGTAGCCTGTCTTCATAGGGCCTGCCCTGATGTCCCCAGATCATGTGGGTGGCCCTCCTCTGGACCCTCTCAATGCTGACCACATCCCTCCTGAAGTGCGGCCCCCGGAACTGGACATAGTACTGCAGCTGCGGCCTCATCAGTGCTGCATAAAGGGGGAGGATCACCTCCTTGGCCCTGCTTGAGATGCATCTGTGGATGCACAACAACGTACGGTTAGCCCCACTGACCATGACCTCGTATTGTTGGCCCGTGTTCACCTTGGAGTCAACAATGACTCCACGATCTCTTTCTGCCACTGTGCTTTCAAGAAGGGAGTTCCCCAGCCTATAGGTATGCTGCTGATTCCTACTGCCCAAGTGCAGCACCCTGCACTTGTCAGTATTGAATCCAATCCTATTTTCATTAGCCCACCCCTGTAACCTGTCCAGGTCCTGCTGTAATCTGTCCCTCCCTACTAGTGTGCCCACCTCACCCCAAATCTTCGTATCATCAGCAAATTTAAACAGGAGCCTGCGGGTCAGGCTGAGGGGCACTGGCAGGGCTGGGGAACTGGGGGCTCTGGGTCTGGAGTAAGGGACAGGACAGGTGACTATGGGTTGGGTGTGCAGGGCACTGGCAGCGCCAGTGTAGGTCAGGAGCGAAGGGCACCAACAAGAGATGGGGGGCAGGGTACTGCTGTTTGGCAGTGAGGGGCAGCAGCAGGGCTGGGGGAGGGAGTGTGGCTTGTCAGTGATGGGCAACAGAACGGGAAGGGGCAGGGCACTGACATGTCACTGCCCCCCTCCCCCACAGGTGTCCTCTTTTTTGGATCTGGAATTATGGTAACCCTAGACATGCATATATGCATACGCAAGCTACCCGCAGGCATTCAGCTGGCATAAAGCAGGGAGCAGCACTGCACAGCCCACTGTAGAAAGGAAAAGGGGACTTGGGGGTGGGGGCAAATTGAAGCCCCCATGGTGAGGGAGGGGGCTGGGACTGCAGAGGCTGGGGCCACCACGCTGCCCAGCCCCAGCCAGGGTGGTGCAGGAAGCTGAGCAGGGGTGCAGGCAGGCTTCCTGTCCATGTTCCGTGAACCCCGGACCAGGGGAGCCATGGAGTGGGGTATGTGCCCCCTGATTTGTGCATGGGACAGACAGGCTGCATGCTGTTTGCTTGAGTCTGTCTGCCTGCTGCCTAAAAGCGTGAGAGGAGAGAGTGTAGTGAAAATATAAAGAGGTAGAAATAGGAAAACAAGAGGTAAAGCAGGGAGGGGAGGGGGAAGAAGGCAGGGGAATCTGGGCAGTCTGCACTAGGGGAGGACACACTCATGGCATCATCCCACTCAAGGCCTGCATGGCCTGAATGCTGAATGCTGATTTGGGAACCAAAAAAGCCTGCTTCTCTCCCCTACTCTTCACTGATGAAGCAAACTGAAGCTATGTGAAGGGAAAGCCTCAGGTACAGGGAGAGAAAGTCTGTCTCAGGGCTTGAGACCTCTGTTCTCTCCCTCTCCTTTCCCCTTTTGTTTTCTGGGTTTTGAGTGGGATGATGCCTTGCAGGAGGGGGCATCAATCCCTGCAGCAAACTCACCAAGGTTAGAACCTGATAGTTTTGCTGGTGCACTCCGGGCCAGGGCTGAGAGCCTGGTATGTTTTAATTGCTGTTGCAACTTCTTTTGGGCTCAGCATAGCTGTGTAAGTGAACCCCAGCTTTGTGTCCTGCTGGTTGTTTTGGCCACAGAGGCCTTGAGTGGCAGGCTGCCATGAGTGTATCCTTCCCTAGTGCAGACTGCCCAGGAACGGGATCCTGGCAGTCACTATGTTGGGGACTGTAGTGTCTCAGTGGGGTGGTATAGCTGAGACTACATGTCCAGGCTGCAGACAGATGCCTGGGCCCTTTTTTCTTTTTTACAGTTGCTGCATTTCAGCCCACTGGTGTGGGGCTGAACCCCAGCCATATGTTAGCTGGCAGATATGGGCCAGGATGAAGCTCTGACACTTCGTGTTGTTTATACAGACCTCAGTGGTATATAGATCTGGTTGGCTTTTTGCTGCCCAGTCCAAGCCCAGTGAAATAGGCCTGACCCTTCCTTTTTAATTTTGCAGCTTATGCCACAACCAAGTACTGTGGTTGGGGACTAGTTCTAGTGCAGGCCCAAGTCAAATAGACCTGGCCCCCCTTTTGCTGTTTCATAGCTATTAGGTCTCAGGCTAGCAGTGTGGCTGATACTATATATCCAGGCAACGGCCAAGTAGTCCTGGTGTTCTTTTGTTGTATATTCAGGACAAGGTGCAGGACAGGCCTGAGTCCCCCTTTTATTGTTTTACAGTGGTAGTGTCTCGCATAGCTGTGTTGCTGAGCCCTGCTGTACATTTGTTTGCTGTATGTCTGGGCCAGGCACATTTTGGACCTGGCACATGTTGCTTTCACAGCTCTGCATCCTGACCAACGCAGCACAGTTGGCACTGGTTGCTGGTCAGGCTTTTTTGCTGTTTGACTGGCTTTTCTCTGAGTTTTCTTTCAGTTTCCTGCCCCAACAGAACTGGGATGAGGACTAAAAACTTTGGGGTGAGATATGCTTATGGAAACTACTTGCGAGAAAAGGGTTGTTGTTTTTACTGGACACCCTAGTAATCAATTTAGTGTTTCCCAGGTAGACTGGGTGGGGGCTCAAGTCACGGTAAAATATATTTAGTATACTCAAAATTGAACCCGGCCCTTGTTGCTGTTGACAGATGCTCAGCAGAAGGGTTAAACAAATGCTGTCAGCATGGTAAAACCACCACTGTACACGGTCTTTTATTAAACCAACTAAAATAGTTGGAAAAATTCTTTTGGAAGAGCACAAAACACCTGCAGATGCTTCCTTTCCTTAACAAGGGAGTTTGTACCTGAAAGCTTGCACAAAAAAAACAAACTTTTACAACTATTTTAGTTGGTCTAATAAAATATAGCTTATAGTGGTGGTTTTACCAGTCTGACTGTATTTGCTAGGTACTGAGCTTACACGGACTATGGAGCATGCCCCCTGGCCAGTTTGATTCTTTTTTGAGGATGGCTTATCCCAGAAGCCAATATGCAATATGCCAGTCAGTGAAGATACAAATTGTGACAGACAATAGGTGAGAAACAAGTAGGGGTAGAGGGGGGGGCGGGATGTTCTCCTGTAGCTGGAGTCATTGGGTAGAGGCACTATCTTTTATTAGACCAACTAAACAGTTGCAGAAATAGTTGATATTTGCAAGCTTTCAGAGACACACGATCTTTGTCAGGGAAAAAAAATTGTCAAACAAGAGTTTACATGACCACTAAACTAAAACATCATATCTTTCATGTTATACGTTTATGGTGATCCCAGGCATCTGAGTAATTTTTCTACAGTTGTTGTTTTATTCAATTTTGTGTGTGCAAAATTAAGTAGATCATTTTGACATTTCATGTTGTGCTTTATTTATTAATGCACTGTGCAAACATTTGACAGGTCTGTTTATTAATGCTTTTTGATACTTCCATGTATATAATGGGCTGTGGGGGGCCTCCAATTTTCTGTATGCCCAGAGTCCCAATGAATCTTAATCCACCTCTGCTACGAGCAGACAATACCTCTGCACTAGAGACCTCGACCAACAGACTACACTGCTAGCTGCTCTGTGTTTACCCTCCTGTGGTGAGTCCTGTGGTCCACACTCCCCTTCTCCCAGGATTTTGTGTACAGCCGAGTAAGCCACAGACTGCCTTCCCCCTCCTTCCTGTGTGTGTTCATGTGTGTCTTTGTGTGTTAGCCCCCCAGCCCCAACCCCTCACACACACACACCCCGACACGGTGCAGCTGGAGGAAACAACCTGAATCCCCTCACAACAATCCACCCTCTTTCACCCAAGCAGAAGGGGAGTGCACAGCTCCTCTCCCCTCTCCATCACCCCAGCAGCTTCCAACCAGGGGGGGCATCTAATGAGAATGGGGGAGACTCTGCAGGTCCAGGGGGCTTTCCCTGGCCAGTTGTTCCCCTGACAGGGACCCAGGGTACACCAAACCTAACCAGGGCAGGGGCAAAGGCAAGGACTCCTTGTATTCCTCCTCCAGAGGGAGTGGGAAAAGTAAAGGGCCTGGCAGCAAAAACAATTCATACCTGCATGGACCAGGGGATCACATTAGCAGTTTCCTGCCCACTCAGCCATCCCACAGTTCTGCAAACCCAGGTGCTCAACTCAGCAGCCAGAGCTATGCCCAAGTGGCTACAGGGAAACCTGCAGCCTCAGAGCCTGGGCTCTCCACCCACGCTATATCCAGCAACTGGGGCCACCTCCATGCCATCAGTCCTGAGGAAGCACCCCACCCCCCTTTGCAAGTGCTCCAAAGATAGTAGTGGGGGTCCCAAAGATCATGAAAGCCTCCAGACACTCTGGAGCAATAGAGGGTACAACAAGCCCCAACCAAGGAGCCCCAGAACTCCCCTACAAGATCTGGGGACCCCACATCATAGTCACCAGCAGGGTCCCAGGGTGCAAGGGTACAGGCAGGGGAGGGTGGTGAGAGGGGCACACCTGCCCCCACTACCACAACCACCACTACCTCCCCCTAGCCATACACCATTCCCACCACCCCAAGCCAAACCATCCTGGAGCCAGCCCAAGGCTGGGTGGGTGTTGGCCCCATATGGGCAGCAACCCAGAGCAACAGTAAGCACAAGGTCCAGGTACAGCTTGGGCCCTCTAATATGTAGGAGGCCCCCGTCCCACCACCTAAGCAGAGGCCTGACATTGAGGTTATACCCACCTCCTGAGCTGTGCCAGGAATCCCACCCAGCAGAGAAAATTAAAAGGTTAACCCTTCCCTGCCTACTTCCCTGGGACAGACAGTGCAGGTAGCCACAAGTAAGTCAGGGGAGAGTGAGGGAAGCCCCAGTGAAAAAAGAAGTGGGGGGGACCAGGGGGCAGAGAAGGAGCCCTGGAGGGCAGCGAGGGTACCCCAAATGGGAGAAGTAATTATTGCCTTTCAGTCCTCCAGTCCCCTGCTGGTCTGAAGTATGACTGCTCTAAACTTGAGCTAGCCCATCAACATTTATGTGGCTCACAAGGTGTAACAGGGGCCCAAAGAGAGGTAAGCTACCATAGTTTAAATTTCATTTACTATGAAGTAAGAGAGTTCACCCTGGTAGTTACAACTGGGCACTCATTAAAGAACCATTTTACCCAATAGACAATTGTTTCTGTGCCCACTTCCTTAATGACTTGTCCAAGATGCCAACAGGAAGTCTGTAATAAGACACAGGGTTGAACCAGACTTGATACCTCTTTTTCTCCTGACCAGTGACAAACAATTTGTCATGCCAGTGTCATAACCAACACCACAATAATTTGCTTTTCACCATGTTAGTTTGAGACCATCCCAGACTCACAGTCTCCATTTACTGTATATAGCTGATTAGAAAACAAGCCCCACCCCCCATCTAACATAGGGAGGGAAAAACCCCTCACCTTACAATCAAGTATGAGGCAGCAGTGGGAAGGCAGCTACTGTGGTGTTGGCTCCAGCCCCAACCTGAGGTTGGGGTCAGAACCAGAACCACAGCTGCTGCCTCTGCACCCCCAACCACTCCTTCCCCACATCCTCAAGCTCCCACTGCCCCAGTCTCCCACCTGCACCATTTCTCCTCCTCTTCCCCCTCTACTGCACTGCTCCTTATCTTTGCTTTGTGCCAGCAAGCTCCATCCTCATGGAAACCTGGAGCATGGAGCACAGAGCATGTGCTCCAGCCCAACCCAGTAGCAGCAGTCCTTACTTCATGCAGCTGCTGTGGGGTAGGCTGGATTCATGTTCAGTGCCCCAGGCTGCAGCAGGGACAGAGCCTGCTAGCATGGAGCAAAGATATAGTGGGGTGGAAGGGTAGGCGTGGGGTAGAGACATTTGGGGGCAGAGATGGGAGGAAGTGGGGGCAGGGACTTGAGGTTGCAAGAGGCAGAAGCAGTGTGGAAGGAGGAAGTGGGAGGACAGGGAGAGGGGGATTGGTGGCCAGAGGATGAGGGGGCCAAGCACAATGGGGTGGTAAGTGGCGGGGGTAAGCTGCCTGCCTCTCATTACGTACACCCCACCACACTCCCTGCCCCCTACCACCTGTCCCCCACTGCTCCCTCCGCTGCCTGCCCCCTTACTCCCTCTCACCAACTGCCCAACCAGTGCCCCCTACTGATTCCCCCTCTATTTTCCCCTCATATGCCCCATTACTGCCCCCCTCATCACTTGTTCGCTCACTGCCTGCAGTAGTGGGGGGGCGGGATTTAAGATCTTCCAATAATTAGAATCCATACACGAAAAATTATAATAAATGTATCAGTTTTCCATGTATTTAATCTCATTATTGGGGGGGAGGGATCTTATATTCAGGGTTGTCTTGTATTTGGGTAAATGTGGTATATTCCATCTAGTGCAGGGGTGGCCAACCATAACACATGTGCCACAATTTTCATAGGTAATCTCCATGTGTGGCACATGAAAGATCTGGAAGACAGCAAGAAACACAGCAGCAGAGAGATCAGGAAGCAAAGCAATAAATATGGCAGGGAGCACAGAGCAGAAAATAGGAAGGAGAGTAATACCACATATCTTGCAAAGAGCAGAAAGCAGAGCTTGGAAAGGGGATTGGAGTGGCACCTGGGAAGGTCGCAGAGCTTACCTTGTGGTGTGCCTAAGAAAAAGGTTGGCCCTCCCTTCTCTGGTATTTTAGTATCCATAGTAATACAGTGCATTTATTTATTTAAGGTCTATGAACCTATATGATACATCTCTAGCTCCTGTTTGACTTCAGACTAAACATATTTTGACTCCTCTTTGAAATCCTATGAAATATGAACTTTCATTTCTACCCAGGAGAACTTTTACAATATTTTCTCCAATGTCTGATGAGGGGTGTTTGTGCCCAAAAGTTTGCAATTAAATAATTTTTTTTTGCAAAAATCTTGTTGGTTTAATAAAAGATATCAACTCTACTATGAGTCCTGATCCCTTTCTTCACACAGTGCTTGTTACACTGACCAAGGTGCTGAAAATGGAGGTCAGGAACAAATGTCATGAGAAACAATTGTAGCAGGCAGGATATGCTATACAACAGAGGTGGGCAAAATACTGCCCATGAGCTGGATCTGGCCCACCAGGTTATTCTATGTGGCCCACAGGGGCCCTAAAAAAATTATAAAATTTATATTTATCTTCCCCTGGCTGCCTGTCAAAGATGACAAGGCACCAGTAGCAGCAGAACCCAGGGACAGCTGGTGGCAGGACCAAGCAGCATCAGCCACACCCACCCAGCCCTGGCCCACACCCAGCCCCCCCAACCCCCAGCCACAAGCCACACTTCCCACACACAATATAAAAGAGTGAGACTTTATTTTTGAGTTATTATGCAATCCCTGCTATATACAGTACACAAACACAAATCATGACAAATATTTTCTGTAATAAAATTAAAATATGTTTTAGTAGGTATTTTACTTCTAATGTATGATTTTTTCTGGTTCTAAGATGGCCATTCTCCCCCCTCCAAAAGGAGTATTTATAGGGGGCAAGGGGAGGGACTTCTGGTGGCGAAGTCAGGGGTTAGGGGATGGACTGCTGGTCCTAATATGGCAACCACATGGCAGGGCAACTGTCCAGGGTTGGGGCTACCCATGTGGCCCACAACAGCTCACCAAAACTCATTAAGTGGCCCTTCAGCTGAAATAATTGCCCACCCCTGCTATACAACCACCATTTATTATTAAAATGGTTTCTTTTTTGCTTAAAAAATGTGAATCTACCATAACCCAAGCTAAGAGTCTTTAAGTTGAGCATAAAGAAGCTCCATACACTTAGCCTATATATTGTTCTTGGTAAAATTCATAGCCAGGTCCTTGTCTCTCCCCATCAGAAATATGGCAAGGTCATTTTATTTTGTTCTAGTTGTGTAAAGAAAGTACTAAGATATCCCTCTCTATGCTCCTTTCCCCTGAAACACAATAGACTTCAAAATGTCTTGCGTGCTTTTCAAGTAACATCCCCTCTGCTGTTAGATTTTTGTTGTTTTTTAATCCCCTAAGGGACATATTTTAAATACATTGCTGATTTCAGTCTAATAAGTTAGAGCATCTAAAGGGTCTTTTTGAGTCTTTTTGTTTTTAATTTATGCTCTTTGCTTTAAATTGATGCTTCTGACTTTCTTTAAATTCATGGCTTTGACACAGCCAGTGAACTTAAACATGTAAAGGCTTTCGTTCCACTTAATAGGATAGTGCACATATTTCAGGTTACACAGATGTTTTGCTGAATCAGGGCCTTAGCCAAGATGGTGGCCTTAGTTCCTAACTGCCAAATATATTATGAAAACTTTTATAGTCATCATTGCTTGGCCCTCATTTTTTGTTTGCTTGTTTGTTTGGTATTGAAGCCAAAACACAGATGAATACTGGAATACTCCAGAGACAGGTTAGGGAGGCAAATGGATAAGGTAGAAATGCTTTCCTTCCTGTACCAATTTTGTGGATAAATTGGGATTTCAGTTTCCAGGGCTTTCAATCTGGCCCACGTACAAACACTGAATTAATCCTTAAAAGACCACTAAAGCATTCATTTTAAAAAATGTAAAACTAATCTCAGAATTAATTTTGCAAGCATGTATTTTAGAGGAGCACATCAATCTTCAGCAACTCAACCATGATTCTGTTCCTCTAAAACACAGGCAGTGCCTTTTCAACTAAGTTGAAAACAAGATACAATTTGTTACAAAAGCAATGTACATCCCTGTGACATGGAGATTAACACTTCTTAAAACTGAACCATTGGCATACAACCAAAAAAATATTCTTCCAAGCACTCTGATTTATTAGAAAACTTCAGTTGTTGCTTTTTTTCTAAATCCTGCTTTAAAACAAAACATTTCCTTCAGAAATAGTAATTTCACAGTTGGTATAACTTGGCATTCAAGTCTTGTGTACAGAACTACAGACTTACAGACTCTGATTCAACACATATCCTTAGCAAACAAAGACTCACAATCCCCCTTCCATAAGCCTTCCCCTCTCCTGGCTTTGTCTCAACAGTAAGGGTCTTGTCCTTTCAATAACTTTAACTCTGGCTGA
>NW_017729032.1:188158769-188180203 GCF_001723915.1 Gavialis gangeticus | reverse complement strand
CTGGCTTTGTCTCAACAGTAAGGGTCTTGTCCTTTCAATAACTTCAACTCTGGCTGATTGGCAACCTGAACTGTGGTGGAGTAAGTAATGGGCTCTTCCAGCAATTACTTCTCTAGAGGTTGAGCCAGGTTGCACTCAGCTCATTTCAACGTATGAAACTGCTGTACAAAGACATGAGAAAGTCATTCCCAAACCTGCATGCACATCTTTTGGGCAGTTCTAATGCAGTGATATGAAACTTCATTACAGGAGGTGGGGCACCTGTTAACCTTAGCAAAACTATACAAAAGGTCATAGGAAGTAAAGTGCTTGGTTTATTATTGATACATGTTTAATGTGTAATGGGTCTTGTCAATCTATAGACTAGCTACTTGTTAGATGGAAAAGTTAAGACATCTGTCAAAAATGTAGACTCTGTTTCTTAAAACAAGAAAGTCTTCTGATACCTTTTCTGCCAAATAAAAAGATCTGTTGAAAGCAAAATAAATAAGTAAATAAATAAATTCAAACTTGTCTTTGTTTTTTGGGAAAACTATATGAGAAATCCTAGCTGTTTTCACAAACAAATATGGCTTAATTTAGTCTGGCAAGACAAAAGAGGCACCATCTTGAACAGTTTTAGGCATCTCTGCTTTAGGCTTTAGAAGAAATTGAGAAATGCAGAGGTGTGTGAATCAGTTGGAAAAAGAATGGCTAAACATGTCTGGACCCATGCCAAGGATACATCCTATTTCAGTATGGGAAACACACAAAGTTTTAAGCAGGTTCATTGTGTGTTGTGTAGGTTCTGTGTTTCCTTACTCATATGGATACTAGGTTTGTCTAAAGTATTTACCTGACCTTGAACACAAATCAAATTCTGCAACATTTTCCATAAATGAACATTTCCTTATTTCCTGTAAAGAAAAAAGTGTTTAGGGTTTGCAACTGCAGACAACATTCAGACCAAGTAAAGACCAGGAACTGCCTGAGACATTTCAAACAAAAATACAAAATGCCTTCTTTCATCTTGAGGGAGGTTTGCAACAAAGCCTAGCTGTGAAACTTTAAGGCCTGTATTTTCAAACAGGGTGAGAACACAACTGTGTACCTATTTTTCATATGTATTTGTTTCAGCTGGGTCTGGAACCAGGGAAAGCCAAATACAGGTTAGATTAAAGTGTGCTAACTTTGAACAGGACCTTTTTACCAACTGAGTGATGCTGAATAGAACAATAAGTATATTAAGAAAGGTTTAGATTCTCCCTCTATAAATTATGGCCTTCAGTAAAGGGATGGTTTAGGGGTATACCATTAGAGCAGGAAGATGACAAACCACTGTCTTCTGTCTGGCATATAAGATATCAAAAGGCTTAGGCCATGGAATTAATTATTCTCTACTAACGTTTATCCACTTGATCCCAGAGAAAGCCTCCAGTCCACAGTCCACAGGCCAGGACTGGGGACATCTACAGCCTCAAGCAGAAGAGGGGAGGGAGTTATTTTGGTGCACTGATTGACCTTTGAGTTAATGTAATCGCTGTGCCCAACTTCTTCAGCCCAGGGTCTGTGGCCCTGACCTCTTCCTTTGCAGAAAGATTCTACATTTTTGACAGATGTCTCAACTTTTCCATCTAACAAGTACTTCCTCCAGTCGCCTGTGCAAGAGAATCCACAGATAATCCTGCAAAGGAAAGAGGGAGAAGTCTTGCCCCTTGTTGCTCCCCTGAACAGTTAAATTAAGAATAGGTACAATCTAGCCCTAAATATTTAGCTATTCGATAAATGCCACACTCTATATTCAATCTTTGGCCAAAATTAGCAGTCCTAGATCTAATTAGTGTCAGTCTGTTCAGCTTTCAACAGGCATCTGGTTCACTCTGGGAATGATCTTTCCAGAACTTAAGTCATTAGCCTAGCCATTCCTATACTGATAACATGAATCTTAGCCATTCAAGGTCCATACAATCAGGAAAACTTCCCTCATACACTGCCAAAAGCTGATATTTTGGGGGGGCTAATTTTGGTAGGATAAATATTTCAAGGATAAATATTTCAAGGTTTGAGATTTGCAGATATTTAGCTCAGTAGATTTCCGTGGTTTCTTCTGGCCTTATATTAGTTCAAAAGCCATTATTCAAACAGGGACATATGGGACTCTTTGCCAGGAACAGGACAAAATGAAATGTATCAAAATGTAAGAAAATCAAAAAGTACCCAGATCAGACAGTATGCCAGAACAGGCTTCTGTTTTACGCCCACTGCAACCTGGTTTAATTTAAAATGAGAGAGAGAGAGAGAGAATATAAAAAAGAGAAAGTTTTTGAGTTCTACAAATAATCACACACAATGAAGAAAGTATGAAAAAAATAGCTAAAACTACAACATAAGGTCTTTTCTGCTATTTGATACACACAAATAACTTCCACTTACAACAACACGAGTTATTCGCGTACAACAGATGGAAAATAGGCCCCAGTATGAGAGAAATTGGCATAAGTGGCAAAAGAGATTACAGACTGGAGTGAAATATATTTGAACAGATAGTCCACTTTTCTACTGGTTCTGGGTTACAGTTGACTACATCCATGTTAGCATCTTTTTTTCCTCCTCTTCTCTCCCATCCTTTTTTTCCTTCTTTTTTTGGGGGGGGGCGGGGATTTGATCATTTGCTTGTATGTTTTTTTGCAACACTTTTTGGGATTCATATAGAGCTGGTTAAAATTCAGAATTTCTGTTTCATAGGAAATTGCCATGTCAGTTTTTTCCTTTTGTCCCAAATTAGAACAAAATGTGGAAATTTCAAAATTTGAAATAAAAATGGCCTTATCAAAGTACTTCAATGCTATGTTTTTAAGATTGTGTTACAGTCAAAATGAACAACAGGATAAAGCTTTTCAACCTCAATGTTTCAATAACTTTTTAGTGACAATTTTGACAAAATTTCTGAGGAAGAATGGTTTCATTAAAATGTTTAGACTAGCTCTAGACTTAGGAGGTTGTATTTACTTTCACTGCAAACCCCGAATTGTAAGTTCAAGCTTTACTCCAGACATTCACTGAAGGCTGTTCCCAGTCAGCCACACTGCACGTGGGAACCTGGGCAGCAGGGTCAAACATGTGGTGCAAATACTAGGTACTGGCAGTTCACCCTCAGGATCTGATGAAGGGGGTTGTTGTCTACAAAGGCCTCTCTGAACCAGTTAGTCTCTAATCTCTTGCCCTGACTTCAGACTAACAGGGCTAACACCACTATTTTCAGTTTATAAACACTTGTCAGGTTAAAACTTCTAGGCCTTTAAATAAAAAAAAGTCTTTACACACAATATAAATAAGTTTTAAGAGCTAGGCTGTGCCTTAAGCCTCTGATATCTTTCTGCAAAGGAAGAGGTCAGGGCCACAGACCCTGGGCTGAAGAAGTTGGGCACAGCGATTACATTAACTCAAAGGTCAATCAATGCACCAGAATAACTCCCTCCCCTCTTCTGCTTGAGGCTGTAGGTGTCCCCAGTCCTGGCCTGTAGTTATCTGCCACAGATCAGGCAAAGCTTTCGAATACTCATTTTTTCTTTAACAGTTTAATTTGTTCAGCTTCACGTATCCAATTATTTAATGTTTACATTTCCCTCAGTTTGAAGCCTGATAATAGACCCTTTTGTTTATAATCAGTTTGCAGCTTGTTTCACATATTGCTGGAGAAGGCTTAAGTATAAACAAACAGTTATGTATCTGTATATTTATCCTAAAATTAGAAAGAATTGGCACATAAAAAGAAAATTCTAAGAAACACTTTATTTGGTCTTAGGCTTTTTAAACCTTCCTCTCCTCACAAACTTGTCCTCGAATCCTGGCCCTAACCATATCCTAACATCTCCAGTCCATCTGGAAATGTTATTTTAGGGGTTACTGGTTACATTTAATTTTTCATAAAACCTCACAAAGCCATTGCTTTCCTCTGTTTTAATATATCATACTTACATAAATACAAAGTGACCCTGAATTTAAGATGACCCTCCCCCACAATAATTAAATTCTATACATGGAAAAATTGACTAAATTATTACATTTTTCCAAGTATGGAATCTAATTATTGGAAAATCATCTTAATTTCATCTCCACCACTACTTCAGCCTGTGGGGGGAACAGGTGACAAGAGGGGCAGTAATGGTAGTGTGGGGGCGACAGACAGTGGGGAAAGCAGTAGGAGGGCACATGGTAAGGAGGTGGGGGGACAGTAAGGGGCAGCCAGTGGAGGGGCAGATGGTAGGATCAGGCAGTAAGAGAGGCAAGAAGCTTACACCTTGCCACCTACCCTCATCCCCCCACTTACCACCCCATTGTGCTTGCCACCCACCGCCTCAGCCTCTAGTGCCCCTTTCCCTGTTCTCCCCTCTACCCCCTTCATGCCACTTCTGCCCTCTGCAGACTCAAATCCCTGTTCTCGCTTCCTCCTGTCTTCCCCCCACCCCAAAGTCTCTACCCCATGCCTCCCTTTCCATACACCACTTAATCTTTGCTCCATGCCAGCAGGCCTTGTTCCTGCTGCAGCCTAAAGCATTGAGCATAACTCCAGCCTGCCCCATAGCAGCAGCATGGAGCCAGCACTGTTGCTACAGGGCTAGACTGGAGCACATGCTTTGTACTCCATGCTCCAGGCTGCAGTGAGGATGGAGCCTGCTGGTATGGAGCAAAGGTAAGGAGCAATGCAGCAGAAGGGGAGAGAGGGGGAGACACGGTGCAAGGGGAAGACTAGGGGAAATAGGGACTTCAAACTGTGAGGGAGAATTGGTAGGAGGTGCAGAGGCAATGGGGAGTAGGCACAAGCTGCGGTTCCAGCTCCAACCCCAACCCAGGAGCTGGAGCTGGAGCCGAAGCCACAACAGCTGTCTGCTTCCACCACCTTGTACTCAACTGTAAGGCAAGGGGCTTTTTTCCCCCATGTTAAATGGGGGGTGGTAAGGAATTAGTTACTATGGTATGTAACAGCCAGAACCAGAGGAATTAATAAGCAATAAATATGTGCTTCTTGGAGATATTTGGTATTTTGCCTAAACAGGTAATATTAGTTATTATAAAGTTTGCAAGTTTTTAAACTGCAAATGTAACTTGTCTGTCATAAGTTTAACCATCATGATAAAATTAACTGTTCATGAAACTGACTGGGCCCCATAGGCAAAGCTGTAGCTGTAAGATTAGGAGACGTAACGGTTTTTTGCTCAGGGTTCAGCCTTGATGATAAAACTGGATCTAACTCCCTGGCACACCCAACACATTCCAAGAAAACATATCCCAAGAAAGCATATTCAAATGAAGCCTAAAAGGGGTTGGAACTTAGGCAGAGCAATGTCAATTTCAAACCTAAAGTTTCTGAATCATAATTTACTTATTGGATAAACCCTAGTCTGGGTAGGGTATGATAATTTTATGATAATTTTATGATAATTATAACACCTTTCAATCCCAAAAGGTAATAGCTATAGGGCAACATTATGAGTGGCTCTGAGGCCAACAGATTAACGTAAGACTAGGTATAAAAAGCACATGCATCAGGTAACCAGCAGGAAGGAGGGAACAGAACAGTCATTTCTGTCCCACACCCAGACCCCAGACTCCTGGTGTGAGTGAGGATCAGATCCTGATCAAGGGATCTTCCCCAGTAACCCTCTGAAAGCGTTGATCAAGGGACGCCTGACTTAGCTGGAATCACTTAACATGTACCTGGCATTGAGGGACTATCAATAAGTTGCTAACGCATGTCTGTCTAGCTGTTGTTTTGAACAGCCTAGTGGCTAATACCCTCGCAGTGCCCAGGTGGCCTGTGACAGAATTGATCTATCTACCTGTTGTTATTATCTGTTGTTATTGTTTACTATTAGCTCTTTAATACTGCATTATCTGCTTATTGCATTTATCTTTCTGTTAACTGTTGTGTGTGTGTAAGCTATAATAAACTTGCCTTTATTTCTCTCCCAACTTTGCCTCCTCGATCCAAAACTGAATCAAACAGCCCAGTTGGCCTGTGATAAAATTGATACATTCACAGTGCCCAGCTGGCCTGTGACAATGGTATGAAAGCTCTTTCTCATGTATCAGAGCTCCCCCAGTTTGTACACCAGAGATTTACAATGAACAGGCAAAATGTGTCTGTTCACACATGTTAGGACATATTTAGCCCATAAAAATCTTAACTTTAGGATTATATGGTAATAGGTGAATGTCCATTGATTCCATAGAAAAGAGCTCATTTGCCTACAGAAAATAATGACCTAAAACAGGAAGTAAAAACTACAGAAGTAAAGACATTCATAAAAAAACAAGAGAAAATAGACAAAGTTTTTAAAGGGCTTAAAAATTCCTTATTATGAAGTGCTCCTGCTCCAACATATTATTGTTAGTCCCTAATGGTTCCTCATACAAATGCTCAGAGATTATGCTGATACTGGGCACATCAACACTACATGCTATGTCGCCATAGCGATGAGCTATAGCAACATAGCTCATCACTTTGGCGACATAGCATCAGCAGGCACGAACTATGACCTTGACACTACTGTGCAGTAGCTCATTGCTACTGACCCAGAGGGTTGGAAATGATCCATGCGCAGCCAGGACTGTGCACTAATGGTGGTTACTGTGCAGTCATTTAGTACTTTTTTTAACCAGTGGCAGTGGTAGCGAAGTGCCCTGGGAGTCCCCTAGTGCATTAAGGCCCTGGACAGGACCCACATCCTCATCACCTGTCCCCCCATGGCAACCACCCCTACTACAGCTGGAGGGGCTTTCACTCCATCGTGCTTCAAGCTGTCATGGACCATCTCAGAGTCTTCACACACATGAGTGCCAGCCAGGCAGGCAGTGCCCACAACACCTGCATCTTCTGAAACTCCACCCTGCCAGCCCTGATGCAAAGTGGCTGATTCATGCCAGGGATGCTAGACCTACAGTCAGCTGCCACGGTGGTCCTGCCCCTCCTCATCGGGGACCCCACCTGCCTGCTCCTGCCCTGCCTCATGCAGCCCTATACCAGCCACCTGGACACATGCCAGGCCCACTTTAACCAGTGCCTGGGCTAGACCAGTGCCTTGGTGGAGTGCACCTTTGGGCACCTGAAGGGACACTGGCACAGCCTCACAGCCCACCTTGAATTCGCTGATGACCTCCCCTGGGTCATCACCACAGCCTTCATGCTGCATAACATCTGTGAGGCCCAGGGGGATCTCTTCTATGAGGCCTGGGTGGTGGAGGCATGGCACAGGATAGCTGCCTGGCAGTGAGGGCACCACCTGTAGTGGCAGCAATGGCGGCAGACACCCCTGCCACCAAGGACCCAGGAGAGCTGCACACACACTAGTTAGGACAAGGGCACTGGGTGTGAGAGGCACTAGCTGCCCTCTTTTTCCTGCACGCCCCACTGTAGCCAGCCTGGACCACCACCCACCAACCTCCTCCCTGCCTCGCACCCACCCCCAGCACCATACTCATTGCAGACACATCTCACAAGAAGTTTTTATTCCCCTCACATCAAACAGAGCCCTTCTCCCCACTCCCTTCCCAACAACCAGAGCCCCTCCACCACCCACCCCACCCACTAGCAATAAAACAGTCACTTTCCTGTGCAAACTATTTACAAAATGTGCTTTGTATCTGCTGCTCTGGGACCAGGAGCCATGGTGTAAGGGTGCCTAGGGGTCAGAGCCCAGGGACAGGTGGCTAGCACCCTGGCATCTGGGTTCTCCAACAGGTGTGTACACCATGGTGAGCCTGGCAGGCAGGGGGCTCACCCAGGGGTGATGGTGGCCAGTGGTCCCCTGGCACAGGCAGTTCCCCTTCCAGCAGCCAGTGTCCTGGGCCAGCAGGGCCGACATGCAGTCCTGACCCCACTGCAGGCAGCTCCAGCTCTGCTCCCACATGGAGCTGGGGTGAGCAGCAGCTGAGCCCAGACAGGAGGGCTGAGTGGTGAGGGACTCACAGCGGGGGCCGAGCCAGTGGTTCCTGGCTGCTGGAGGTGGCACACTTTAGTCTCTAGTCCCCGAAGTGAAATCTAAAACCCAAAGTTAGATGTCTCAGTTACCTAGACAGTGCCAAAGGAGAGTTAAGTACCTTGGAAGGGCAATTGAAAAACATCACATGCTGAGCAGGGAACTGCTAGAGTTAGCCAATAAGAAACACACGCAGGGATGTCTGAATACCCACTGCCTCAGAGCTAAGGCATTAGAGTCAAGGCAACAAAGAAACTGCCTCCTTCCATTTGGTAACCAGAGCCTGACATTTTCCTGAAGGTAGATACCAGCAATATTCTTTCAAAGAGCTGAGCAGGAGGAAGATCCGTTGCCAACCTTCTATGTAGTAGCCACATAGTCATAGAATTTACCCAAGAAATAAGTGGCCTGCATTCTGGGATCTTCATAGCCTGAAGGAATTCAACCTCATCTCCCAACTCCCACAAAAATTCTCTAACCACCAAGCTGTATGCTGAGCTAAAAGGATACTTTTTCTACCCCTCCACTGAAATGGGGTTGCAGTACCTTTTTATCCAGTGACTGGTTCATATACAATACTTAAGACATCCAAGGAGCAAGCATCTGGACTTAACACTCCAACCATCCAGAAAAGAGCCCTAACCACTAGGATACCATCATGCTATCACTGGCTTGATCACTTCTCAGCTCCAAGAAGCTTGCATTCTTGGCTGTACAACAGCCCAACCTCAACAGAAAATCATTGAAAATTATTGATAAAGGACCAAGGGGTTTTAGCACAAGAAAAAGGGTTATAGTTGTTTGCATACTAAGTTTTGCTGTGGCAACGACTCGTTGTGGCCTTTCAGCCAGTCTCCTACAACTAATATATAGGACTCCTAGCTAGTTTACCTGGGGGTAAGGGGACATAAATTGTACCATATGAGAAGCAGACCTGAGAGAGAGAGACAACTGCCTCATGGCCATACCACTTACACACTTACACACACATTTCTGGGGTGGAGCAGCAGTTTTCTGCTGATCATTTTCGAACAGAAATTATGACAACATCCCTGCTGGCAGCACTGTATCGGTGTATCATCTAACTCACAATCTAGCTTTAATTTTGTACCTTAGTTTTCAGCTGCCTATGCAACAGAGTTGGTATTATATTTTTTTCTCCCTCTCAAAGGGTTATCTTGAGAAATAATTAGATAACATTCACAAGCTGATTTATCAGTAAGAAATATTATTTCATCAAATATTGTTTTTGTCTCATCTAAGGGGATTTTTTGGCTACTGACAAGAAATGGAAGCAGCACTATTACTCTCAGTATTTACAAATACAACCATTACAAAACTTTCTAATGTAACCAGACCAAGATGGATTCATATTTGTGGACAACCTAGGATCAAGCCATAAAAAGCTAAATTCTTTGGTAGAGTTGTTAAAAAAAAGAAAATATTCATAAATATAAACACTAATCCAAGAATACACTGGTTATGAGGCAGCCAGCCCATACTGTTACAAAGGAAACAGGAGCAGATGATACTAAATATGCTGCATGCAGCTAATGGAGTAGTTTGCCAATAACACAATGTGCTCCTACACAGGAGACCTGGGTTTAGTAACACCAGGAACTGGTTGAAGTGTTTATATTGAAACAGTTTTCAAAAAGAAAATGGCTTTTTGATTAAATAGAAGGTTTTGCAAAAATAATAACAACAATAATACTTTCACTGGAAATATTTAGCAGCAACAAAAATCTTTTTTTAGTTTTAAATTCAAAATTTCTAAGTTCCCTTTTGATAAGGCAAATGTGTGGCTGTTTTCCGTGTTCTTGCATTCATCAAATATTTTCATAAGAAAAAATAAATATTCAACTAACTCTAGGAACATTCTACTCAACAACTACTAAATGAATTGCATCCATGGTTGCAAGTGAAAATATAGGCAAGATGTAATGGGCCCTTGAATCTAAAGCATGTAATCTACGTATCATCTTAAGTTAGACTGCTCACAGCAGTGTAGATCCACACAGGACAGAGTAAATGAAACAGGCTTTTACTAATAAGGTTTTTCACATGAGTTCCTGTATTTGCAGAAATTCAGCTCAGCCTAAACAAAAAACAAAAAAACAGTACCTTTAAGTCACTTCCTATACCTCTCTTAAAGGAACAAGTGTACCAGTTGTATAACTGTGTATGAATACAAAACAATCTAGATTTTATACTGTATATTAGCATTTGCATTTGTCCTGTGCCATTTGTGAGAAGACTTAGTAATTCAGAGAATTTTTGTGCCTGGACGAGCAACGACCTCTGTCCTCCATCTTAAATGCTTGTCTCGGGTTTTGCAGCTCCTGGTTTATAAGGAAGGCTTATTTTTAGTCCTCCCCTGAAGGAGCTTTTGATTGAGGTGGAGTGAGCACAGCAAGTTTCTTTGGGCACCTTTATACGTGCTCCAGGGTGAAGGGAGCAGCACTTTAATTAGAGAGGCTCCAAGAGCCATTCTAATTAAAGCACTGCAGTATCTCGTGTACCAGAGTCCCCACACTTCAAAAATGACAGGGGGGTGTTTGAACTAAAGCTTGTTGAATGAGGAAGGATGCCTATGATTATAAGAAAAAAAATGTTGTGTGTTTTACTGGATTATTATCTTATGGTGCTGGATTATTATTTTCTTTTACTATAGTCTGATCACTCAAATAGCATTTGTTTGGTTGGAAGGATTTTTTCATTCCTCTTAAGAGTAAGTTTAATTTCAAGGTAACAGTTACTGTATTTACACAAATCCAAGACAAGGTTTTCCCCCTGCCATTTAACATGGGCCAAGCCTGCCAGAGCCTCAGCTGCAGCTACAGCCAAAAGTAAGGGTGAGCAGTATGGGGGCAGGGGGAAGAGACGAGAGGGGGGATAGAGGCAGCAGGGGAGACAGGCACAAGAGGGGCAGGCACAAGGGAGGCAGGAATCAGGAGCAAGGGGAAGGAGGTAAAGCACCACTGCCTGCCCTGCACTGCCTCCCCACCTCTGGCCCTCTACTGCCTTTTTTCCTATTGCCTTCCCCAGCATTTGCCCCCCTGCCACTGATTTCCCTGCTGCAGTATTGAAAAGGGGGCATGAATTTAAGATGACCCTCCAATAATTAGATTCTATACATGGAAAATTGTAACGTATTTATACATTTTCCATGTATAGAATCTAATAATGGGAGGGTCATCTTAAATTCAGGGTCCTCTTGGATTCAGGTAAATATGGTATTTCACCATTTAAAGAAGAACTAAGCAGACACTGAATGAATTGAGTATATATTCTGTAAATAAATTTATTAAAACCATTAATTTAAAAACTTTTAAAACCTCCAAGGTTTAACATGTGTGTTTGACAGAAAACAACTTATGGGAATGAAATAACTGAAGAAATAATAAAAGCAGCCAGTAACTAATTTAAAATTAACAAAAATGTGACATAAGACTAAGGACTGTCTTTTGAAGTATTTCTAAAATCCTGACTATACACTTGGAAGGGCTAAGGTGCTTTCATTTTTTTTCTGGAAAGCAGCAATGTTCAGACTGCAGCAACATTAAAACTGGAGCCAGAATGAAAATATCAAGGATTTTCCAATCAAAGTGAGTAAGTAGAATATTTTGCATTTGCTTAACAAAATCATTTTCTATAAAAAAAAAACAAACCTAAAATGGATCATTTCAAACGATACCATTTTTTCCCAGAAAATTTAATTAGAAGAAACTGACACTTAAAAATTTCAAAACTATATTTTTTCACAAGTTCTAATTAAAATACAATTTTCAGGGAGACATATAAAAACTAGAACTCTTGGTTCCAAAATGATACCTTTTATTAAACCAACTGGAAAATGGCAAGAAAACTGTCCTTTTCTGCAAGCTTTCCGGATCAAAGTCCCTCCATCAGGCTCTGGGAAAAGTGTAGATGGTACAAGATGGTAAAAAGTCCCCATAGGTAGGAAATAAACTTCATTTTGGAACTGAGGGAGCTAAAGATGGAAGTCTGTCCCTCTGGGTCCATGACAGTGTCTTTGTGAGCTGTGTTGAGTAGCTCTTTGATGTGTTGATCAGGTAGAATTCCTTCCCTGGAGGTGGTCTGATGGCAGGCAGGGAGGTAAAAAAAAACTTTTTTGTTGTTCTGCAATGAAGTTTAAAATCCAAAATTGGCTAAAATTAAGCATCTTCCATGTTTCAGGGGTGTACTTGGTTGCCCTGTTGGTCTGAGACAAAAAAACATACAAAAAACTAGAACTCCCCATTTTCAGGGAGAACATTTTCAAGGATATAATGGAAATGCCATTCTCAGCAATAGCCATTTATAGTAATATGGTCATTGTTTCCATATCTTGTTTGTTCTACTCACAGAGCCATTACACAATGTTCTAAATTACCACCATACCTCGTGGACACATTTTGCGCATAAAGCCAAGACTAACAAGCAATAGGGGAAGAGGGTCATTAATACAAGATGTGTGATTGTGAGCTCTCTTCCCCGGCTTCAACCTCCAAGGCATACTTCTGTATCTTTATTATTCTTTTAACTGAAAAGAAAAATGAAATAAGTAACCTTGCTTTGACCAAAGGGTTGCAAATCATCCAGTCAAGATTGATCCACTCTTTGAGAATTCCAGGTACATGAGTTGGGAAAGACACTCTTCTGGCTTCCCCCTAAAGCAGGAGGTAGATGCGTCTTCCATATGTGAAATAATAACGTCCTGTTTTTCAGGGTACAGTACAATAGAATTATAGTTTTTATTGTACTTCTATGAAGCCATGGGATGTTAGGTTAGGAATATTGTTTAAAATGACTAAGATTTATGTTGGAATGGAAGAGCTGAGAAACCTCACTAGAGTAGTTAATGAATATTTATAAAACATTTGTTATGAAGAGAGTCAACAAAATCTAGTAATGATGTGTTTATTATGATGGTTTACGTAAAAAGAAAAGGGGGGATAAGAAAAAACTAGAGGACTGGAAAGCATATTATACAGCAGTGAATAGGTCTGTTTAGATGAGCAGATGCAAGGCACATTTGTGGCGATTTCCCTCTGTTTGCGATTCAGCAGGTTTTCTTTCCACAAAGAAGAATATATTCTTTTATTCTCAGTTTCATTCAAGTAATAGTGAACCCAACTTGTCCTTGGTATTGTGTGATAACCTGCTGAGGAAATGGCCCAAAATAATGAGAGATGGGATTCTGAGAAATACTGTTCATATTTATACTGCCATACAGATCCAGACAAAGGCTCTGCAATAGCAACAGCATTCTGCTGATCCACTGATTTTCTTCAATGTAGTTCCTGCAGAGGCAGAATAACAAGAAAAAATAATAAGCCACTTAAAATCTGCGACAGTGTTTGGTATGAATGTTTCTTTAAATGAGGTAGACCATGAGAACATAATGTGTCTATATAGTGCTGTATTACATGCACTCTGATGAAAATAATTCATGAAGACAGAATTTCAAATCTATTAAAATATTCCCACTTCCTGCTCCACCAGCTCAAGTCACAAATAACAAGAAAGGTCAAAGATTTAATAGATGTAGAGAAAGAATGCATATTTATCCCTGGAGATAGTCCCTCTGAACAGGGTTGAGGCACATGGCTTGAGTAGTCATTGGCACTGTCTAAATTACCTGGCCATTCTGTACCTGCTTTCTGGATAAATGAAGGACTTGAGTCTACAGGGTTTTATATCCCCAAAATCAAAAGGGCTGTATTTTTAAAACATTTTGAAGAAGAAAAGTATGCCCAGATTAATTTGAATCTCTAGTATAGGAATTCCTTAACTACAGAAATTAATAACTAAGATTAAACTTGAACTTATTTAGAATTTATATGCAGCTATCAGGAACAGAAGGGGTCAGAACATGGACTGCACACTCTGCATTCTATTCATCGTTTCAAAATGATTTTTCTTTTTTCCAATTTGGAATGAAAACTAGCATTTCCAAAAAGCATTAAAATGGAAATATCTTTTTCATTTAGGAAAAATCTAAATATTTCCATTACATTTCTGGGAAGAGCCAGCTACCTTGACTCTAAGGGGAAAACCCATGTGAAGGTGTGCATTTCCTGCAGGACAAACAGCAGTGGCATATATTTGTGCCACTGTTATTTGTCCCTGGACATGCCCCTGCATGTGTGCTCTGGCACATGGCAAATTGGTCTGGATGGAGTGTGGGAAGCTGGGGTAAGCACCTGTGCTGGTCCCAGCAGTCTTACCTAACCTGTAGTCCTGTGGGCCTTCCAGGGCAGTACTGGCACTGAGCCAGCTTCTCAGAGCCTGGTCAGCAGCCAGAGTGTGGCTGTGGCTGGCCAAGCTCTGTTTCTGGCTTCACGGACTGCTGCCGTGTGTACCATGCTGCATTTTTGGTGGCATTATTTTTTTTATACCAGGATCTCCCAGTGTCATAAAAAACTGCTGTGCTGCAAATTAGCAGTATGGTGAATGTGTGCACATGTGTCATGCGTGGTTTGAGGCACTGCAAACTACATGTGCATGCTCATCAGGACATGCCCTAAGAGACTTCTTGGACTTCTCTGCCTCCAGAGGGCACCTCTGGAAGCCCTGAACCACCTCTAAAGTCTTCTGACACAGAATAGCAAGTGTCTAACCCTAACAAACACAAGTCAAGCCAGGATCCTAAGGTTTTCCAAATCCCCTGCTGTGAAACAGAAACCTGCCTGTGGGTCATCACAATGATGAATGATGATTTGACATTTGACTAATTGACATTTTCCAAAACAAAACCTGTTTCATTGGAAAATTTCTAACCATCTCTAATCAGAATTGCTTCCAAAAGCTAAACTCTAAAATCCATACACAAGATGGATTTAACTAGTGATTGAAAGGAACATGATACACACTGATCAGTGATTCAGAAGATCAAAGTACCTGACAAATTGGAGAAGCCTGGGAATTAGGCAGTAAAAGCATTTGCAATTGCACAAATTGGATGGCTCCTCTGATCAGATGAGACCACAAATCACAAAGCTTTTAATTTACAATAGGTTTAAATTTGCTCACAAATTGTCATGTTTAAAGCATGCATATTTGATCCAGCCAGCCTCTATGGTACTGACAAATCTCTTCATAGTGCCAAGCTTACACAATGCTCTTTCAGCTAAGATGACCCTGCTACCACCACAGCTCTAAAAAGTGATGGCAGTTAATTGGAAGTATGACTAAGACAGGCAGGGAGGATATAGTTTCACCACATCACAAGGATGGCCTCCAGTGGTTGGGCTTCTGAAAGGATTTAAACATGACAAAAACCAAGAGAGGAGAGACCTTTTTAGGAGCCAGCTACCTAACTTTATAACTTGGTACATCTTCCAAGTTATAAAGGAAAATTTAAGCTAAATACAAGCAAAATTGTTCTACCAGTTAGATCTAATAAATGTTGACAGTCCTGCGACATCGGTCATTTTAAGTGCACTGGGAGAAACATTTAAGAATATACTGTCATGTAAGAATCCTAAAATAGCAGGGAAATGGCTTAGTTCTTCCAACAGGTCACATACAGGGCTAATGTGTTTAAGTCTGCTCTCCCACCTTGTGTAAATAGTCATTCTGCTAAATAAATCACTCACCTCAATCCAGTTCAATAAATGCTGCCTCTATTTGTCTTGAGATTGTCAAAACGTCTGAATTTTGAACACTGGTTTCAGTTCCAGACTCCATTATTTCAAGACACAATGATAAAAACACAGAGATGCACACCACATTGTAAAGAAGGAAAAATATTTTCTTGCCTGAAAGATCAGATAGAAATCTTTATTAATGCCAGTGATGAATATTTTTTTTAAATGTAGAAAGGCTACCCAGTTCTTCCTAGTAATGTTCTCCCCAGGAACAGACCTGGGATCTGAACTTTCCCAAAGTTCAGGGATGTTTAAATCTGCGACTCTGCTGAACTTCATTGCTACTTTGCTAATTTTCTCCTCCAGTCTGTCAGGGAAGTTGTGAATTGGAAATCAAAGCAGCAAAGAGCAGTTGGGAAAACTGTAACAAATTTGTAAATTTTCCATGTATAGATGGAGGGTCATCTTAAATTCAGGATCCTCTTGGATTCAGGTAAATATGGTATTTCACCATTTAAAGAAGAACTAAGCAGACACTGAATAAATTAATTATATATTCTGGAGCAGCTGGGAAAACAAAAATATGGAAATAACTTATTAGAAAGCATTGTAATATATTCAGAGTAAATAGCCTACACTTTGGCTGTGGAACCTGCAAATCAGCCAGGAGTGGGGAATAATAGATAACATTATAATGATTAAGTTAAATTAGCTTTTGCATCGGTCTTTATTAAAGAGAGTATATAAAAATAACTGTCCCAACGGCATTCTTTAGATAGAGGTCTCTAAAGAAGTGATTACAAAGCAACTTGAGAGTCCCAAGTGTACAACTATATGAGTTTTGCACCTCAGGCTCTGCAAATAATTGATTTTTCAGTTCAGCAGCCAAACCAAAATATTGATGGGGGAGGGATTATGGAAAATTTCCTTTTGCTATAACTGAGTTTGAAAACGTTTGCACTTTCTCACTGAAACAAAAATCAGATTTGTTTGACGTAAAACATTCAGTTTGAAATAGTTCACATCAGGCTATTAAAGAAAAAGCAAAGAAAATGAAGAGCTAGATTCACAAAACTGTCAGAGTAGGCATCTCCCTTTTCCCCAACACTTTGGGAAGGAATTATTCATCATGATGTGGGAGAACCAAGCTCAGTTCTCTCCTTATTGGAGGGACAGATTTAGAGTGGACACAATGTTGAAGTCACAGCCCTCATCTGCTGCCACTGCCTCTGTCCCCAACTGACCTGGACACAAGGGAAGCCTCAGACCTTCTTCTGCCCCACTTCAGCCACAGGCTTTGCAAAGTACTGGGCTTGGCAGCTTTCCTATTCTTGTACCTGCTCCCTGCCCACCCCCTCCAAGTGTCCCCTACTGGCCAGGAACAGGTGCTGGAAGGAGAAACCTACCCACCACTGCCACTGTACCCAGCTGACACAGGCATGGGGTGAGCCTCAGAGCTTCTCCTGCCCACTCTAAGCATAGGCTGCAGGGACCATGGCAGCAGCATGCAGATCTCTTTTTCTGGCACTCACTCCTTGTTAGTAGAGGATCCCTGAGGGTGGGAAAGAGATAAGCAAGAAGCAGACACTAGAAGGAAGGACCTGCTCACTCCCACTGCTGAACCCAGTCAACCCACCCAGCCACTGCAGCAGGACTGTAGCAGCTCTGGGGATCCCCCTGCCCATAGGTCACTCAGGGACAGCAGCAGCAGTACCAGAAGGGTCTGTCCGTCCATCCATCCGTCCCCCTCCCTTTGTGCACGTGCTCCCTGCTAGGTCTGGTGTCCCCCACCAATCCAGGGGTTCTAGCCATGGCTCACCCCCAACCCCACCATCTTTTAGTAAATCATAGCCTCAACCTAAGGGGATGTGACCCCATCTCTCAGAAGAGTGCTCTAAATGACAGTGCAGAGGCTGTTCTAGACTAAACACTGGGTATCTCAGTTTTTCCTGTTGACATTATTCCATTTTGCATAAATAAATATTTAGTAAACATTTATTAAAAGGGCATTGCTAAAATACTGGGCCTACCCCACTTGAAGCTGTCCCACATTGTATGCAATACTTAAACTTTCACTGAGCAGGATAGCAAGAATGATGCCTTAGCTTGGTAGACAAGATCCTTCTGAGAGAGCTCGGACATGGATGTCTATGCTTCCCTTTAACAACACGAGTAATAACAGGATTACTCCATATTACAAATAATATATTTCATAGAGTTTGGGGGAATAATTAGGAGTCTATAGAAATGCAACTAAGTTCCATAGAAAGGTTACTTTTTGAACCTCAAATTTAATAGAAAGGATAGAATGCAACAGTATTTTCAGAAGTAAAGAATATTTTATTTCCTGTTCTGTTTTGTATTCGACACTCCTATAAAGGAACTAACCCTTTCAAAGCCACTAACCCTTAATCTCTGTGGAAGAGAAATCTAAGACAAAGCAGCCTCTACTTTCTTTTTTAAAAAACTGCAGTGTCTAAGAGTCATTCCTTTTTCAAAACAGAAGTGACCCTAAAGTGACATATCCTGTAATGTTACTTTATACCATAATGTACAAACAATAATGGTACTTCAATATTCTCTTCCACCTCAGGGACACTAATCTAAAATTCTATAGGACAGGCCCTTAGCTGCTTCAAATCGCTGTAGCTCTGTTAAAGTCCGTAAAGATATGCTGCTTTACATCAGTTGATCATTTGTCCCTTTGGCCTTTCCCAGAAAATAGTTAAGTGCCTACTTAATATTAGTCACGAGTACTCCAAGTCCAAATACTCAAATGCTTTACTAGACTAGGACCTAGAGTAGTAACTTACAGATCTCCAGATTGAAATGCTTTTTTACCAGGCCCTGTAGATCAGCAAAATTTAGTTTCCATTTAAACTGTGATAGTTTTACAAAAAGCTTAAGGAGCATATGAGTCAAGAAGTTGTTGATTTTTTTCTTTTGCTTATCTACTATATATCACAAAGGTCTTCTATTCATTATTAATTATTAGATTGTATTATTGTTCATATTGTGCTTTACAAATTGAAAGTGTATTTCAAATGCTAGAAATGATTTTTTGTTGTTGTTCTGCAGGCCCTTTAATAAACCTAATATCCGGGAATAATTCAGATTTCAATATTCACAGATACCAGAATGTTTGGTCTGTCACATATGAAACCAAGAGAGATCATTGGGCTATAATGATTGTGCCTGTTGTAATAATTGTTATATCTATGGTGCTTGTCACCCAGAAGGGTACAGAGTTGAAAATGTGTTTGCAGAAGCAAAATCTATGGAGAATTTCAGCATAGTAATCCAGTTAGAAATAAACTGTGAACTAGAGCTCAATCTGCACAGATGTTTTGGTCGTAGGTGAACTACACAAAAGAAATTCCTTGTATGACTGTTTGTAATTAACAGACTCAGAGTATTGCAAGCCTTCTTCAGCAGAGATGTCACATGCTCTGTGCTGGACCCAGTTTGAAGTAGCAAACACTCACTCACCTGCTGACTGATGGAAATGACTGACTCTAGGGAACAGGCTGTAAAATCAATTATTCACATCTCCTCTGCTGTCACCACCTACACATCCAGCAGCAGCACTGGGGAAACTGAGATAGCTTTGGTTTGATTTTCACATGTTCGTATGCTCTGCCTTTATCTGTCACTAGAATAGGAGAGTGAAAAAAAATAAAAACAAGTAGTTCCACTCCCAGGAACAGAACGACAAGTAATGCTTCAGGCTTGTGAATGCTCCTTCTCCAGATGTTCTGTTTCTGTTTAATTGCCCCCCTCCTTCCCCTTCTAATCCACAGTAACCCTTTTTCTCAGGGCTATGACAACTTAATCAACCAGCCTGTGCAGAATTACAAATTCTATTCAATAGGATGAATCCTCTATAGGTATCAATATCAAACTACATTTTGATTCTAAGGCTGCCCTGGGCTGCCTTTGTTGTCTTTTTACCTCTGTGTTCAATGCAGGGGTGGCACTAGGTTGATAATAAACCTTGATGATCTTCTGTTTAAACACCAGCACCCAGGTCAATAAGCTACACACACATCCAAATAAACCCTCTGCTTGGATGAGTGGGTAGATCAGCAATTGGGCACCTGACAATAGGGTTGAAGCTGAGTGGAAGGTCTCACCTAATAAGGTGATGGGAAGTTATAAAAGCACCAGATCTGTTTCATGCAGCTCTCTCTGATCATCTGGAATAGGAAAAGGAGTATGTGCTAGGGGAAGGGAAGCCTAGGAGAGGGAACTATGGTCACATCCTGAAAAACATTCAAGAGCAGTGAGGCAAATGAGAGAGAATGGCCAGCAGGTGTTCCTTATGTATTTAGCTACATATTTGGGGCTTTCAAAAGGAACGAGTAGTTGTTTTTAGAAATACTTTTGCACACCTTTTCCCCGTTGCTTTGAGAATCACACATCCCTGAAAGGCTGAACTATAAACCAGAGTACCCACAAAGCTGAGCTCTGCAATCAATGTGTTAAAAGTACTAGGGTGTTTTAGGGAATCAGCATTGATACTGGAGCCCTAAGAGATGGACATTAGGGTACCACTTCTGAAAAGTGGTACCAGATAAAGCCTGTGTTCAAGGTATATGTTAAGCGAGACCAGTTCAAAAGATAATGGTGGAAGCCTAGCCAGTCACCAAGGAGAGCTTAAATAGCATATAAGCTCAGTCTGTAGGTCTAAACACAGCAGCTTGGTGAAAGTCCATTAGAAGAGACTGAACCAGATTGTAAACCAGGTCTTGCAGACAGAGCTGTTGCATACAAATATACACATGCACATTCACACACATTTGAACTTCAAGTGAAGCTAGAAAAATGTTGCTGTTTGTACCACAACTAAGAAAAGGTTATTTGGTTGGTTAGGTTTTCCAGCAGCATAATTAGTGTGGGGCATCTGCCCCAAGTGTCAACTTGGGGATGAGTAGGGAGGCAGAAAAGTATCAGCTGCTACATAGTCACACTGACAACTTGGCAGCAACCAGACATCACTGCCATCCCCATGTGGCCCACTTCCCCAGGTGCCTAGCTACTTTGTTATGCCTCTGGGTTTTGCTTTTTGCCCAATGTCATTTTGAGGCATTTATTTACTTAACAAATAGTTGTCATCTGCAAAGGTGTATATTTAAGATTTGGCTTGTTACGGAGGAAGGGAAAAACTGAGTTGCTGGAGAAGTAAGAAATTCCTGGAAGTGGGAAAGTGATTACTGCAGGGATGTAGACAGTACATTCATTTTGAACTAAACTAACTAGGCAGGAAGAAATTACCCATCATAAACCATTCCATGCACAAGAATATTTCCACCAAGACTTTTGGAAAATGTAGGAGTAAGTGTTTTCTCAGTATCAGCATTTTTGGGGAAACTGCTGGACAGAGAAACTTTATTTGTAAAATGAACACATGGCATACAATTTGACTTTGGACAATTTTACTGGAGAATGAAAATCCCAATAGCAGTAAATTATATATATTCCTACTTCACAAGAATTAAATCTGAGAGCTGATGGCCACCACCACAAATTAAAATGTAATACAGTTTGTAATGGCATTACAATACTAAGCTTGACTTTACCTCAGTGACTTCAAGTAATGTGTTAATAAACATGAACATTTTGCTACCCCTATTACTGACACATGCATCCCAAACCATCTTTTGATCCCCTTAAAATGGATTCTAGAAATTCCTATAGAACAGTTTGTGCAGCTAGGAGAATGATGCTATTGCCATGCTTGATTTTTGTAGTTATGACTTTCAGCCAAATCCTGTGGCCTCAATCATGCTCCCATTAAAGCTGACACAGTTCTTCTATTCAGCATATGTATCTATTACCAGAGGTGCCCTCCTAAGCAAAGCGCTATAAGGCATGGCATCAC
>NW_017729032.1:188156083-188158758 GCF_001723915.1 Gavialis gangeticus | reverse complement strand
CAGCTAGGAGAATGATGCTATTGCCATGCTTGATTTTTGTAGTTATGACTTTCAGCCAAATCCTGTGGCCTCAATCATGCTCCCATTAAAGCTGACACAGTTCTTCTATTCAGCATATGTATCTATTACCAGAGGTGCCCTCCTAAGCAAAGCGCTATAAGGCATGGCATCACTAGCCTACCATTGATTTACTTCTTACTTTTTCTTTCCTCTTTCTCCTGCCTTTGTGATCAATTTCCCCTTTCTGAATTCACCTTTGCCACAAGCTGATGAGACAGTATTTTTGATGTTCAAAATACAATGCATTCTTTAAAAAATGTTATGCATGAAGATAATCTAACTGTAGTCCTCTATGAATAACTTTGTTTTAACACATTCCTAGAGTGCTTGCTAAAATAGCTACCTTCAGATTGTTAGTAGCTAATGACTTCAGGCAGTATATAGAATTTGCTTGCAAGATACCTGTGCTGTAGCTAAAATATGGAAATAGATTTTACAAAGAAATTCCAGAAAGTTTGGATTGATTGGGGGTTGTCACACTTTGCTTTAAATTTTGTAAATAAGTCAGTCGATCATATGATCTTTAATGTAAACCACTAGAGATGTGTTTTCCATTATAAAACATATTAGATATGTGTAATCCATTAGAGATGTTAGGCTATATGCTGTAAGTCATAGAGCCTGTATGCCTTTTAGAATGGCTTTTTATCATCACTGTGTGCATAGGGTATGCATCTGCATTTTGGGAAGACTGGGTAAACAAAAATCAAATCACTGCAGCAGCCTAGAACTAAAACAACTAAATGTACTAGTAATGCATGTATGCAAATATTAATCTTACCATTCAAAACATGGTATGTTTAATAAGAGCATCCTAAAACATTTTCTTAATGCCTTAAAAATAGGTGAATTCATTATCACTCAGCAGCATAATTTTGGTCATATGAAATGGTTTTAGGATTTAGAAAATTGTTACCCACTCATATGAGTCATCATTTGTCTTCAGTTTAATATACGAAATGAGCAGAAGAGTCACAAATTATTTGAAAGTCTATAAAAAATATAATTCTTTACATATGGACTCACGTAATAGAACTGTCTCCAGTAACCTAATACCATGTTGTCTGTCCCTTGCCTGGTGAGACTGGAGGATGCTCACATCCTGTCTGGACATAGATGGTTTACTTCCAACACAGACTGTAGTAAAAGATAAGTAAAAAGGTGCTCCCCTCTTCACACATGCATAAAGTTAATCAAGCAGGTTATGCTTATTCTGTTGTTTTGTCTTATGCCACATTTTATTACTTTGCTTTTTAAGATGCTTATTGGGAAACTTGAAAGGGAAATTTACACTTAGAAAAAATTAGTTTTAACTGGTGTGAAGGACTTAGTGATCAAAGAGAAACAACAGGGGGATCTTTCATCTTTATACTCAGCAGTAATTCCTAGTGAGGATGATGAGGAAAATGCTTTGAAGAAAGAACTAACACCTAATCTATAAAAAATAAATAAGTTCACTTCTTCAAAAATATGAAGCAAAACAATATTTCAGGGACCTGTTGTCATCTTGAAAGAACAATTTGAATTAATACACTTATCCCTCCACCCATCCTGCAGAAAAAAGTGACAATATTATATTTAAAACTCTTGCAAACTGGGTCACCTAGTGAATAATAGAAACCATCCACCTTGTCCCCTAAGGGGACTGCATAATTTTATGACCTGCTTTGCTTGGATATTTTTCACAGTCCACCAAGTGCCACTCTTTACCATCTCTGTATAATCTGGAATCCTTTTATCTTTGTATGTCTCTCCAGCTGCAATGGGAATAAAAGCAACACAGCAGCACAAAGTAAGACTTCAAAGGTGAGCTGGCCAAGCACAGCCTAAAGCAACTTCAACTCTGTTGTGCTTATGACTACATGTAGCACAGTCATCAAAGCAGCACTAATACGGCCACCCAGTTTAAACGAGATGTCAGACTGCTCCATTCATTTGAATGTTCATAACACTGGGAGTAAGCAAGGACAAGAACTTAGATGAAGTGAAACAAGAAAGACCATCCTGGTTAATTTATTAAGCTCACAGCAAGTTACACATCCTTCAGCCTGGGAGGAGAGCCTTATCCTCACAGACCAGCCCGAGGACAGATCTAGACCCAAAAAGCAGTGGGCAGTGTTTTCTCACGATTGAGAGATGTCAGCTTTAAACTGAGGTCAGGGCACTACTAGAGAAGTCTGTCTGCTGAATCAACACATCTCACTTCACCCTTTTCCTGGACTGTAGTGCCCAGTTTATCACCTGTCTGGGCCTTATTCAGGTACATCTGAAGGAAAAGAGCTCTGCCAATATTCACACCCCCCTCCCCCCAGAATACTTTCTGCTACAGAGGGTCCCGCAGTTGACAGAGGCCACCATAACACATGGCTGAACCTATCTCAATACCTCTTGTAGAATTAAGGTACCGGCGCAACCAGTTTGGTGGATAAGGGGGACTTGATGGGCATGGTACACCTGGACTTTTATAAGGCTTTTGACACAGTCTAGCAGACTATTCTCATAAGCCAGCTGGATAAATGTGGGCTACCCATAGAGTTACCACTGGGTGGTATAATTAAATATCTGCAAGCAAAGAGTAACTATGAATGGATTGATATGAGAGGTCTCAAATGGGG
>NW_017729032.1:188154294-188156072 GCF_001723915.1 Gavialis gangeticus | reverse complement strand
GCTTATGACTACATGTAGCACAGTCATCAAAGCAGCACTAATACGGCCACCCAGTTTAAACGAGATGTCAGACTGCTCCATTCATTTGAATGTTCATAACACTGGGAGTAAGCAAGGACAAGAACTTAGATGAAGTGAAACAAGAAAGACCATCCTGGTTAATTTATTAAGCTCACAGCAAGTTACACATCCTTCAGCCTGGGAGGAGAGCCTTATCCTCACAGACCAGCCCGAGGACAGATCTAGACCCAAAAAGCAGTGGGCAGTGTTTTCTCACGATTGAGAGATGTCAGCTTTAAACTGAGGTCAGGGCACTACTAGAGAAGTCTGTCTGCTGAATCAACACATCTCACTTCACCCTTTTCCTGGACTGTAGTGCCCAGTTTATCACCTGTCTGGGCCTTATTCAGGTACATCTGAAGGAAAAGAGCTCTGCCAATATTCACACCCCCCTCCCCCCAGAATACTTTCTGCTACAGAGGGTCCCGCAGTTGACAGAGGCCACCATAACACATGGCTGAACCTATCTCAATACCTCTTGTAGAATTAAGGTACCGGCGCAACCAGTTTGGTGGATAAGGGGGACTTGATGGGCATGGTACACCTGGACTTTTATAAGGCTTTTGACACAGTCTAGCAGACTATTCTCATAAGCCAGCTGGATAAATGTGGGCTACCCATAGAGTTACCACTGGGTGGTATAATTAAATATCTGCAAGCAAAGAGTAACTATGAATGGATTGATATGAGAGGTCTCAAATGGGGTGTCACAGGGGTGTGTCATGGATCCAGTGCTGCCAAACATGTTTATTAGTGATCTGACACAGGGAACTGAGTTAACTGAAAAAATATGCCAATTACACCAAACCAGGAGAGCTTACACAATTTGGGGATAGGATTAAAACTCAAAGGATACGTTGGAAAACTGGACCATAGACAACAGAATGAAATTCAGTAAAGAGACATGTAAATTGCTGCAGCTATAACAGAAAAATAACTACATTGGCAGTAGTGCTGGTAAGAAGCATCTGAGGTTTGTGATTGGTCACACACTCAACAAGAATCAGAAATGCAATGTTGTCACGGAAAAACATAATTTGGAGTTGCATTATCAGAAATATTATGTGCAAAAACCAGGAAGTGATAATACATTCTATTCAGTGTTGTTTAGGCCTCAGCTGGGCACTGTGTCTAGTTTTAGGCACCATATATTAAGAAAAACGTAAAGATGTGATGGCAGTTTTCAAATATATGAAAGGTGTCCATAAAAAAGATAGGGAAAACCTGGTTCTTCCTTGCCATGGAAAGCAGAATATGTGGCAGTGGTTTAAAAATGCAGCAAAGCAGATATAGATTAAACCTCAGAATAAACTTCTTCACTGTGAGAGCAAGGGAGAGATAGAACAAGCTGCCTGGGGAAGTTGTGGAATCTCCTTCATTAGAGGCTTTTAAGAAGAGGCTGGATAAGCATTTGTCTAGGATGACTTAGAAATAAGAAATCATGTATCTGGCAGGGAGTTGAGCTATATCAGAGGTTCCCAGACTTTTTCTTATTGCATACTCCTTTCCAGATTTACCAGCTGCCCACATACCCCTACCAGCATACGTTTTATATTTTAACCCCTTAAATGCCGATTGTTATTATAATGAAAATTAAATCTGCCATTACACAATTTCTCCCACAAACCCACGCAGAGATGACTTGTGTACTCCCAGGGGTATTTGTATCACTGTTTTGGGAATCCCTGGGCTAGATGACTCTTGAGGCTCCTTCAGTC
>NW_017729032.1:188124965-188149294 GCF_001723915.1 Gavialis gangeticus | reverse complement strand
TCCAAGGGAAGAGGTGCTGGATCCTACCCTGGGGGTCTTTAAGAAGAGGCTTGATGCCTACCTGGCTGGGGTGATTTCAGCCCAGTTTTCTCTCCTGCCCAGGGCAGGGGGTCGGACTTGAAGATCTACAAGGTCCCTTCTGACCCGACTTCTATGATTCTATGAATCTTATTATGATATGAATCTGCACAGTTATGACTCAGAGAAGTGTCTTACTCTGTGCCTAAGCCCACTGAAGCAGGCCAGTGAATGTGAACAAATAGATACAACTCACTGCTAGAACCAAAAGTGAGGAAGAAGGTGCTGGAACTGTGTATTACCTATACACACGTTGTACCAGTCGAGAATGCAAAAACAACATGTGTGAAGGCCAAGAGGGAGTACATACCATGGTATTTTTCACCATTTCAGTGATAAATGGTCATATATAAGAGGAGGATGAACACTGCTGTAGTCCTTCAAGAATTTAATATCAGAGAATACATGACTTTTGTAGACTCCTCTTGAAAACCTTCTGATCCCCAAGTCTGTATGAGTCCCATTGTTCTTCCCTCTTTAGTGATTCCTTAAACCTATGGGCCCTTTCAGCTACTTTGGGCAGAGGGGGTATCAGGTTAAGCCTTGAGCTTCTTTGTTGCTGCAGCTGATTTTCAGAGCACTGTGCTCCCACCTAGTGGAAAAGTAAGTGCCTATGACCTTGGACATTAAGAAAGGAAAGGAAAGGACTAACCAAGTTTAAAGGGAAGAAACTTAAGGGGAAAATAAGGGGGAAAGGGTTTAACTAATTTAAAATAAGGGATAAGGATCAGAGTTAGGATAAAATTGGAAGGGGTTAGAAACAAGGAAACTAGCTAAATGCATGACCAGGTTCTCCCTCATATAAAAGCATCCCCTATAAAACCAGTGTACTTTAATCTCACAGAGAATAGGAGCACATGGCTACAGCCCAAGAATCCATCTGCAGCACTTAAAGTTCAGCATGCACAGAGCACCATGAGGCACTCTTTGTTTCAGCACAGAGCACTCTTTTTGCAGAGCACCATAGGGAAAACTCGCTAAAGATAAATCTCTGCAATAAAATAAGCAGGCCTGACCTTCACTGTCTGCAATGTAGTGCCAATGAGATGGGCAAGAGGGGCACCAGTCCTGGGCACTCACTTAGAAGGGGCAACAAAATCATCCCCCACCCAGTGAAGTCTGTGCCCTAGCAGCAAGGGCATCTCTACTGTATTTCTCTTCCAAAAGCGGCCAGTGCACAGACATCAGGTTACTGCTGCTTTAAGGGCAAGAGCCAGGGCAAGTAGAGCATGCAGTGGTAGTAGCAGCTATGGACTATTTTGGGTAAGACTCCTTCATTCCCCTCCCCCTTTGAACCGTGCCCCCTCCCTGCTCTCCCACAGGATTTGCCCAGGGCACAAACCCTGCTTGTTATGCCACTACGAATGAGCTTTATCTCCCAATGAACCTTCACTTGAATGTACATTGGCTGATCAAAACTATCCTTGTTCTGGGGCCTGTTTGTAACTAACTAGGGATGAAGTGCAAACAATAGCCTCAGTTCAGGTGCCCCACTGAAGGGAAGACAGTTTGCTAGGGCACTTACCTTCTTTTGGCTTTGGAGTGAGGAAGGGACTGGTAAATGATAATCCCCTTTGCATATGCAGTTTTCATGATCTGTCTCTCCCTGCTGGGCTTACATTATAGATGATGATTCCTTGACTGAAAGACTAGCCTCGCTGTCTACCATAACCTAGCTGTTTCCCGGACAGTTAACAGAAGGAAGGAACTGGGTGAGCTGGCACTCTCAGGGCTTCCAAGTTCCTGGCCAGACCTCAGCCTACCTAGGTAGCTGCAAAGGATCCAAAAGCCTGAGTGTTATTCAGAAATCACTCATCAGAGATGAGAGGTCTGACAGAGGTCAGATTTACATCTCATGAAACTCTGAATAATGTAACATCTGGTTCCAATTGCTCATGACACTGGTACCTAGGGGCTAAGTACAGACAGTCAAAAAAGCCTGAGGCTGAATCAGTTCAGTCTGTGCAGGTTAGTCTAAGCTGCAAAAAATGAACTGGCAAGCAAGCAACCAAATATTCAGTTACGATTCACAAAATATAGGCACATGCCTTCAGTGGCTCAAGCCAGAAGTTGGGGGTGCTAGAGCACATCTCCCAGCCTGCCAGCTCCAAGGCTTTTCCCCCTTCCCTGCTCGAGCGGAGGGAGCCTCACCAAACCTTAGCCCAGAGCAAACTGGAGGGCCTGCCTGGCAGGCAGGGGGGGGCAGCACTTGCCAGACTTAGGGGGTGGATGGGAAAAAGGTAGTGGCATTGAATTCATAAAAGCTTAAATAAAAATAGTCCTTCTCTGAAGCAAGCATATATTGAACAGAAGGAAACAACCCTGTGAAGTTCTGCTGCCTGTGATCATGGACTAAAAATCCCAGAGGCACCTGAAAGCAAGAGGAGGAAGTGCTGAGCAACCCTGCAGAGTCCTGCTGCTGTGGATCTGGACTGCAAATCCCAGAGACCTCAGGGGCAGCAGGAAGAGGAAGCAAATACACAGCCCATGCTGGGATCCGGAGGGACTCTGATTTAATGTAAACAAGGAACATGTCTGGGACAGAAGTTTCATAAACTGGTTTGACCTAATCACTTAAGTCTGATACACTACATTCTACCAGGTTTATCTTAAGCCAGTTTCAGCCATTTTGAACCTGGTATATGCACGGAGCTTCTGTTCTGTTACATGTTTAAATCAGTTTCTGAAGACTTAATCTGGTTTATGTGTAACTTCTGTCCTTAGCCTAATGGTACATTTCCCCACACAACTGTTTCCAACCAAAAAACCAGTTAACAAATAACCTTAACATAGTCTAAAATTTCAGGCACTTTGTACGAATCTATTAACTGAACTAACTAGCAGTTTTAGACTCTGATGTGTTCTGTGCATCTCCATAGACCAGTTGGTTTCCCCTGAGAATAATTTTGTTCTGGTTTTACCCTGGGGTCCAGCCAACTTAAGCTACTGTGGTTGTTGCCTTCTTGAGGCCTTCTAGGGTAAAACAGCCTATTCAGTCTCTTTATCTCCCTTCCTGGATATGAGGAAGATTTGTGTCCTCTGTTATATCACTCATGGGATTAATGGGCTACCTCTTGTGACACCAGCAGTCTTTTTTATGGACTTGAACTTTGAGCTCCAAGTGCCTTTCTGCTTCAGGCCTCCATTTACTTTTATTTTTTTCTGCAACAACAGTAAGGTATAAATCATTCTGAAAGACAGTGTCTGACCTGGCAGTGTTGATCTCAGTGTTTTTTGTGTGTGTGTTATTCTTTCTTTTAATGCTGGAATTAAAACTAGATGATACAAAGAAATGTGATGCAATGCAACCTTGCTTGAAACTATGTGATACAGAACAGATCTGAGAAGGTGCTGATGGACTTCAAATTGACTTAAAATCAATTCAAGAAAGGCACATAGTAGACCTCATTAATCTCATCCTAATATTTTAAATTAACATCAATGGACTACAGCTTGCAAGGCAGTTGTCAGTCAGTTCCGATTAAAAAACATCTGGCTTTAGAGGAATTCCCTGTTTTCTTGTGCCACCTGCTGGAATTGACTGAAAACCCCTTTCTAAAGGAAATTATGCAGCAGAGGTAATAGACTGAACATCTTAATGTCCCAGTAACTTGTAATGTGCCTCAGGTGGCAGTTTATTTAACTTTTCAAGTAGCTCATCAATTGTAAGTGACTAAGGAGAAAGAGGACCTGAGTGTTGATGACCAGATGACAATGAGCTGCCAACGGGATGTAACCATGAAAAAAAGCAAGCATGATCTTAGAATGTGTAAGGAGAGGTATTCAACAATGCAAGGCTTTGTGTGCCATCCTGTATGCAATCCAGATCACCCATGTTCAAAAAAATGAATGGACTGAATGAATAGAAGAGGTGCAGAGAAGGGCTACTAAGATGATCAGGGTAAGGGAGAGCATATTATACAAGAGGAGACCAAAATCAGTTGCTTAGCCTAGAAAAAGGTCAAGATGACTAATGCCCATAAACATATTAGAAAGGTAAACACAAGCCAGGGAAAAGAACTATTTTAAGGAAAGGACAATGCTGGCACAAGAACAAATTGATTTAAAGCATCTATGAATAAATATAAGCTGAAAATCAGAAGGTTTCCAGCCATGAAACCAGTGAGGTTCTGGGCATCTAGTTAATGGTGGTACAAAAGCCCTCTCTGATTTCTGAAAGTAGGTTTACGGAAAGGAATTGTAATACACAGTTTCTTGTGCTGGCAAGTAACTTGTCTCAATGATTCCCAGTCCTGTGCTCCTATGCTCTTACCCAGTAGGCCAATTTATCTTCTAGGAAGCATGTAGGTAATTGACAGTGTGGTAACCTCACCACAAGAGTCACAGTAGATTATTTCAGCAAATTCAAACAGGATGACAAATACAATAATACCTGCACTAAAGACACTTTCTAGTACCACCCCCAAAAAGCCAGTCTTAGTAACTAGGCATTTAAAGTACCCACTAGGTTTCCAACATAATTTTATTTGACCTTTCAGTAAAAGAATAACCTGTATAAAGCACGTGATTTCTTCTGATCACCTGGGTGACTACTTAAAGCAATTCATTGTATAATCTAACCAGTCCATTGTCCAAAAATATAATTTATCTTTGTGTCTCTCATGAAATTGTGCCAAAGGCCCATTTTCTGCTTATTTTCTTTCCCAACTTGACTGTATGACTTTTAGCATGCACAAAAACTAATATATTTCAAGTTTCTTGTGTGTGAGCCAGCCACTTTTCAAACTGTAATAACCTGGCATAACTCAGCTTAAATTCAGCAGGAAATATAAGGAACAGCTCAGAGATCTTTATTTTTTAAATGTACCATACATGTTTGTATCATATATATTTCTGTTCCATTCCTAGTTTACATGACTGAATTGAATACACCCATTTCTCTTCTCCTGCTTAAAATCATACAAAAAGTTTTATCCTGTTCCTAACAAAAAAACAAAAACAAGTGATAAAGCAGTGTAGCTGGCAAGAGCAGCATCACTCCTAACCCTTGAAAGCATGTTAAATTGTTTTAATCAGGTAGGCCTAGGCTGCAGGAAACCTGTGTGTGATTATACAAGAGTGGAAGAGTGGAAGCAGCACACTTTGGCAAGTGCATTGTAGAGCCAGTCAGAGCTGCACTCCTTCAGCTGACTTGAATAAATGGAACCATTGACCAGGGAAGTCAACAGGAGCCTTTCTGCTCAGATCAGCTTCAGATCTGGCCACATCAATCTATGCATTTAATACTTCCAGGCCTCGCTTTTGCAGTTTATATCTTAGAAAAGAACCTGAGTCCTAGTGCAAAGCAGAAGAGCCCAGGCTCCCATGAAGACATCACTCCAGTATTCTGCTCATTGAACTGACTCCCTAATGACTTAAGTTAGTCTAAATGGGTGTCTCTACCTCTGACAGAGCCTTTCACTGGATCATCTTTTGCTATTAGAAAGATCACTGCATGACAGTCCATGCCACAACAGCTGCACTCTACTAAGACGAGTAGAACGATGACCAATGAGTGCAGATCAGAGTTCAGAAAACAAACTTTAAAACAGGAATGGGACCTAGACTACAGAATTCACTCCCACATGAGCAGAAAGTACCCACAGCCTTGTGGCTGTCCAAACTACAAGTAAAATGTATTTCTTCAACATATTTCACCATTTGCTAACACAAAATCCACACTAATCAAACAACTTTTCCTACAATCTGGTGCTAAAGAAGTATTTTATGTATTTGGAGGAACTGAGACCTATGACACTGACAATAGGTAACAAGCCTTTTGACAATCCAGGCTAGTCCCAAGGCTGCTAGTACAATACAATCTTGAGTAGGGTTATGAGCATTTCTTGTTTTTGTCTCTCCCTCCCCCTTTGTGGCACCATGTAGTTCTGAATATATATTGTGGGCACAGGCTCTGCACTCTTAAGGGTATAGGGTCTAAAACTGTGTCTTGATGTGCAAGGGGGAAGATGATTACATCCCCCACCTATCACACTTTGGCCCATGAAAAATGCCAACAAGTCCCATAAGCCAGTACTCTTCTAAGAGCACCTATAGAAGATCCACAGACAAAGAGCAGCTCTGCTTATAAGGCACAATTGAGCCCTACATAATGAAAATTCATTACGCTGGCAAACCACTGCTAACTCACCAAATTCTATGGACTGTTTCAACATATATAATACATAATTAAGTAAAGTAGCACATCCTGTATGGAAGATCTTGACAACAAAAGAGTCATAAGCATGATTAGTCAATATGGTAAATTCCTTCCTGATCCCTAAGCATGGGCTCAGATATTCCTATTCCTCTATAAGCAGCAGAATAACTGCAGGAGCTGTATGAATGGCATCTGGGCTCATGCAGGCCCCTAGCACACATTCATATAAGGGTGCAATGGGATCTGATCCCTGATCCCATCAATTCCACACATGCATAACAGGAGGCGTGATTCTGGGACTGGATTCAGATCCTGGTCATGCCATTATTTCTTGCCAGTGCAGGGAGAGCCTGATATAATAATCTTGTGGCAGGATGCATAACAATAAACCTCGGCTTCTCCTGCCCTGGCAAGTTGAAAGTGAGGCACCACAGCCCTGCAGCTGCCTCCAGCAAGACAGTCCTGGATCCAGTTCAAGACCCATGGCTGACCAAGAGCCAGGGCCAACCATCAACTGAGTGTTGGCCCTGCATGCAGGGATCTCAATTTGCCAGTTCACCTGGGGCTATTAGGGTAGACAGTCAGCTGATGATCAGCTCCAGCCCCAACAGCCCCAGCCAGGGCCAAGCAGCTGATTGTCAAAACCACACATCTGGCACCTCTGGCTAAGCTACCAGGCATGGGGGATCAGAGGCTCCTAGCAAGGGGAGCAAGAAGGCTTCCCCAGCTGGGGATTTTAAACCTAGAGTATAAAGTATTTTGACTCACACTGCTGGGAGCCTCTAATCCCACGTACCCAGCAGCCCAGCCAGAACTGGCAAGCACAAGGTTTAAAGTCCCCAGCAGGAGAAGCCCTTTGGCTCCAACCCCCTGGCCTCATTAATCACAGTATAAATGTGACATGTAGAGGGGGCCACATCCATAGCTCTGGAAAGTGACAGCTTCTCTCACAAGAGTAAAGCCCCTATCTGAAGAGATTCTTCTGAGAGGAAGTTCAGATCTGTGCTTTGTCTTCCTGCCTCTGGAAAAGAGAAAAACTCTGTGATAGTGAGGCCAACAAAGAAGGCAAGTAACCTCTGCTGTCATCCATTAATAGACGTGACTCTTTTGCTTAGTGAACATGAGCCTAAGCAGGGATTTTCTCATCCACGCTAGCCAACCAGTAAGTGCACACTAAGGTCATATAGAATTCCCTATAGCTAGCCAATGTTAGGCATAAATATAGTCACTAGTAGTAGCTGACGCCAGCACCTCGATTGAAAGCCCATCCCAGGAGTTCACCCTACTGTCTGCAGACAAATCCCTCCTCAAACCCATATATGTTTTCCCACAATAGCATTGTATAAAACAATGGTCCCATGATGGTGCAAATAGATTGGCCAGTTTTGCAAATGCCAGTAAGTTGCACTGTGTCTTTTCCCAAGGCCTAATCTTAGCAGAACTGTCTTCAGTTAACATGTAAATATGCTGCTGCTGCTGCCAAATTGGGTTTGTGTGCATCTGAATTCAAATGAACAAAATGTGGGAGCATACTTAATATGTGACTCACCCATCGTGCATAATTAGAGGTATTAAGCTAATAAAATGCTATTTTGAAATACACAGAATAACTGTAAAAACATTTTTAAAAGCCTTTGATTGTAAACACTTTAAAATACAAACCCTCTTGCTCATTTTAAGCCCCCGGCAAAGAAAATCAAATCATTCATTCTCCTTTACTTATTCCCAGTCTCTTTCTCCCAGTACTGGGGTCAGCAACCCCTATTCCTCTAAAAAGAGCCCAAGAGACTCCTTAGAAGCTATTCTGCTGAAAGATCATCCTGTGTGAAGTGAGGTTCCTGAACATGGCTGTGCAATTGCACCGTTTTCCCCCCCGCACAATCTCCTCACATACCCAGGATCTCATGCTGCTGTTCCCACCACAGGTGGTTGATGCCTTCAGGAAAAACATTATCCTTGCCCCAAATGCACTAGAACACAGCATTGTAATTAAAGAATTCAACCCTAACTGCAAATTAAGAAAGATTGCAGAAACATTCTGGTAATTATTTAAAGAATACAATTACATTGTTCTCTATAACTCTCTGGCTTCCTTGGCAGGATCAAACAGGACCTTAGAGAGTGTTATGAGGAACATCAGGAGCAGCTGATTTAAAATGAATTTCAATAGAGCTTGGGACCTGGAACCTGCAGCTTTATGTCAAGAATGACTTGAAAAGACAGAGCGCCATATCATGAGGGAGACCCTGAGTTCAGGGACCAACCCCTGCACCTGCCACAATAACAGGAATAATAATAAAAATGCAAAAACATGAAGTTTGTACTGTATTGACAGGGCCTCAGTAAAATTTCAAACAGGGGGGCTCTAGCACCAAGTCTTCCCACTGAGTAACATTTATAGTTATTACTTTCTTGCTGCTGGAAGCAAGCCTTTATAGACGTCTTGAGAATACATCCAATATAGGAAGTGGCCTGTTGTTTTTTCTTTCTTCCAGCTACATTATTGATATTTTAGGAGAGTAATTGAACTTCTCAGCACTAACTTGTTTTCTCCATGAACTACTATCCCCTGTTGATAAGTGTGTTTTCAGGGCATATGCTAAAGTAACTGTAAATCCTACGCCTAAATGGCACTTGTATTTTATCAGCCTTTGTAGGAGGAAAAAAAGGCATCCTAGCTGTAAAACATATGACTGCAGTCTAAACTGCAGCATGTCTTGTCACACACATACTGATATTTCATTAATTTTTTCAAAGCAAAAGAGATTTCTTTGACTGTCGAAAATTGTCAGAAAAATGTCTCTTCTTATCAGGCTCTTCATTAGAACAGTTGCTATTGGTATTGCCTTTTTTTTAATCATTGAATCTTTCTTCCATCCCACACAAGCCAGCTGTTATCTTAATTTTACTGCAGTTATGTGGTACTATTAGCAAAGTTAAACAGTGAAATTAAAAACAGAGATTTTCAGCAAAGAAAGCTGAGCAAATAATACAGCATTCTTCCACAGGAGGCAGCAGACTTTGGAGGAGAGAGGACAGGAGTCAGGCAGTTCTTTCTGTGTGGCCTTGGACTACTCCCTCAGTTTCCCTTTCTGGAAAATGGACACAAAGGTGACTGATCATTTGAAGGTTTTGGGGCCTACAAATAAGAGTGTTGCTTCAGCAGTTGAAAAACAGGGATCCTTTTCCAGGGTTCTTTCCAGGGGCTTTTGGGTTTTTTTATTTCATTGAAAATTATTTCTTTTTGCCATAGATACTTGAAATCCCAAACTTTTCAACTAGGGCAGGGCAACCAGGGCAGCCATCCCAGGTGCCTGGAAAAAATCAGCTGCCACCAATCACGCCAGCAGCACAGCAGTAGCTAGAAATTGCTTCTGCCCCTATATATTGCAGCTGCCCCAGCCTCATGGCCATATCATTACACCTCTGCTTTTCATTTAGCTGAGCCTGTGTACTACAGCTGATGTGCTACAAGCAGAAGTACTATCTGCTACGCTGAGGTTATGGGACTAGAAGCCATAGAAGCTCTGGACACGTGACTAACACTAGCGGGTTCCTTCAGCAGGTAGCAGAGGAATGAGGCACAGGAAACAAAAACTGCACTTTGGTGGAATTAAATAAAAGCAGAGTATTGTACTGTCTCTGTAGGCTCCCTGCATTCTCTGTTCCCCTTGAGTATATGAGTATTTCAGGTAGATAAAGGGAACACAGGCCTCTGCTAGGCTATTTCAGATCACGATCTCCTACATGTATGTGATATAACCTGTGTTCCCAGTTTTCAACAGCTAGTGACAAGTAGTTACTTAGTTGGCCGCTATTAGGTCTTCCTAATTGGCTGCTGGGGAGAGCAGCTCATCCAGTTACTTCCACCTGCGGCAGCAGGCTGCAGGCCAGCCAACAATTCCTCTGAATGTCAGCACCAGTATGCCTCAATGGTTGGGCTAGGGTTGGAAATGTATGCCCACATGCATGCATAGGTATATTCACTAGTATATTCACTGGCACTCGTGTGAGCCTGAGCTGTCAGATGAGAGAGAATTCTTTGGTCAGCAGAATGGTTCCAAGCTGGAGAGAAGTTAGGTTGGAAAAGGAGAATCTCAGCCTAAAGGCAAGAGGCAAACATGCAAGTGGACATTTCTGAGCCAATGCAATTTGGGTTGAGTGAAGTTAGAGAAACCGAGGTAATGGGGTGAATTTTCTTGACAGGATTCAGTGCAAGAGGATTTGATTTAAATGGTGCAAGAGGATTTGATTTAAATGGAGGATTCAGTGCAAGAGGATTTGATTTAAATGGTGAAGCTGACTTTAGGAGGAGAGAAGGGAATGTTTTTGAGATTGATTCATAGAGAGCTAGGAGATTTGGAGACATTCTGTGCCGAGAGGGGAGTGAGTGCTGGGAAGAATGGCATCAACTGAGGATGTACATCTACGTAACAAAAAGTAGAGGGAGACGGTAGTTAGAGCTAGAATTAAGAGAGAAGATTTGGGACAAGGAGAAAACTGTGAGACACTTACAGAGTGATAAATACAGTTTTAAATGCAGCCTGTCCTTTATTGTAATATGTCCTGGTTTTCAAACTGATATGGAGAGAGATGGGAGTGGAAAGAGTGTTCCTTCTTTTTCCTACTTCACACCCTTACCTGCACTAAAACATTTCCCTGTGACTACCCTTCACCCCCATCCCCAACCACATTGTGGATTTCAGCCTGAAAATATTGAATTAATTTTCTCTGCCCCCTCCCACTGCTTCAGGGGAAGAAGGGCAGGGAAAATGAAGCCCAGTATGTTATTGCTGGGCCCTAGCCACTGCTGAATGAGTACCGCAATACTTAACTACCTACCTGATAGGACCGTGTCATGTTAAATTAGTCTGCACAGCGGTTTAAATACATAGAAAAAGTTCTAAGACCCAGAGTCTACTGGGGCTCCTAAATCGATAATTAGGCACCTAAAAGTGTCCTGATTTTCAACAGTTCAGAGACCCCAATTGATCTCACTGGTTTGCAGGATTCCTGCAAATTTAGGTCACTTTTATTGGAAGTGATCTAACTTCTTTTTTATTTACTTCTTGGACATAAAACACAACAAAAAATGTTCTGTTTGCTGTCTGTTTGCGGTACTAACATGAGAAAAACTAGCTTTTCTCATATTAGTACCCTTTTTGGGTTTGATTGCTTGGAACTTTTTATAGATAGTGTAAATTCTAGAAAACAAAATTCAAGGTTATTTGTGCAGGTTCATTTGAAATGTGAACATATAGTGCATGTACTTGAACATTCATCTAATCATGAGACAGAACAATTCTCTGTTACTTATCCCACCCCGACCACTGAGCAACCAAGTTCAGTTTTAACTATTAACAACTTCTATAAAATTTTAATAATAAATACCATATTTACTTGAACAGAAGACAAGCCTGATTATAAGATGACCCCTTAATAATTAGATTCTATATATGGAAAATTTATAAATCTGTTATAATTTTCCAGATATAGAATCTCTTTATTGGCAGTTTACCTTGAATTTGTCTCCCTCCCACTGCTACAACAGGGAAAATAAATCTCAGGGGTCAGGTAGCGCCCATTAGACAATTTCTATCTGCTTCCCCCACTTTTTTTTTCCCCTGGCAGCCCCTTTCCCCTCTCCTTAGTATAAGACCCTACTCTCCCTGAGCACATTTAAGTCAGGAGCAAATTTGAAAACTATAAATGTGAAATTAAACATGGCTGTAATAATTTGTATATAATACTCGTGCACTTAGTTCATCCAGAATTGATTTTTGTTATGTTTTATTGAAACTGCTGCAAATTTTAGTATAGATACTCCATAACCACACTTTTGAGCAGCGCTTTGTCACTTTCTTATATATAGTACTAGAAACTATGCATGATATTAGTCCAAAGCCAAAGGCCCATGATTTACCACACAGTTCATTAGGCTGGGGCCTAGGCGAGTCAATGCCATTTCAAGCTATGATGACCCCACAGCTCAGCAGTGCTCAGTATGTGTGTGTACTCCAGATACCACTGACAAAGGAGCCATGTGCTAATAGCCCCCCATTCATGACTGGAACTGGGTTTTCTTGTCCTGAGTCTTAGGGTGCTCCAAGAATTTATACGCAGATGAGGTGCAACCTAGTCTGGCTTCACCCACAGAAGGGTGGCAGGGCCACACTAATCATATGTGCCAGTCTGAGAGGGGGGAGACAGAGGGATTCTAGGTATATCTTTGGGGGCCCATTTTGTGATGTTTCCCAGGCATTTAAGGATAATGAAGAAACAAGAATCATTGGAAATGGGAAAGAAAGGCACAAATCAGCTGTGCTAGTGAAGAAGAAGACAAAATGTATGCAATGTCATGGTTCACCATGCCTTGAAAAAGAGTTGACTATAAGGGAGACTGAACTTAACAGGCACTATTATGTATTTTTTTCAGATAGACTGTGATGGTCTTTTCTTGTGGTTCTTGTGATTCAGATAGTCTGCACTGATCTATTTTTGTAATAGTTTCCTATGGTTGTCTCTAATATGTTCTCCACAGGAGGTCTATATTGAGCAGTTTGTTTGTTTTTTGGTATTGGGCGGTGGAACTGGAGCTTGCTCCATCCACTCCATGCATTGACCTAGTATTGCAGTGCTTCCAGGACCGGTGCAAAAAAACCAGACAAAAAAACAAAATCTTGTGGTAGGTTCTGGAGAAACACAATATATCTGGGTCCATGAAGGCAGTTCCCAGAGATAACCTTTCTTCTGGCGTGGTTTAGTACCCGCCGAGGTGTTGGGGCTTAAAGCCCACATTATGGAAATAGAGGTTCCTCCCTAGCTTGCTTCTGTAGCCATATGGCTGAGGGCAAGCAAAACTTGGGGGGCATCCAAACTCCAAGCCTCCAGGCTTGGGCCTGCACATAGGATGCCTGCCAAAAGACTTGGGAAGTATGTGAAGCCCCTGGCAGGGGTGGAGGAGGTTTGCCGGTTGTAGGGCCACTTATAGTTCTGGACTGACTCATGGATTTGGACTTGATTTGGCTTAGAACACAAAAAAAATCATTTAAAAAAAGGTAGGTTTTCATTAGCATTCCCAGGTACCAGGGGAAGGTGTTGTGGCCTGCTCCAGCCTCTCTGAATGCTGGCTTGGTATTGAACTACTTCCAGACCTGAAACTTTCATAGATTTCATAGAATTTAAGGCTGGAAGGGACCTCGGAAGATCATCAAGTCCAGCCCCCCGCCCAAAGGGCAGGAAGTCAGCTGGGGTCATAGGATCCTAGCAAGATAAGCATCCAATTTGCTCTTGAAGGTGTTCAGTGTAGGTGCTTGAACCACCTCCGATGGCAGGCTGTTCCAGACCTTGGGGGCTCGGACAGTAAAGAAGTTCTTCCTCATGTCCAGCCTGAAACAGTCTTGCTGTAGTTTATAACCGTTGAACCTCGTCATCCCCTGGGGTGCTCTGGTGAACAAATGTTCCCCCAGATGCTGGTGGTCACCCCTGATAAACTTATAGGTGGCCATCAGATCACCCCTGAGTCTGTGCTTTTCTGGGCTAAAGAGCCCCATGGCTCTCAGCCTGTCGTCGTAAGGTTTGTTCTCCTGATCTCTGATCATGTGTGTGGTGCTTCTCTGGAGTCTCTCAAGCTTCTCCACATCCTTTTTGAATTGTGGAGCCCAAAACTGGACGCAGTACTCCAGCTGCGGCCTCACCAAGGCAGAGTACAACGGGAGAATGACATCCCGGTATTTGCTTGAGAAGCATCTATGGATACAAGCCAGCATTTTGGTCGCTTTACTAGCCACAACATCACATTGCATTCCTGTTCATTTTGTTCTCTCCTAGAGAAGTAACTCCTTTTATTTAAGGGCTACATAAAAAAGGAGTTCCCATCAGCACGTTTGCCCTGTATGGGCCAAATGTTTTATAGTCATGTTCAGTGTTAGCCGCATTTAATTAGCTTCATAGTTGGTTTCTATTACTGAGCACATGCTGCTTTTGGCACTGTATTTAATGAGATGTTCTTGGATCCAGAGGATCCAAAGAGCTATTGACCTATCTCACTACTCTGTGTTACATACAAACTCATGGAACACAATCTTGAATAGAATACAGAACATCATCGATCCCCAGCTCCCAAAAGAACAACCTGGCTTCCTGAAAAAGCAATTTATCACTGACCAACTTAAATTCCTTACGTGTGACATAGAAAATGGATTTGAGATGAGGCAGAAACAGGTGTGGTCTTTATCTATCTTACAGCTGCCTATGGTATGGTATGGCACTAAGGTCTCAAATATAATAATACCTGACTCTATGATACCTGACCACAAGCTATGCACTTTCATCATGAACATGATCTCCAGTAAATCATTCAAACTCAATACTTGCCAAGGAGAAAAAAGCAGAATGCAAACTCTGACGAATGGAGTCCCCCAAGGGTCAGTGCTAGGACCAATACTTTTCAATGTATATATCTCAGACTTCCCACATACAAGCAATACATGTACACTAAAAATGTTGCCATACTAGCCCAAGGGATTGATATGATGGAACTAGAAAAGATACCAAGTACTGACATGGGACTCATCACTGACTGTCTCCACAAGTGGTGCTTAAAGTTGAGCATCAATAAATCAGTATCATCTCTCTTCCTTCTGGAGTATTGTTGAGCCACAAGCATGCTGAATATCAGAGTAGGCAACCACAGCCTTCCCCATGAGCGTACCCCAGCCTACCTAGGAATCACATTAGACCATCCCCTCAGCTATAAATATCACATTCAGAAGGTCAGCAGCAAAGTCTCCACATGGGTAACTGCCTTAAGATGTTTAGCCAGCATGACAAGGTGCCAACTTTGAAGTGCTCAGAACCGTCACATGCACCATGGTAAATGGTGTCCCACCAGAATATTGTGTTCTTGTATGGTCCAGAAGTTGTCACACTAAAAAGCTTGATACCGTGCTTAACAGGGCACTGAGCCTCATAGCAGGCTGAATAACTTATACACATACAGATGTACTACCTGTACTATCAGGCATTAAACCAAGTGATATAAGAAGACAGACCCTAACACCACTACTGACAATAGAGGCAAGAGATAACAAAAATTACCCTCTCCATCAACTGCTATCTGAAAACCCAAACAGAAAGAGGCTTGTGGCAGAGCTGGCAGGGAAGAAGGGAGAAACATCCTGCTCACACTCCTCCCTTACCTGTGGTGCATCCAGGATTCACCCAGATGGTGAGACCCTCCAGGATCTGGGAGAACAGGGCTGGGACTATCCCTCCATCCTGGCCATGCCAAAAAGATCAGCTGGGCCAGGTGCCAGTGGTGGAGGCACATACTGGCGTGAGCACGTTTTCTGACTGGAGCAGGGCCAAAGCCCTACACCAGCTCTGCCACCAGGCAGATGGCCAGCTAATCAGAACCTGGACATTACCTTGACAGGGATTACCAGCCCCAGCTGTGTGGTGGAAACAGCTCCCAACTGAAGTGAAGAAACAGTGGGAAACCCCAAGAAGCCCTTGGAACTGAGGCACGGCAGCAAGCCGATGCCATAGCAAGCAGTGCACCGGATGGGAGAGGAGCAGCCAAGCTGCTCATCTTTGGTTATACTTATTCAGGATGTACTCTTGGGTATTCCAGGAATCAGACCTGGTGCCCTCAGCTATGAGACTGAGTACAGATAAGACTTTAAATATTGACATTGAATTATTGCAGACTCCTCCTAAGGGTCTGAGTCCTAAAGACTATATTACACTGAAGATTCAAGGTAGGAGTGTAAGGACTGGAGGAGCTCCTATTCAGGCCCCTAAGGCCCACTTACCAGTCCAAAGGGCCACAGTGGTATAAGGCACTGGTGATCTCCGCTGGTTTTCCCTCCACAGATTATGACTGTTCCCAGGTTGAACACCACCTCCTGTACTTTTTCCATTAAAGTTGTAGCAGGCAAGACCAAGAGAGGACAGGAAAAGCCTCACCCTGAGGAGGGAATACCCCTGCATGACCTTGTCAAGGTTTGGACTATCCTAGTCACCAAGATGTACATAGCCTACCCTTGGAGGTCAGCAGCAATTTGGTGACAAGACTTAAAAGTCATAAACTGTTTATACATGAAGCCCACATGCTTTTGGAAGAGACTGGGGATGCTGAACCAAACCTATGGGCAGTAAGTGAGTGGGCTGACTGCTGGGAAAGATCAATCCTATTCCTGCAGCATTTTATACCAACACCAGATGAGTCTCCCTTTGGGCATGACCTTGACAGATAAGCATGGGTCAAGCTGAACAGACTGAGATCTGGATACAGACACTTCAAAACAACACTTCACTAAATGAACCTCTTCGACAGCCCCTGTGTGAATGTGGTGTCCAAAAAACAGCACAACACTTAATCAAACACTGCAATCTTTACAAATGTCCAGATGGGGCAGAAGGAATCCATACATTGAGTGACAAACCCAGGCAATGGCTCATAGATTTGGAAGTTGATATCTGATGCCATACAAAAGAGAGAGAGAGATAAAACAAGGGGCTTTTTCCCATTTCAACTGGGGGAGAAAACCTTGTCTTGTTTCTGAGTAAATAAAGTATAAGAGAATAATTAACTGCTCATGGATTTTCTGTCAACAGGTAATAAACCTAATTTAACTAATAAAATAATTTACTATGAATTATGCCACCTTTTGAAGAAACTCACCATGATCAGCAGTCTTTTTTTGCTTGAAGTAAATAAAGTGGGTTATCACTGTGTCTTGTACATACTGAAGACTGACAATACGAGAACAGCCAAGACACTCACTCAGTCAGCTTCTTTAAGAGCCTACCAGAGTATATCAATAAGCAGATTTTCCAGAGGAAAAAAAATTCCATTAGTCTTCAGACTAAGTTACAACAAATCAGTAAGAAGAGAAGGTGTCTATTAATGTCCACCCTTTGCATTAATAGTTTTTCAGAGACCCATGTTCAATCCTGTTCTATTCTGCTTGGGTGTCTGGTAAGTAAAATAGGTTCTGGCACTAAATCCAAGCATAGACTTAGATGTCTTAGGTGCCCCAGTTCTGCCTAACTCACACTTATGGTGCTTCCATCAAAATTGTAATTCTCCAATGGTTACTCAGCTGCTACCTCTTCCTCTTCTTCAAAGTGTTTAAAGTCTGTGAGCACCTTAGTGTTCAACATTAACATTCCTCTAGTTCTGGTGGTGTGGGGTGCAAAATACAGCCCGCAGACCGGATCTGCCTGCCAGGCAATTTGATCTGGCCTTCAGGCACCCACCAATCAATTGTACACCACCCAGTCCACCTGCCTTGCTCCCACCCTCATGGTTGGAAAGGCATGGCCCAGCCAGCACGCAGCTTCCAGGCAGGGCTGCTGATGCAGCTTCCAGGGGACCTGCTGGGGTTCCCTGGTGTCCCACTTGCTCCAGGCAGCAGGTAGGGAAGTGGTGGGGGGAGTGGGTGGGATCTGCAGCTGCATAGATCCTGCATACACTTCCCCCATGGCGCACAGTCCCCACTGCAGGTGGCTGCAGCAGCAGATAGGGGTTTCATAGACATAGTCTTTCTGGACTTTAGGAAGGCCTTAGACACTGTCTCTCACCCCATTCTCATTAAAATATTAGGAGATTGTGGTGTCGGTCCCTACACAGTCAGATGGGTTGCCAATTGGCTGTAGGGGTGCACCCAGGGAGTGGTGGCGAATGGGTCATTTTTGACCTGGAGGGATGTGGGCAGTGGAGTTCCCCAGGGCTCGGTCCTCAGGCCCACAGTGTTCAATATCTTCATCAGCAATTTGGATGAGGGGATGAAAAGCACCTTGTTCAAATTCACAGATGACACTAAGATGTGGGGAGAAGTGAGCATACTAGAAGAGATGGACAGGCTACAACTAGATCTGGACAGGTTACAGAGGTGGGTGGATGAGACTAGGATGGGTTTCAATATGGACAAGTGCAAGCTGTTGCACCTGGGGAGGAAGAACCAGCAGCATACCTACAGGGTGGGGAACTCCCTTCTCATCAGCACAGAGGCAGAAAAGGATCTTGGAGTCACTATTGATTTCAAGATGAACGTGGGCTGCCAATGTGGGGACGCAGTCAGGAAGGCTAACCATAGATGCATTATGAGCAGGTCCAAGGAGGTGATCCTCCCCCTCTATGCAACATTGGTCAGGCCACAGTTGGAGTACTGCATCCAGTTCTAGGCGCTGCACTTCAGGAGGGATGTGGACAACTTCAAGAGGGTCATGATCACGGGCAACAGGGTAGGCCCTATAATGAGAGGCTATGGGACCTGAACCTGTTCAGCCTCCACAAAAGAAGGCTGAGAGGGGATCTGGTGGCTGCCTATAAACTTGTCGAGGGGGACCAGCAGGCAATGGGAGAGTCCCTGTTCCCCCGAGCACTACCAGGAGTAACGAGGAACAACGGTCATAAGTTGACCAAGAGTAGATTCAGGCTAGACATCAGGAGGCACTACTTCACAGTCAGGGAGGCTAGGAGCTGGAACTAACTTCCAAGGGAAGTGGTGCTCACCCCTACCCTTGGGGTCTTCAAAAGGAGGCTAGACAATCACCTAGCCGGAGTTGTTTGACCCCAGCATTCTTTCCTGCCCATGGCAGGGGGTCAGACTCAATGATATGCTTAGGTCCCTTCCGACCCTACCAACTATGAAACTATTAAACACACCCCATACTTCCCACACACAATATACACGAGTAGGACTTTATTTTTGAGTTATTATGCAATTACCTCTATACAGTATATAAAACAAAAATCAGGACAAAAGTATTTTTTGTAATAAAATTAAAATAAGTTATAGTAGGTGTTTGTCTTTTAGCATATGATTTGGTTTTTCTTCTGGTTCCAAGATGGCTACTCTCCCCTCCCAAAAGGAGTACTTCTATGCGGCAAGGGAAGGGACTTCCAGTGGCAAAGGCAGGGGTTAGGGACAGGACATCAGCCCCAAGATGGTGACCAGGGAGCAGGGCACCTGTCAAGGGGCGGGGCTACCTTTGTAGCCCTGGACAGCTCACCAAAACTCATTAAGCAGCTGAACTAATTGCTCACCCCTGCTCTAATTCCTAACAGAGGGTATGCCCAAAATAATCCCTGCCCTCAAGACACCTGGCTCAGGTTTATGGTCTACCAACATTATCATCCAAAGGGCTTGATCCAGCAGACAAACTCAGAGCTCCACAGAATTTTAACTGGTGTACCAAATTCTGCAGTCCTTACTCGTCCCTTGTTCAGGCAATGCACCCATTGCCTTCAAAAGGAGTACTGCAAAAAAAACAATCCTGCAAAAATACTTAGTTATAGCATTACAGGATCATAAAAAAGTAGGGCTGGAAGGAACCACATGAAGTCATCAAATCCAGCCCCCTGCTCAAGGTACTTAACTATGTACTTAACTGTATTTGTGTGAGTAACGTTATAGGTAATCAAAGTGATTACACCAATGGATAAAGCGAGAGCCAGGTGTAAATATTTGTTAGAACCAAGGCCCATGTGAGTACTGCAAAATTTTCTCCCTTATATTGTATTAGTGTAATTGGTAGTAACATTAGGTATATCCCAAAGGGTAGGTGCTACACAATAGGAGTGACTATTTTTTCTTTCCTTTCAAGTACCAACACTACCATCCTCTTTTGACAAAATTATCCTCATGGACCCATTCTCTTTATGTAGGGGATCAGAAGAAGGAAATCCTCACTGTCTTCTGTGGGGGTAGTGAGAAAAACAGAGAAGAGACTTTGTTTTTCTAACTGACAAAACTTTGTTCAAAAACCAGGACAGCTGTTGCTCTGACTTCATCTTGAGCCTGGAGACTGTCCTGTGTCTTAGATTACTAATTCTTTAAAAACAGTCAGAAAAGCTTGTTTTAGCAACCAGGGAACATGACTGGGATATGAGACAAGGCAACAAGAGCAGCATATGATGTGATGAGGTTGTATCACTAGCTAGGTGGCAATACACCTAAAGAACTACACATTGTTGTATCTTGCTTGGTTTCTCAGACAGTAACTGCCACCTAGTAACAAATAAGTGGATAGCACACACATGGTAAGGCCTTCAAAAACTGGAACTGATCAAATGTAGACCGGAAACTTCAAATAAAAAGCCCTTTCCAAGGGTCATCTGGAAGCTTTCATGGTAAAAAAAAGAGAACAACATGGGAAAACAGATGCTTTTATCACTATCCTAGCTCATAAAGGCAAACCCATAATCTCATGTTACTTTATTTGGCTGGCAAAACAGGCATATTGTATTTGGTAAGGAAATAAGGAAATAAATTACATCATAATAGGCATGTCTACACAAGACATTTAATGCTCAGTGAACTAATTCTACTGCACATTAAGCATCACATTAAGCATCACCTTTGCTACTGTGCAGTAGCTGCAGCTACTGCACATTTATGTACTGCCTCATTTTAGAGGCACTAAATTTAATGTGCAGTAGCAAAGGTGCATTAATGCACATGTAGAGAGTTGTGTTGACTAATGTACACACTGGTACCCTTCTCTCCCTGCAACTTCATCACATTTAATTGCAAAGTGATCCGTATCTTCAAAGTCACTTGAAAATCACTAACACCTAAGTCTGCTCTTATGGCAGTATAAAAAAAGGAATAAACCTTTTGAAGTCACTTGCATTTCACTGGATATTGGTAGAAGGGTTATCAGAATCAAGGCCACCATGAACACCATGAATATTTATACAAGACAAATCCACATTTTTACTCATTAAAATTGATTTCAGCTGAGGTTCCAGTATTCAGGAAATAGGACTCTAGGTCCCCAAGGTACCCTGTGAATAAGCTCCCACCTTAACTGTTTGTGCTTTCAGGATGGGCTTCTGAGACACATTTTTAGACACTTACGTTCAGTGTCTTCTCCAAAGACTGCTTGATTGAGATGCCACATTTTGATCTCACAGCTACATCTGGAAGCCAGTACCCTATATTAACATCAAGAGGATGAAAAAAGTAAGGGGAATAAACACTTAATGTTTTTAAACATCAGTTTTTATCTAATCTGGGTTTACAAATACCTCTTTGAATTCCTCATAATTGTAGTGATTGCATTGTGTTACTGCAAGGCAATTAAGGTTGTTTGGGTACCCTGACTGCACAATTACTGTACCTTAACATGTTTGGATTTCTTTATATTTGAGTTTCTGGGGATTATAATGCTTGGCTTTAGAATAATTACCACCTCATGGAAGTGCATTTTACTCTAAATTACTGATATATAATCTCAGTTTTAACTCTATTTTAAGGCATTTTTGTCAAGAAATATAACTAGAGACCAGAGTTCTAAGACAGTGACCAGAGAAGTAACTGCTTAAAGCATGTTTACAGTGTTGACCTAGATTTCCATACAGCTAGCTTGTAAATTGTACTTAATATGTTGCAACTTCTGTCTTGTCATATAATTTTGGAGAGGCAGTGATATGTGAGTGGGGGTTTTTTGAAAGAAGGAAGCTGTATGCCTTAGTAATGACTTGAAAGCAATGTTTCTTTAAAATGCTTCTTATTTACCTTTCTCTTTTTAATCCCACAAGTAAAGAAACACTTTTCACTGTGAAATTTCTCTGTGAGTAGGGAAGGAATTTTCATGTTCAGAATTAATTTAACCCCTTGAAGTTGATGCTGTGTAGATGATCGTATTGAAATGACACTGTGGCCATGTCCAGATGAGCACAGATGTGTGGTATGTGGTGCCACAGATCTATCTGTGGCAGAGTAGAGGAGGTTGACCCCAGGAGATGCCAGGGTCAAAAATACCCATGCCAAAACAAGGCAGGGCAGTGCACATGACAACAGCATGCACCACCCAAAACCAGAGTCTAGCTGGCTGATGCCACACTCCAATGGGGGCCACCAGGACCCCAGGTAAGTCTGCTGGAGTCCCCAATCTGTCTCTTCTTCCAGGTTGCTATACTGGCCTGGGAGGACTGTTTGTCTTTGACAATGGCAATGTTAGAGTCTTTGTTGTATTCCTAGATGATGGTACAGGCCTCCAAGTCCACCATGTTTTCAGACCTGACCATGTTGTTCACCTCATAGTGGCATTCATAAGCCTGCATGCATTTAACCATGATTGCTGTCCCATGTCTTTGCAAACTGCTGCCTCAATACTTTTTCACTTGGACCAGCACTGGGTCCGGTCATGGCCATGATCCTAGGCTGCCATTTCTTTGGCAATCCACTGGTAGACTACGTTGTTTCAGTGGCTTGACCAGAGTATCTGCTGAGTCTCAATCTCACCCCAGATAGCAATGAAATCAGCAACCTCCTCCTTGGTCGAAATGCTGTCACACTTGTTCAGGGCACCTGACTCAAAAGGCTAAGGGCCCATGATGGCAGAAAAGTGGATGGGGTTGTGGGGGTGCAGAGGTTCTGGATAGATCCAAAGAGATCTGGAAGTTCCCTGATGGTGTGGGGCAGAATGGAGGTCCTGGATGTGTTAATGAGTCCAGGACGTTCCTGATGGTTTGCAGTGTTCGGAAGATGCAGGCTCCAATGCTGGTTTTGGCTAGATGCAGAGCACAAAATGGCTGGCAAATGACCATGGAGGGCAACTAATAGTTGGGGGCAGCCACCTGGGACCTGACACCTCTGGGCAATAGAATTTTACTGTCAGGCCCAGAGCTGCTGCATAGAGTTCCAAAGAAGTCAGGACTGGAGTCAACTGGTGCACTGTATCCTCGCATCCTAGCCAACCGGTGCACTGCAGGATGCCTAGAGAACAGACTGGTCTGCCAGCCCCACAAAAATATTGTAGGACAACTGTATAGGCATCTGTTGCAATACTGCAGGACACACTGTCAGTAGATCTTATTGCACAAACATTTTTAGGATTTGTCCCATGATAAGTGTCAAGGTCATCTATACACTTGCACTTTGACCTGCATTAAAACATATTCTGCTCTGACAAGGGCAACATCTGTTCACAGCCTATGATTCATTCTTTGCAAACAAGTGCTTTTATAAATGTGTAATATAATAATTTATAATAATATAATATAATTATGAGGAAAAATTGACAAGTGAATGAACTGAATGAACTTTTAAATTATTTTTATTGTTTTTTCAAATAATACACAAAAATCAGAACTATACATGTCAACCTGAACTATGTATATGTCTTTCACAAACAATAAGTAATAAAAGGGAATAAAGAAAGAGAGATGGAAGAAGGGGAAAATGTGTACAAGGAGTAATAATTTAGCAAAATATTCTAAGAACTATTTCCAAATTGTACCAGACTTTTCAAAGTAATTAAGCCTGCTAAACATGACTTTCTCCATAGATGCTATCTGTGCCACCTCATCATACCAGATTGCAACCTTTGGAGATATCCTAGTCTTCCAATGCAGTAATATAACTCTCTGTATCATTAATCAGGCTACTGTAAGAGCACAATCTGGGAAGTATTCAGTTTTAATTCCTTAGGGTTATACCCAAGAACACACATTTCCCAAAAGTATTAGTGTATGTCCAAAATCATGTTAACTCTGAGTTATAATTTCTTTCCAAAAAGAATGAATAATAGGACATGACCAAGACATCTCCAGCACGTATCTATTGGCAGTATATTTAATTTCTTAAATTTAAAGGGATCTCAGTGCAGATGAAAAAGATCTTAAGGCAAAGTCTAAAATCAATTGTCAATGTTCAAACAATGTGAACTGCTGATTTCTACTGGGATTTTATCATTTGGATGCCTAGGTCTTCCTTCCATTTTATTCTTAAATAGCCTGTATCAAATCTGTGAGATGACATTTTATATTCAAAAGGTGATTGCATAAAGTGGGGAAAAGAAGCAGATTTTAAGGCAAAAATTAGCATATCTGGAGTATTTGCTATACCTAAAGCCTCAGGTCCAAGCAGATTTTTTTTATACTTATGCAACTACATATACTGCCAGTCAACTGTTTTTGGAAGGTCAAATTCATCACACTACTCAGAAAAGGATTTAATAATATGATTTCCTACTAGAAGTTGCTCTATATGCACAATACAATTATCCATCCCCTTTCTCCATGTCAGTTTATGGAACCTATGCTTCAAAAAGGGATTGCCTCAAATGGATG
>NW_017729032.1:188106401-188119965 GCF_001723915.1 Gavialis gangeticus | reverse complement strand
GAAGTTGCTCTATATGCACAATACAATTATCCATCCCCTTTCTCCATGTCAGTTTATGGAACCTATTCTTTAAAAAGGGATTGCCTCAAATGGATGCATTATGATGTAAAGAAGGATGAAACTTCAGTTAGTTTGCCAATTTTTTCCAACTTTGTCAGGCTGGAAAAAATGCAGGGTTAGAGAATTAGAAAGATAGTGGGCACATCTACATGTTCATTAATATGCCTTAGGTACTGCACATTTAGTTTAGTACTTGCTTAATAAAGTACTAGGTAAATGCGTAGTAACTAGTGTTATCGTGCAGTAGTGCCAGTGCATGGCTTTTTTGTGACACCTACTGTGTATTACCTAGTAACACGGTGCAAGTGTACAGTAGGCTAATAGCATGGTTTTTAACCACCACATTACTGTGCAGTGTTATTAGGCTAATGTGCAATAAGCATCTTGTGTACACACGACCAGTGATAAGTAAAGTTTATGACAGTTGATAATGGAAGCAGAAACCTACATGCCTGTTCAATTTCCACCCATACAAGAAAGGTATCAGTTATATCAGTCATCCAACACATAGCCTGGCTTGCTAAGAAGGCATTCTGATATTGTCAAAGGTTTGGAAAATGAAAGCCACACTTGCCAATTCCAAGTTGTATCTTTTTTAATGAAAGTAAAGCCCTTTTGTCCTCTCCCCACAGAAACCTTCAGCTGATTTTAACAAAATAGGATTGGGTATTACAACTGGTAGGTTATGCAATAGATAAATTAGGTGAAAACATTCATTTCTAAAATATTAGCACATCCCCACAAGAATATTGCCAAACTGTTCCATCTTTTCAGATCCTATACTATAACACTGAGAATCTTCTTAAAATTTTGGTAGACAATAACATTAATATTTTAATACCCAAGTTATGTGTTCTGATTGCCATTTGTTATATTTATCCTTTACAGTAAAATTATTTACTGCCTATACATGTGCTCTGAAGTGTTATAATTAGAATGCATCAGAGCAGTCTCAATTAACCACATGGGGGACACTTTAACTAAAACTTATTGAATGAGCTTTAAACTACCCATGTGGCCATTTTGAAATGTGGGATGTCAAGGAGCCACTCTAATTAAAACACCCCTCCTCCCCACACACACAAACACACGCGCACACATGCACACACACACTCCAGAGCACATGTATAGATGCCCAGTTAGTCCAAGTAACTCTGATGTAGTGCAATTAATTTTATATCCAAATAGATTGCTAAAATTGTTGATTAATGATAAGAGGGCAGGGATTGATCTCTCAGGCTGTGACAGAAGTGCTAGCGCAATACAAAAATGTTGTGTTTACTATTGCTTACCTTAATGCCTTTATAGCACCCTCATTCCATCTACTGTAGCCAATGTTTCCAATATTAAATCAAAGAGGGTGCAGATAATGGGCAACCTTGCTGACTCTTCACTTTGCAAGGGCAACAGATCAGAAAATATATTATTAATCACAATTCACAAAGTGGGATTTGTCTATAACAATTGTATCCACCTTATGAATTCTTTACCAAATCCTATCTTTTGTAATACACAAAAAGATACCTCCAAAGAACACAATCAAAGACCTTCTCTACATATGGCCTTCAGAATTTTATACTGCTACTACTATACATTTACCTAACTTACGTGATCTAAACCATGCCTTTCTTTGATAAATACTACTTGATTTTTGTAAATTAATTTAGGAAGGACTGATCCAATCTGTGTAATAAAGTTTTGGCTAGGATTCTGGTGTCTATATTAATTAAAGAAATTGGTCTATAGTTAGAACAATTCATAGAATCCTTGTCTAGTTTAGGAATTACAGAAATAATAGCTTCAAATAAAGTGTTTGGTAGTGTACCTTGTTTTATTTTGTTATTATATACATTCAGTAATTGAGGTAACAATATATCTTTAACTATGGTATAAAACTCCACAGGAAATACATCACTGCCTGGAGATTTAGTCTTGTTCATGCCCTTAAAGGCTGAAGTCATTTTATCTCATTAAAAAGGAGCCTCCAAAATTTCCTTCTCCATCTCTGAAATTTGTATGAATATAAAGTCCAGGAACTCATTACTCAGTTTCTTGGTGAATAAATTTCAATAGAATTAACTGAACTGTTGGTTGATTTTTCTCTGTATCATATACATATTCCTTATAAAGTCTCTTATAGCTGATACTTTATTGTGGTTGGATTTACTGTTTATATACTAGCAACCTTCCTATACATTCCCCTGATTCCAAATATATCTAATATATAGAAAGCATACTCTTCCTCCTGAGAAAGTAACCTCTTCAATTCATATCTCACATTGGCAAGAATGTATAATTTAGGTTTTAAAGTACCTATTTCTTTATCACATTTCTTCTGTTTTGCAGAAGTATATGTTATTATATGCCCTCATAAGAAGACTTTAATTTTTTCCATAATATCCAAGTGGAAGAAACAGTAGATTGGTTAAGATCCATAAAAATTTTAAACTCCTCTAGAATGAATGCTTCAAATTCATAATAATTCAACACGGAAGTGTTGAGTTGCAAGTAATTATTTGTTGCTGGTCTATCTGTGAGGAACAGTTTAAACTCCACCTCAGCATGGTCCAAAACAGCTATAGAGTGAATATGGAGATTAACCACATAGTCAGTGAAGCTTTGAAAAATTTAAAAAGTAGTCAATTTTAGAATAAACTGAATGAAGTTGGGAAAGAAAACTATAATCCCTCATTGTTGAATTCAAAATTTGCCAGATATCTGCTAAGCTAAGGTCTGCCAAATAACTTTTCATCACTTCCATAGAAGTAGATTTCATGGATAGAGGGGCATGAGACCTTTCAATTGACCTTCTCCCATTTATTCAGAGCTCCTAATGATCATATTTCAAGGTGCATAGGTTGTTGCAGTGTATAAATTGTGTATTAATTTTTTTATACAGTGTATATATTTTTTAATTTAAAAAGTTAGGAATTTTGTAGATATGGTGTATAAGTCGACCTAACTTTTTGGATCAGAAATATGGGGTCAATGTATACCTGCTCCTGTGTGCCCCAGTGCGGGCTGGGCACCCAGGGGGTGGACACATGCCACAGTGCTGCTCTCAGGGGATGGGTTCAGCAATTGGCTGGCATGGGCCCATCTCCTGTGAGCAGTGCTGCCTGGCCTGAGTGCCAAGTCCAGCCCTGTTCCCTGTGAGCAGCACTGCCAAGCACTGAGCCCAGCTGTGCCAGCCAAGCGCCAAGATGCTCACAGAGGACAGGGCTGGGCTCGGTGCTCGACAGCGCCACTTGCACTGGACACTGCCAGGCTTGGCGCTCAGCTGGAGGCAGCCCCATCCCCTGCAGGCAGTTCTGCCTAGGCTGCAGCAGCCAAGCACCGAGCCTGGCCCTATCTGCTGCGAGCAGTGCTGCCAAGCACTGAAGCCAGCCCCAACCCATGCACAACTCAGCACTCAGCTAGAGCAGCTGGGCTCAGCACTCAGCAGCACTGCTCACAGTGGATGGGGCTCGGCTTGGCCCTCAGCTGGTGTAGCTCAGGTAGCGCCAGTCACAGCGGATGGGGCCAAGGCCAGCCCCAGCCCCATCCCTGTGAGCAGAACTGCCTGGGCCACACCTGCTGAGCACAGAGCCCGGCACCACTCACAGGGGACAGTAATAGGGTGTATAAGGCAAGGTTAAACTTTAAAAGTTAAATTTTGGGCTTTAAGACTCAACTTACACAGCTTGAAATACAGTACATACACACCCAAGTACACACTTGAAAAAAATCACATTGGAGAAGAGGAATGCAACAATATCTCTTTTTCTAGGGTGCTTATTACCATATTTATTAAAATCTAAATCAACCCTGAATTTAAGACAACTCCCCAATAATTAGATTCCATACAAGGAAAAAAATTAATTTGGTATTATTTTTATAGGCAGACCTACTAACAAAAAGTATAGCAATATGAGTAAGTCATAAATTCAACATTGGCTTCAAATCAATTCAGATATTAATTTAACTTAATCTATATTAGGTTCTTTCCAGAACCTGGTGGGTGCTACTCCTTTCTTAAATCCTGCAACAAAGGACTGGTCACTTTCACATTTATCCTCACTCTCACACTATTCACTGTTTTCATCTTCTCCCTCATCACAAACCATCATATTCATTTCCATCCATGGCATTGCATATACAGCACTTCTTTAAGCTTTTAATAATGGATTCTGAATACATCCTTCAGAAGTTAAAATCCATTGGCAAAGCAGTCCTATGGTTGGCTTCTTAATCTTCCCATCTAGTGTAAGTGCATGGTTCCCTGCCAAGAGCCAGTTTGAGTACTGACACTGTAAACAGTCCTTAAAAGGCGTACTCACTACAATATCCAGTACTTCAAGTTGAGATGTCATACCAGTAGATATGACTACAAGATGACAATTCATTGACTAAATTTTTGCTTTCACATCTGCCCTCTGAATGTTAGATGCCCTCTAGCACTAACATTCCTTTTTTTTTGGCAGTGCCCCAGGTCTCCATTTCCACACAACATCTAGCTAGTCATACATCAGTTCACTTGACACACATCCTTATTCCTAGCATCTAACCACTATTCCAGGTGGCAACTTCTATTTTGGCAGAGTTTTGCATTTCACAGTTTCATAGTTGGTAGGGTCAGAAGGGACCTGAGCAGATCATCAAGTCCAACCCCCTGTCATGGCAGGAAAGAGTACTGAGGTCAAACGACCCCAGCAAGGTGTTTGTCTAGCCTTGTCTTAAAGACCCCCAGGGTAGAAGCCAGCACCACTTTGCTTGGAAGTTGGTTCCAGATCTTAGCCGCCCTGACTGTGAAGTAGCACCTCTTGATGTCTAATCTGAATTTACCCTCTGCCAGCTTCTGACCGTTATTTCTAGTCACTCCTGGTAGTGCTCAGGGGAACAGGGACTCCCCCAGTGCCTGCTGATCCCCCCGGACTAGTTTGTAACAGGCCACTAGATCCCCCCTCAGCCTTCTCTTGTGGAGGCTGAACAGGTTCAGGTCTCATAGCCTCTCCTCATAGGGCCTGCCCTGCTGTCCCCAATCATGCGATCAAAATCAGATAGGATGGCAATTGTCTCCCATCTGCCAATACTGCTAACATCGCTGTAATCTGCAACTTTTCATTTCCTGTATTTCTCATAATTATGGATTGTGCACCTTTTTTGTGGATGGTGATGTTACTTGGCATGTCAAAACAGACTGGAGTATCATCAGTATTACCTATCTGGTCCAGTAGGTAATTGTGAGTTTTTTGTAGCCCAATAATGTACCGCTGGAATTCAACAAGTTTTTTGCTACAGTTAATTTTAAAGTTTGTATCATAGCTGCGCCTCATTCCTTTTGCTATCATCACATTTGTACCACTACTTCCTGTTTTTGTATATGGTCTGTCACATGGGTTTCCTTATAGCCACTCACCCCACAGAAGTTACAGTGAATAATACATTTTTATGGTTTTAAATTTTGGGTGGTGAATGGTGATCAGACCCTGTAATCTGCTGCTTTCCCTGCTACTCTGTCATGTGCTTTGCTTCCATCTGCCCCTTTCCTGGGTGCCTTCCTGCCACTGGCCTTGCTGCTGTCAAGTGCCTCATCATATGCTGACCAGAGCTTCACCGGGAGCATCTACAAATCGTCATATAGCAACATTGTTATAGAAGTACTAAAGCACAGTGCAGGATGGGCACTTAATGCATCATGCATGCAGCGCACAGTTAGATTTTGCCACTATAGTGGTACACTATAACCAGGGAGCATGCCGCTACAGCGACATAGCTGTCAATCACATGTAGACCCGCATGATTGCTACAATGCCATAACATGCCATACAGCAATGGAGCACATCACTTTGATGCCATAGGGTGATGTATAGGTGTGCCTGCTGTGTGCTAGATCCCTCACTCACATGCTTATGCTGGGTCCCTCGTCACCACTTCTGGGTCCCTTGTCACATGCTGGATCCCTCATCAGCATGCATGTTCTGGGTCCCTTGCTGCTGCCACGTCCCTTGCATGATGGGTGCCTTGCCTCATGCTGGGTTCTTTCCTGCCACTGCTGGGAGCCTTGCCATGTGCTGGAACCCTTGCTGCTTCTGCTTAGGAGCCTCACTTCATGCTGGATCCCCCCCTACTGTGTGGGGGGTTCCCAGCAGAGGGTGCCAAAGCAACTCACACAGGCTGGCAAGCTAGCACCCACTGGCCAGGAACCCTGCACGCTTAGGGCAGTGTGGGTGACCTCTGCTGACAGCCATGTGTTTTTTCTGGTGTCAGGTAAGTCGTATGTAATCATAAGACGAGGCTTGATTTTCCCTGTCTTGCATGGGAGGGAAACTTCATCTTATACTCAGGTAAATAAGGTAGTTCATGACCTGATAATTAAGCCATAGCAAAGATACTACTTTGGAAAGATATCTCACATTTCCACAGATATCTATTTTCCATTGGTAGTCATCAGAGATTATGTAACTTGTCAGTCTGAAAATTGCTTTTTTTGTACCCTAGATGAAAGTGGTTTGAGAAGTTTGGGGATTGAAAGGGTCTGTTTACCTGGTAAGTTGATTATTAAAAAATGACATCTGAACTTCATTAAAGATTTAGACAGTTAAAAAAAAATCTTCAAAAAGCTAGATTTCAGAAGAGGGGGAGTGGTCATGGAGGAAATATAAAATCCATATTATGAAATGCTTAACAATACTACATGCCATATGTTGTGAGTCTCCTAAAATAAAGAATGTCTGTTTTCTCTGGGAAAAAAAAACAGAATAATGGATGCCCTGACTATTTTGGAAAGGCTCACACTGTTGTGCCTACACTTTTCACAGTCTAAAGAAATACAGACACAATCTGGTTACATATTTACTATAGCTGATAACTAAGTAGTAGTGTTTTTCTAAAATGCTTTCCTTTCCAAACAGCGTCTGTATGGCATACAACTGTTGCAGAGCCCTTTACTAGAAAAACATATTGAGATTTCTGGAACCTTCAAAATCAATCTGCTTGATTCACAGGAAAGGGTTTTGTTTTCTTCATACTGCAATTTTAAAAAGCCCACAGTACTCCAAATGAGATTAATTTATTTGCCATTTGGCATTACTAGAAACAAATTAAATTTGGCCATAAACATTTATTGTCTCCAATATTTGGTTTCCCTTATGGTGGGGTTACTGTTTATTCAACTTCTGAGATGAGTAAAATGTCTGCGCTGTCATTAATAATCAACAAAGCTGTGGTGTAGATTGAGCAATAAATAAAACTCATCATTGTCCATCTGGGAAATGTTATTCACAGGCATCATGTCAAGCAAAAATACTTCAGCAGGCATTTTCCTAAAGACTCCTATTCTGCCTAAAATTCTTAAGTTATTTTAAAATATATGTAAGAGTGAGTGCCACTTAAATGGAGTTGCAGCAATTCTCACTTGAAAAGAAACTTCCCTAAAATTCATAGATGAAGGAACCTGAGAAATTTAAGTGCAGTATAATCAGCCAGGTCACAGGTTTCTAAAGGGGAAAATTAATCAAGGTACAGGCTATAATAAGCACTACACATCATTGAAAACTAGAAATTGTTTCTGAGTTTAGGAAGTGACTTTTATATTAACCTGTTTAACCTTGGAAAGCCCAAAGGAACACCTAAGAAATACAAATCGGTTAACTTTATGTCAGAAGTTAAGCCCTCTGGAGTAATCATTGTATTATACCCCCACAAAAGAACATATAAATCTTACTTTATATTTCTCTTCCAATTGCAAACTTCAAAAACATGTTAGAGTAATGATTGAAATGCCAGTGAAATTTTAGGCCATGTTTTCCCAGTTTTACAGCAAAAATATTTATGATTTGACAAGCAGCCACTTTACATAGCTCTGCTGACTTGTTGTCAACAGAAAGAACTTTTGCCCAAGTGAATTTCCAAGTGAAGTTTTCTTTAAGCAGCCTGAAGGTATAAGGGTTCTCTGGAATTAAATTATATCTTCTGCGAATTTCTTCATTTAGCAGCATGGTCTTTCTCTGATTGGCTAAATGGGTCTGTCTTATTTTTAATTGGCAGTGGTAAAGAAGGAATTTTGTTAGGATAAGGAAAATAGCATTATCCTTACAACTGTTAATGTTCTCTGTACTTCACTGTAGAACTTCTACCTAGCATCATATCTTGCATCAACAATGTGATGCTGTCAGTAAAATGGTGAATGTCATTGTGGAATGTATTACCAGGAGTGTCATATATAAGAAAAAGGAGGTATTTATTCTACTTTACTCAGTGCTAGAGAGGCCCCAGGTGGAGTCTATGACCAGCATTGATCACCATGCTACACAAGATACTGACACACTGGATAGATCCCAGAGGATAAGATAAGAATAATAAGAGGTTTAGAAAATGGACTTATTTGCTTTAGGAAAAAAAAAGACCCAAAGGGTCTGTGGAATGCTTTTTATAGGAAATTTTGAACAACAGTTAAAACAAATATCTGTCAGAGATTGTCAAACTATACTTGATTATACCTCAGTGAAGGGGGATGGACTAGATGACATCTTGATGCTCCTCCCAACTCAGTATTTCTAGGATTCCCATCATCTAATTTCCCCATGAATTTATCTTTGTAATTCTCATGAGAGCAAAGACTTGGGAAATGGAATATACAATTCCTTTTGTAGAAGTTTTAGGGCTCTGACTTTGCAGTGCCCTCTTTAAGAAACACTAATGAAAGTTGAAGGTTATACAACTATTTTTAAGAGATTTCTGACAAGCCAGTGGATAAAATTGTCAAAAGCATCTACGTCATTTAGGCTACAGCATCACAGTTAGTAAAAAGATAATGGGTGTAACTACACATGCACTTTAAAGCACAGTAGCCTATTTTACTGCATATTACAGCATCACGTAAAACATGTGCAATTACACTAATGTACAGTAAAATAGGCTATGCATGTGAGAGTTTGTGCCGAATTATATAAGGACTGAATTAAGCACAGGCTCAGACCTGGATGTTCAATTTAAAACTTTTATTGTTTCACAAAGTCATAAACTAAGGAGGTCTGTTGGTTCACAAGGTTCCCAAATCAGACCCTTGCTTTCTAACCGGAAGGCTAGGTGCGGCTGCCTGACTTAGTAGTCTCAGAACTGGTCAACAGCTCATTTAAAAGGAGTCCCTTACCTTTTTTAGACAAAAGATACAAAACTGTCCCCACTCTGTCTGAGTGAGGCATTCAACATAACTTTTCTATTACTTATATATGATAACACATATACATATGCATTTCTAATTCTTACTTCTATTGGTTACTAGTTAACTCATCTATATTCTACACGCTTTTTATTGTAATTGGTTACACTTCTTATGTTAATTCTTAATGACCTAACGACAACATTTACCAGACTTTGCTTGCATAATATGCGGTTATCTTTAGCCATGCGGTTTCCGTATTTCATTCTAAAAGCTGCTTGCTTGCAATTTTTATCATATTGTCAGCATTTCTATTCAAGGGTCAGATAGTGATCACCAGAATGTCAATCGCTGACTTCTCAACCTCCTTGAAGCATTCTGGGAGTTTTAGTGCATTGTTAATTATGCTAGGCTTTGCTTAGCATAAGCACTATCTCACAATGCACATTAAACATCACTTTAAAAATGTGTGCTTTTGGTACTGTGCATTAGGGCAGGCAAATTTGCATTTATTTAGTACCCCATGTTGGAGATACCAAATGTAATGTGCATTAGGAAAAGTGCATTAATGCATGTGTAGACACACGCAGTGGGAATGAAGTTTTTAAATCTAAACATGGATTTGACATTCTTGTTAAATAAATGACTTCAAAAATTCTGGTCTAACTGGGCTTAGATGTATAATTTGTACCCAATGTTTTCTTGATGAGACAGATGGCATGCTTATCTATTAGATAAAGAGGGATGTATACCTTCCTTACAAGGGCATGGACAAATTATCAAACTGCAGTGAGTTAAGAGAGGGGAGGACTGAACATAGATGCATGGTAACTCTTTGTCTGTCTGTTCTTAGCCCATTGTAAATGAAAGCTAAGCCAGGACAGTTTACTTTTCACTATGTCCTGGTTTATTTTTCAATTACCACTGAGTAAAAGCAGGCAAATGGACAGTTGCTGTATGTCAGCTGCCCCACAATAAGTTCCCAGCTCTGGATAATGCTCTGTAATTTAACCATGTAATCATTTGCCCAAATACTTTGCGGCACAGAAGGGAGAACAACTTGTTGCAAAATATTTAAAAAGTAAGAGGGCTTAAAAATACATAGGTGGTCTCAGTCCACGTATAGTCCATGTATAGTCTATGCATCCCTAAGATGAGCATATTAGTAATTATTTCCTTCACTAGAGTCCTGTACAGCTCTGTTAATTAAGGTATGAAAAATGCTCATCTTCAGATGAGATGCTACTGCTGCTGGTGTGCTCCAAAATATCGATTCAATTTTCAAATGCTCTTTAAATCACATTGCTTTATAATACTCTGAAGTCCCAGTTCTCCTGAGTAGTTATAAAATAAGATCAATGTATATGTAGTCAAATGAGGATATAAACCATACTTGCTACTCAGAAGTAGCTCAAATAAATGAAGCCATACAAAAAACTCAATGGATTTTAAGCTTTATCACACAACATTTTCTGTCTATCGTTTTAAAATGTGACCTAAATGCACCTAAACTGTATATAACACCATTCCAAAGGTGTTGATACAGCCACTAACATTATCATTAACATATAATGCAATCCAAAACAGGTTCACTTTAACCATTCAGCAAAGAGGCAGTCCTAGCACGTTTCAAGGTTTGGTAGTTTTTGACGTTGTTGCATCAAAAGAGATCAGTCATTTTGTACTATAATCACAATGGCATTCCAAAAGATTAACAATGACAACAAGACACCTCTCTTGCTTCTTCCTAAGTTGAAATTTCCTAATTCCTATAAAAGAGTTGCACTGAAATACCAGAGGGAAGTAAAGCTTACAAAGAAGAAAGGCATAATTAAGGTTATAGAGCAGATTCATATCTGAGGCAATAGTCTACATTAAGGAACCACAAAGATCACACATGCAATCAACAGTTTTGTCAGCACATATCATTTTTATTCTTTCTTCCTGAAATGTTAATGTAGGCATCTTAGACCCCCCCCCCCATGTGTGCAGGTAAAGGCGCATGAGGTCTAATGTGCAATTGAGACAATTGTGCATTAGACCTCATGGCACCCTATTGAGGTGCAGGGGGAACCTGATTTTGGATTCCCCCTGCACCGAGAAGAAGCAGGCTCCCACAGCTGGCAGCCCTATGCACACCAGTTGAGAAGCTCCCAGCCATGGGGGTGCCCTGCACTGCTGTGATTCCCCTGCCCTAGGGATGCAGGAAACCTCAGGGGCCTGATGATCACCCCATGGGTGATTCCCCTGCCTCAGGGGTGTGGGAAACCTGGAGCTGGATCCTCTGTCCCCAGGGGTTTCCTGCACCCCAGAGCCCTAGAGATCATGGCAGCCATGATACCCAGGGTCCAAGAATTTCATGCAAACCCCCAGGCCCTGGGAACTGCAGCTGCCATAATCTCTAGTGCTCGGGAATTTTACACTAGGCATGGTGCAATCCTGCGGCTGGAAGACCCTGCTACATATGCAAATTAACCAGTTAATTGAGCAATCCCTGTAATGTGTAGAGGGGCCTAAGACATTATCTTCCTTCTGTGATTGCAAAGCATTTTGCTAATTTCAAAAATGAAGCCAAATAAACATCTCTGCAAGGAAATAAGTACAGTTCAAAAAACACTGCGGCTAGGAAACCGAATCAAAGAAAGGTAAAACCAACATTTTACGATATATCCACTATAGAAGCCTGGGGGCCTCTTCTTTGGGTAATGAACTTGACACATCTAGGACATGATTTTCAAAAGTTGTGTGTATTTTCACTTCCAGTTTAAAGGGCACATCTGCACGAGACATTTACTATAGAGTTGCCTAATTAGCTCTGCACTAAAGTTTCAGCTTCTCCATTTGTGGCTCTATTAGGCCACGGTAAACAAATTAACTCTGCCATAGGTTAGTACTTGTCAATACAAGTACTATCCTGCAATGGCATTATTTAGTGCACTACAACATACATGTAGACACTGATGGACCTGGCTGGGGCACAAAGGTGCTTCAGTATGGGGTCTGCCTGCCAGCAAGCCCCACACTGCAGCACCCTTGAGCCCCAGTTAGCCCCTCGGTAGTACAATGAGCTGTGGTAGAGCAGCCCTGGGCTGGCAGGCTGACTCCAGGCCCTCTGCCAGCCAAGGCTGCTCCAACCCAGCTCAACATGCTGCACTGGCACAAACTGCAAATGAGTTGATTAAGTCAAATTAATTGTATGTGTAGATGTACCCAAGGACACCAGAATTACAGCTGCTTAGCATCTGTGAGGATCAGGCAGTAAGAGTCAGATCCTCAAAGGCATTTCAGCCCCTAAATCTTCCTGTAATCACCTCACTCCAGTGCTCAAATACCTTAAAGATTTGGCTTTAGGGGTTTCAAGGTCAACACCCAAATTTAATGAATATTTTTTTAAATGTGGACTTAAGTGACATGCTCAAGAACACAGTGTTAGTAGTGAAACACCTAATTATGCAGTAAGCCAATCGGTATTCAAATAATGCAACAGGTTAACATTTATCATTAAGATGGGCTTCTTTGAAATTAGAAATTAAACCAAATGAAAGGGGTGCTAATTAGAGTAATTAGTATTTGTCTGAGCCAGCTAACCCCAGTGTCACTCCATACATGACCACTGAAACTGGTTGTCCAGTGGGCTTGCGTAAAGGTATGTGTCAAAGGAAATAAAAAGGAAAACTCAACACAAGGTAAATTTTAAACAAGGAAAACAGATTGTATTGTAATGAAGGTAAAACAGAATAACAAAAATGAATTATATACAGAAGACAAGTAAGACAATAATCTTCACAACAATAAGATCACCAAATAGATCACAACAAATCTACAACAAGGACTCTCCATAGGATAAAGAGATATCAAAGATCAGCTTCAGCAAGCTCCTTGGATTCCATGCAGCAGAGGGGTAGCAGAAGCTGTTGCCTAGTGACTTGTCTTCACTCAGCTACTCTGCTAAATTGATTTATACAGACGCTCCTTGGTTTACTCAATCACACGAAGTTCTCCCATACAAACAAACCACAACCGAGACGAACAACTCAGATAAGTAGTTCAGCACCACACACACCAACTCAGGATCACTAGCAATTTTGCAGTCAGGCTCCTGCAATCTGGACTAGTTAGGCTTTCCGAGTAAGTAAATTGTTGGGGTAATACATTACCGGACCTTTGAAGATTCCCCCATCTCTGTCAGAATCCAACAAGTAAGGACTCCACTCAGTGGTGTGGGGGGTAGAGCAGGGCTAGACCCACAGCAGTGGGGGAGGTTTGAGCAGAGCCAGACCCGGAGTGGGAGGCATGGGGGGTTGGGGCCGGGCCAGACCTGGAGTGGCAGGGATGGGGGGTAGAGGGGGGCTGGATCTGGAG
>NW_017729032.1:188104872-188106152 GCF_001723915.1 Gavialis gangeticus | reverse complement strand
GGGTGGAGTAGGGCCAGATCCAGAGTGGTGCAGGGGGGTAGAGTGGGGCAGCGCTTGGGGCCAGATGCAGGGCTCCATCCTCGCCTGCCCCACCCCCATCATTCTTGATGGAGAATTTCCTAGTATATTATAAATATTGTATATGTAAGGATTTGACAATTAGTCTGGAAGCAGAGATGATCTTTATCTTCGTGACAAATAGTCACTCTCTAAGAGGCAACAAAATCTTTTAAAAGCTCATCTCTATTTATATGGGTTACCTCATAGCCAGACTCCCAACATCACACATCAGATGTCGCCACGTCAGACACATTTAGGAGTGAGACAGCCTGTGCAATCTAATGAAAAACATTATTTCTGAAAATAAGAGAAGCGGGAGAGAAACCTAGTTGCTATTTTGAACAATATAACAAACACCTGCATTATGTTAAATATTAAGCATGACTGCAACAAAAACAAGCATGTTGTATTGCTTTACAAAGGCTCCAAACCCCTCTTAATGACAATGCTTAATTGGCAAAATAACAAGCAGCAGTCCGAGAAAAAGAATGGAAATACATCTTTTCTTTGATGGAAAAGAGAGAGACTTTCCCAAATCATGACAAACAGACTTCTAAACGTTCAAATTCTAACTTACAAGGTAGAATAGCTACAAGCTAATAGAGCAATACTATTCCTTTAAAGTGTAGGTAGAAAGTCCATGGCCAGGAAGCATACTTTGTGTTTGTCCTATCTCCCATTTAATTCTACCTAAATGCTGCACCCCAGTAGGCATAAGTCAGACTTAAGTAACTGGGCATGGTTGTGGCTCTCCTATTGGAAGTAGCGTGTCTTGATTTTTAAAATTAATATTCCCAACTTGTAGAGGCTGTCTGTAGTAGGTTTTCCTCTTGTCATGAAGAAGCATAAGGTTACCATGGAAAGGACTGTGCATTCTTCACAAAGAAGCCCCTCTAGTATTGGTTTCTGAACCATATTTTGGCAAAATACTTTAGGTTGAAAATACAGATTTCTTAGACTTCATTTGTATTACAGGGAGCTTACATCTCCTGAGCTGAGAAAATATCTGGCTTATTCCAACCTATTTGCTTATTACAGCCAATAAAAGTAGATATTTTTTTCTTTCTTTCTTTGCACACAGATCCATGGCCAGAAAAAATAACAGGATAAATGACTTGCTGCCATCTATTGACCATCCCCCTTGCAATGTAGGATTTCTTTCACTCACATTCTAAACAACTGGCAAACAAGTGTTGAGCAGCACTAGCCGGGAGATCGCT
>NW_017729032.1:188086936-188099872 GCF_001723915.1 Gavialis gangeticus | reverse complement strand
CTGGCTTATTCCAACCTATTTGCTTATTACAGCCAATAAAAGTAGATATTTTTTTCTTTCTTTCTTTGCACACAGATCCATGGCCAGAAAAAATAACAGGATAAATGACTTGCTGCCATCTATTGACCATCCCCCTTGCAATGTAGGATTTCTTTCACTCACATTCTAAACAACTGGCAAACAAGTGTTGAGCAGCACTAGCTGGGAGATCGCTTAGCACTCAAAAGTCTTAGCAACTGGTACACACACTGCTCCTGTTGTTACACATTTCTGAATTCTCCACTATGAACTCTCCCCATTTTTTCACATTGTACAGCATGATTTTCTTGCCATTTTGTATTTAAGACACAACCTCTACTCTGCATTTGAGTTTTAAGAGGTAAAGCAGTCTACTTTCAAGGACATCATGCTGATGCTAGCTGAGCTTGACAAATGACTTTGTATAGATTTTTTGCTCATGCCAAATCCTGGGCCTTTCTCTAAAACAAAACAAGGTAAGCTAGCAGCACACCTTCCTGCTTAGAATTATTGCTATGTCTTCCAGATGAACCTTTTTATGTGTTTGTTTGCCAAGGCTTTAAAATAACAAATCACTTCTTTATAACAAAATTGTCTCCCTGGAATAATAGGCTTAGGTGTGATTTTTGATAGAGCAATAGCTCCTCCTCTACATTAAAGCAAGAAACTGAAGCCCATTTATTCCACAGCTTTCCATTAGACAGACAAGCACTGCTATAAGAAATTAATTCATTTTTGTGTCATTGAGATGCCCTGTTCAAATAATGTTTTGCTGCCCTGAGACAGTGGCTATACTAAGAGTGACAAATAGAAAAGTAATGCTTTCCCTTAAGAGTTGGGTACGGAGGTCTCCAAGTATATTTGACATGCTTAGCAAAGCGCAGCAAGCCACCACCCAGGTAGTTACTGTATGAATTTTAAGCCAAGGTTCTTCACATTATTTTCAGTGCCACAAAGAGTGTTCATTCCCTCTCTGAGAACTCGAACATCAGCCATTTGCCTTGACTCACACATCTCCAAGTGAATAGTGTAGCTGGGACTGGACTGGCATATAGTAATGGTAGGCCACAGCAGTTGAAAGCTAAGTGGTTATAGGTATTTTTTGTTTACAGTATTATAATTCAGAGGTGGCATAAGGCTATGGGACCAAATTTTGCTCATTAAATCATGTGTAACACCACTGATTTTATCCAAAATGTCACTGGAAGCAGAATCTGGATATTGTGACAGAGATAATAGGTCCAATTTATTCCCTAAGAGAGCCAAGGCAGTTACAAAGGCATGAGAACAGTATTATGGAGTGGAAATTTAGGTCCAGATGCCACAAACCCATATACTTTACCTCAGTCACTGCAATCAATGTGACTAGGGTGATTCAAATAGGTTGACAGGCTTCTCAGTTGCTGCAGTAGACATTTTTGAAGGCAACAACTATATACAGTAAGCCAGGAAATTTGATCTCTGAAAGTCTCCAAGTTATTAAGGTCATCCAGGCCACATGAGGAAGGTTGAATCAATTGTTTCAGAAACAAGTCTTTATTACTGAAAATCTCTAAACTTTGGCAAGCATTGATATCCCCATCTCCGACTTATACAATATGAATCCCTGAAATATAGATGACTCCAATATTTGGCATTACACATTATATTGAGCCTGAGCAATAGACTCATAAATCATTCTCCCTGTTGCATTTGCAATGCAGCTGAGCAAGCAAAATCTGATTCTCCACTCATACCTTTAAGTTTATGCAGAATGCTTTAGGGTGTGAGGAACAAATGGAATGATTTATATTGGCACAATTATCTTGTTCCTCTTCCTTCATTCTGCTCCTCAGACAGGTCATTATAATTTTAGTGCCTTACAACATCCCTGAACAAAATTGCTACTTTTTCTTCAAGTGACTTGTATGTATTGACTTCACTTGACTGAGGCAAAGGAAAATACAAATTCCCCTCTTGGTGGCAAATGAAGAAGTCCAGGTTTCAGGCTCTGTAGCTCCCATCCCTCTCCACTGATTTCAGTGCAATTGGTAGTATGGAACTGAAATCTGTTTTCTCAGAAAGTCAATTGTGAGGATGGAGAAACACATATGGGGTAGAAACCTATTTTACCTTACAAGACCAAATGAAAGGTAGCCAGCTAGATAATTGCCGTTTCTGGTGTTTACCCACAGTTTGAGATGCTATTCCACAGTGTGGACGCATAAGCATCAATATAGATACTAAGCATGCCTGATTGCAAGGCCTGAGACAGTGGCCTGGCAAAACCAATAGGAGGGCAGCTCTTTTGAGGTTTAGCCAAATAGTGATTAGGAACTCACCTGGGAAGTGGGGGACACATATTCTAAGTCCCCCTTACCCAGAATGTGCTTCAACATGCATCTCTGACTCCCAGCAAAGTGTTGTAACTACTAGCGTACAAGTCAGGCATTATCCAGCCCTCCTTTTGAAGGAGAGGAGTTTGCCCTATTAGAAGCAAAGTCTCCAGGCTAGAAGATCAGACTCCCTCCTTCCCAGAGGCAAGGCCATCTCACCAAGCCACATAACCTCCACCTTGGACTTTTCTTCTGACTGCACAGATCTTCTCTTGACTGCCAGTACAGCAGCTTCACAAGGAGGGTGAAAGAGGAGACCAGATTATGCCTGGCCTGATAGTTAGAACACTTTGCTGGGAAGTGGGAGACATGAAGATTCAAACCCCTCTAGATGCAGGAGAAAGGCCTAGAATCTGGGTCTGTTCCTTTTGGGCTAACCACTAAGCTAAAACATGGGAAGGCCTATCTCCCTCTCCTTCCCTAACTTATACTCTCCCAAGGCATGAACACATGGCCAGAGCACCGTCTGCTATGTATGCTCAGTAACCATGTGGTTGCTTACATGTCCTCGCTGCATGTGAAGTAAGATCACAAACTGTACATAAGTGTCAAAACAGGCAATTATGAGGCTGAGTAACTGGCATGTGGGCTCATAAAGTGAAACTGTATTCTGTGTATGGTGTCAAAGCAGGGTAATGCCTCCGGGGTACAGGAAAACAATTACTCTACTTACACCTTCAGAAAGAGAGTCACTTATGCTTCCCCCAACATAATGCTTGTGCACCTCTCCTGCAGTCAAGATATGGCCATCTCCTTCAGGAGTTCACTTGAGAAACTCAGCTCTGCATTTTCTCATCTGTTACCTACCCATAACCACCAACAGATTCATTGCCCCAGTCTGGAGGCTATTCTAATTTGTACCCGTTGAAAGTGATCATGATGGGACTGCAAGGTGAGACACAGAAGTTGAGTGTTGGTCACACCTGCTCTCCTACTCTCTCTGTCAGAAGCTTTGGGAGGGAAGCCAGCTATTTTAGTTCTGCATGTGGTTTATGCTGCTCCATTTGTGCTATCTGGGCATTAGAAAAGGAGCAGAACTGAGCAGGGAATCTACTCCAGGAAAGGACTGCAGTGCCTTAACGTCCTTTTAATAAGGTAAACTTGGCCATCAGGGTGAGAGGGATGCAATAGAATCTATGTAATGCAACCAAGTCAATCAACTTAATATTGAACTAGAGTATTCTTAATCCTTCCATAATTATGAAGCATTTTTGAGTTAATAATGCAAATAATGATAGTGTAAGAGTGATGTTGTAGCCATAGCAGGAAAGGTTCTTTGTGTAGATGTGATATCTTTTATTAGACCAACTGAGTAGTTCAAAAAAAGTTCTTGGCAAGCTTTCAGGCGTAGTCACCCTTCTTCAGGCATAGGAAGTGTCTGAGACTCCAAGGAATGAGAGAAACTAAAAGTGTGGCAGGTTGTCAGTGAGAATATAAACAGGTAAAAATTAGAAAGACAAAAGGTAAAACAGGTAAGGGAGGGGGAAGAAAGCAGGGGGACAAAAAGGCCAAAGGGAGACATAACAGTGATAGAATACAAGGTAGAAAACAGGTCGTCTGTGAAAAAAGAAAATGGTTGGAGATCAGGAAAACAGGAACAAGAGAAGCTAAAAGTGTGGCAGGATGTCAGTGAAAATATAAATAGGTAGCAATTAGAAAAAAACAAAGCAGGGAAGGGAGGGGGGAAAGCAGGGGAGGGGGAGGCCAATGGGAAACACTACAGTGGTAATACAAAGTTAAAAAGAGGCTATCAGTGAAAAAGGAAATAGTTGGAAATCAGAAAGGCAAAGGGCACAAAAGTAGGGGAGGGAAGGGGAGAAAAGGTGGGGTTAAAGAAGAATGTAAGAGGTCAGGTCAGGCAGGTACCAGGTGAATCAGATGTCAGGCGGGTTGTAATGTGTCATAAATCCAATGTCTACATTGAGTCCATGATTTTTTGTATCCAATAGATTTATGAAATCAAGTTCATAAGTTCATCTACAAAATGTGTTCTGTAAGTTCCCTTTGAGGATTAGAACTGAGAGATTGGAGGGGGAGTGACTGTCCTGTAAGAAGTGTGCCCCCACAGGTAGTTGGGTATTCTTGTCATTGATGGATGGTCAGTGTATGTTGTAGCCATGATCATCCAGAAATTATGAGGGGCAAGTATTTCTTAGAGTAATATTGGAACATCTATGTAGTTGGGATAAAGCAAGACAAACTTTTGAATGCAAGACATTCTTCCTCAGGTCTCATCACAAGGACCTATGCTGTGCCTGGCTCCTTATAGAGGCAGTCCTCGACTTACACAGTTTTGACTTACAATGTTTCACATTTACAACATTTATAAATTGACACCCTGTTTCAACCTTCTGATGCCAGTTTCAACTTTACAATGCTTGGTCCCACCCCACGCCACGCCATGCCATGCCAGCAAACAAGTTCTCTGCATTGTTCACCTCCTTGGAGAACTTCTGTCCAATTTCCTTGGAAACTTCCTTTAAGAAAGCAGACAAGACTCCAGGTTTAGGAACCAATTCCCCATTTATAACATTGTTTCTTATAGGAAAATTGGTTCTGAGTTACAACTTTTTGACTTAAGACGTGGTTTTCAGGAACCAATTATGTCCTAAGTCCAAGAACTGCCTGTGATGAGACCTGAGGAAGAATGTCCTGCATTCAAAAGCTTGTCTTTATCCCAACCACATAGTTGGTCCAATAAAAGATATCACCATAAGAAATCCTTTCCTCTTGTATAATATAGATAAAAACATTATCACACTTAAGGACTAAAGCTAATTACCCCAGGCATCAGGAATGAATATTTTTGGCTTCTGACTTCCCCTCTTCTTGTTACTATGAAATGGCATTTTTAAATTGACTGAGTTCACTGACAAGCCCTCTTCTGAAGCATCAGTTAACTAGAACAATTATATGATATGCATGTGGAAAGCCCAATGATGTATGATTTCTGAGAAGTACTATTTTACTTTGTGACATATTAAACTAAGTCAAATTAATCTGTTCAGCTATTTCACTGATGTCTCCAATTTCATCCTTTTGTACACAATAGAAAGTAAATCCTCCATCTGCATAGTGCCAGAATATGAGAGGAAAAACAGGAAATCTCTTTAGCAAATGAACAATAGAATCTATATAATGAAACCAAGTAAATCCACTCAATATTAAATGGACAATTCAGATGCATACCAGAGAAACTGTGCTTTCTAAATGACGGGTATAAACATCAACATTCGTACTTTTAAATATTCCATACATTTACTTTCCTTGAATAAATGTTGAACAATAAACTTCTCTGAATGGTTATAATTTAGAGTTAAAATGAATGTTCAGAATATAACATTTCAAATTAGTACAATTGCTTAGGTTAAACTTTAGGTAGTAATTATAATGCTGATGATCTGGAAGGAAACTATACCAAATAAGCTTTTTATTTATTTATTTTTTTACTAATCTGTTAAAACAAGTTCTTCATATAGCTGTCATAAAGAAGACTAGCTGTGTGGGTATCCACCTAAAATAATTCCTTATTCGGGACAAGAAAGTTCTCTTCCTACAACTAAGAACAGTCAAGATCCTGAAAAATGTATTTAAAAAACAGTTTGGTTTGGAACTAGCTGATCTTCTCACATTCAGTGAGCTTCTGATGCTCTGCCTAGCAGGGTGGGAGAGAGAAATGGAAAGTGTATACCACTCTGGAGATTTGAAAATTAAAATGTAAAACATATTTGTCATATTCAAACTACTGCAACTTTTACCCTTTAAAAATGCAAAAATATATAATAATACTTGTGCTAAGAAGTTAGTTTGTAAACATGCACCAAAGCACATTAAACTTCTACATCTTAACCTATGATGATGACGCTATTTTAGGGTGGCATTGTACCTGCTTACAATGCAGTTGTGTAATTTGCAAACCTTAATAAGTTAAATTCTTAGGATTTCTAAGTGCTTAACAAGTCATAAGAAGAATATTTGTTTTGACAGACAGTCTACAGAGCAATGTAAGCCTCTCACCTTCCATATGACATCCCTCCTTTGTGACTGCAATGAGATATGACTGCCACATTTTTCTTTTCTTGAAAAGCCTCCTGACCCTAAATCACCTTTAGAGCAGAGAAGGGAAGATCAGAGCGAAATAGATGAGACAAAAAGATCTCTTAGCCCTTATGGCTGCAAATAGTTTATATTGTAGCAGTTGCTAGAATATCCTTTAAAGCCACTCACTCTGTAAAAGGTAGCAAGAGGTTGCCCACCTACTACATAGTAGCCGCATCTACACGAGACACTGACTGTGCAGTAACTGCAGAAAAAGTAGTTCTGTGATGCTTCTGTGCAGTAATTCTGGTTACTGAGCAGTCATTTAGTACTTGTATAAAAAAGTGCTAAATGTCTGAGCAGTAATGACTTGTGTAAATGCCACCAGTACCATCAGAAATTCTTTGGATCAGACTCCGATATTTCAGCTCACATAGAGCAATTCCTCTGTCCACAAATGCCTTTGTTAACTTCAGTGAAACTGGATGTGAAAGAAGGTTCTACTCCGCATGAATCAAGGTGCTGGCCCATGGGGCATACTGTCAGTATCCATCAATTAAATTTGTTCAATATACATCATTTGACCAACTACAGAGCTGAATACCACAAAAAAATCCATCTAATAAAATAAATGACCATAGCAATATTCTCAGAATTGTGTACTTAAAGAATGTTAGTTGACAATTTCCAATAAAGGCACAACTACTCAAAGTAAAATGCTTAGAATTGCCTCTGTGAACCACAAAAATAGGTTTAGGAATATGCTGAGAATGTTACACAAGGAGCACCTCTATATATGCAATTAATGCACCTGAATTTTCTGCACTGAAAATTCAGGCCCATTAATGCACTCCGGGGTGCATGTCTACACGTGTGCTCCCTTCGGGAACAAATTGTTCCTGACAGGAGCAGCCCAGTCCAGGTCTGCTCCTGCCCTGCCCCTCTACAGCAGCCATGTAGAGATCCTGTCTCCCCCAGGAAGCATGGAAGCCAATCCCGATCTCCACCAGGTAGGAACAGCTGTGCTGGCTGCAGGGGCAGCTGTCTTCCTGGCTACATCGGACGGGTCCCAGTATAACCAGGAAAGCTGTGCCAACTACAGGGGCAGCTGTCTCCCCACTATGTGGCAGACAAAAAAGGGAAACTTTGGACCATTGTAGTTTTGCCTAAACATGTCTTCAGGCAATATACTGAAGTTTCAGTACTATTCATACAACACACTATCTTACTGTTATGCAAAGACAGACATGGGCAGAAATAGCAAACTGCCCACTGTCAGAAACCTGTATCTGATATAAAATCAAGGTATGTGAAGGCAGGCATCAGGTAGAAATATGAGTTTCCCTGTAGCAGAGATAAGACTGGAGGAGCAGGAATTTCTCTGTGTGTTCTCTCTGCCTTTTATATAATCAGTCAGTGGTCAAGCATGTTCATGTATAATGAAAATCTTCCCTACACTTCAGTGGGACTTAGGTGATGAATTAAGTAAAATTTTACTCTCAGAGAACATGAAAGAGAAAGAGAGAGAGATTTTGGTATGAGTTCATTCTACCTTTCCAGAAGTGTGAGCCCCACCTTGCTGTTCGGAAGGATGTTTGGCTCTAAAGAGAATTCCCTTCAATACAGCCTCCACTGCACCATGGCAAGCTTCAGATCCTGCTCCAGTTTATGCAAGAAGTCACATCAGCCTTCAGCCAGCCCCAGCATTGGGACAGGCAAAAAAGAGTCCTATGGCCTCTTAGACATATGAACCTATTAATATTAAATTATTCTTTATTATGAAACTATTTAGAAATGGACCTCACATTCAAAACCTGTCTAGGAGATGACCCAGTTATTCTCTAAAATAATCTATTATTAGTTGAAAATGTTCAACAACACAGAGCAGTTTCTTTATAGCTTTATAATTCTACCAAGCATATATTAAGTAAATTTGCCTAGGTATAGTTTATTCATAATTGCCCTGTGTATGGATGAAGGAAGATGAAAGTCTTCTTCTCGCTTTGCCTAAAATTGTGACGCACCCAATTCTGAAAAAGGAAACAGCCCTACTAGTTTCAAAAAGAATCCTTTGAGTGATTTAATATGGCATTGAGTTTGACTCACTTTATTATTTCTGATGGAAGACCTTATTTATTTCAAAGCTAATGGGTGAGAGTTAACTCACATTTTCCATCTCCAGTGACAAGAAAATAACTTACAATTGGTTTATTTAAGAAATACATTGAAAACAAAAAAAAGAAGAGAAATGAAGCAAAGTATAAATCATGAACAGGATTTATAGTACAGAAAAGTGATGTTCTGGAAAAAAAATAAATCACTTGCTTCCAGTGACTAATATAGTATAAGTGCTATTGAAAGAGTAGTTGCTGCCTTTCTGCTAGTACTAGAGCACCTCCACTCATAATCTGAACCTATATTCTATTGTAAATGCTGCAGTGATTAAAACCCCATTGTCCATAGAGCTGAACAGCAGGAGATACTGGTTCTAAGTAAGGAGACAGGTTTTCTGTTTGACAACACATTATAATAGGTAGCAGGCACAAATTATTATTCCTTTGGTACTTACTGTCATAAGAGTTACCATGAAGACAAATTCTTTTGGTAGTAATGTGCATATGATTATAGCATCATGTTAGCAACACTATAGTTGTAGCAGAAGTGCCTTCTTAATCCCTTATTTTCAGATACTCATAACTCTGGGAGGGGGAACATTCTTTGGTTTGAAATTTATCGTATTTTTCCCCAGCCTAAAGACAAACGTTTAGAAAAATGAATAGAATGATTTAATACTTGCACATGTGAAAATGGGGGTGGGTTTTGCAGCACACAAAAATATCATGTTTTATTCTCTTGGCAGTTGGGTAACTCAAAAATGGCTTTCCAAGCTTTAGGGCCTGCTTTCTGGACTGCCACAACGTGTTGCTTAAAGAGGCAGCTGGGGAGATCCTTGGTTTGGAGGAATCCCTGAATAAAGGAACTCTGAGAAGACTGATATCTTGGATCAACCTATCAGCAGCAACAGTTGAGTCACCAATAAAACTGAAATTGGCAAAACAAAAAAAAAACAGAACAGAAGCCAGAATGGAATCATCCCCAACTAGATCAGCCCAGCCAAAGCTTTGTCTAGCTGGGTCTTAAAAACCTCCAAGGATGGACAGTCCACAACCTCTCTGGGTAACCTGTTCCAGTGCTTCACCACCCTCCTAGTGAGAAAATGTTTCCTAATATCTAATCTAAACTTCTCTTGCTGCAACTTGAGACCATTGCTCCTCATTCTGTCATCTGTCACCACTGAGAACAGTCTAGCTCCATCCTCTCTGAAACCACACTTCAGGTAGCTGAAGACTGCTATTAAATCCCCTCTCAGTCTCTTCTTCATGTGCCCCAGCCCCCTCACCATTTTTGTTGCCCTCCACTAGACCCTCTCCAATTTGTGCACATCCTTTCTGTAGTGGGAGGCCCAAAACTGAATACAGTGCTCCAGATGTGGCCTCACCAATGCTGAATAAAGGGGAATAATCACTTCCCTTTACCTGCTAGGAAGACTCCTCCCAATGCAGCCCAATATGCCATTAGCCTTCTTTGCAACAAGGGCTCACTGTTGGCTCATATTCAGCTTATTATCCATTGTAACCCACAGGTCCTTTTCTGCAGAGCTGCTACCCAGCCAGTCAGTCCCCAGCCTGTACCGGTGCATGAGATTGTTCCATCCTAAGTGCAGGACTTTGCATTTGTCCTTGTTGAGATTTCTTTTGGTCCGGTCCTGCAATTTGTCCAGGTCACACTGAATCCTAGCCCAACCCTCTAACTTATCCACTGTTCCTCACAGTTTGGTGTCATCCACAAGCTTACAGAGGGTGAACTCTATGCCATCTTCCAGGTCACTGATGAAGACATTGAACAAAACCAGCCTCAGGACCAACCCTTGGGGCATTCCACTTGCTACTGGCTGTCAACTAGACATCAAGGCATTAATTACTACCGTGTGAGCCTGATGATCCAAACAGTTTTCTATCCACCTTACAGTCCATTCATCCAGCCCGTATTTCCTTAGCTTGCCTGTGAGAATGTTGTGGGAGGCCAGATCAAAAGCCTTGCTAAAATCAGGGTATATCACATCCACTGATCACCCCACATCCACAGAGCCAGCCACCTCATGGTAGAAGCCAATCAGATTTGTCAGACATGACTTGCCCTTGGTGACTCCATGCTGACTGTTCCTAATCACCTTCTTCTCCTCCAAGTGCTTAGAAATGGATTCCTTGAGGATCTGCTCCATGATTTTTCCATGGACTGAGTTGGTCTGTAGTTCCCTGGTTCCTCTTTTTTCCCTTTCTTAAATATGGGCATTATGTTTGCCCTTTTCCAATCACCTGGGACCTCTCCTGATCACCCTGGGTTTTCAAAACTGATGGCCAATGGCTCTGCAATCTTATCAGCCAACTCCCTCAGCACACTCAGGTTTATCCCATCTGACCCCATGGACTTGTATATATCTAGCTTTTCTAAATAGTCCCTTACGCATTCTTTTGCCACTGTTGGCTGCTCACCTGCTCCCCAAACTGTGTTGCCTGGTGCATTAGTCTGGGAGCTGACTTTGCCTGTGAAGACTGAGGTGAAGAAGGCATTGAGCACTTCAGCCTTTTCTGCATCCTCTGTCACAAGGTTGCCTCCCCATTCAGTAAGGGACCCACACTTTCCCTGATCCTCCTCTTGCTACCAAGATACTTGTAGAAACTCTTCTTGTTACCCTTCATGTTCCTTGCTAGCTGCAACTCCAGTTGTGCTCTGGCTTTCCTGACCTCATCCCTGCATGCCCAAGCAATGCTCTTATATGCCTTCCTATTTATTTGTCCAAGTTTCCACTTCATATAAGCTTCCTTTTTGTGACTTAGTTTGCTAAAGAGTTCCCTGATAAGCCAAGCTGGTCTTCTGCCATAGTTGCTAATCTCCCTATACATCAGAATGGTTTATTCCTGCACTTTCAGTAAAGCTTCTTTACAGTATAGCCTGCTCTCCTGGACTCTTCTCTCCCACAGACTGGCTTCCCAGGGGATATTGATTATGAGTTCCCTGAGCAAGTCAAAGTCTGCTTTTCTGAAGTCCAGTGTTCCTATTCTGCTGCTCTCCATCCTCAGGACCCTGAACTTAATCATGTTGTGGTCACTGCTGCCCAAGTTGCCATCCACTACTACATTCCCCACTAATTCTTCCATGTTTGTGTGCAGCAGGTCAAGAAGATCATGGCCCTTAATCGGCTGCTCCAGCATTTACACTAGGAAGTTGTCCCCAGCACTCTCCAAAACCTCCTGGATTGTGTGGAACAGAATAGAAAGGAGGCTGACAGAAGCTCACAGTACAAAATGGAGTCAAGCAGTAGAGGAACACTTTTGATTAAACTATATACAAGACTGGCAGAGCTAAACTAAATGCATAACAACTGACAAAGATAATTTCTATGATCCTAGGGAAGACCACAATATGGAAGAAATTCAAGGAGCGCCTCTAAACACATCTACTTAGGGCTGCACCCAAACACTCAAATTCATGTGAGAAAAACCTCACTAGCATAGAAGTCAGCAAGCTTGCACTTTCTGAAGAGATTGCAAACCCAAAGCCACTGCAGTCAAAGGAAGTATTTCTAGCTACTTCACTGGGCTTTGGATCAGATCCTTGGTCCTCAATTAAGATTTCTTTTCTTTATAATGAGTAGCCAAAACCTTACTGCCTATGATGTATACAGGATATATAGAAACAGTAGTTTTTCTTTAAAATTTCAGAAAACTAATATTAGATAGCAATAGACAAAAACCAAGGACAGAGCTTCATCTCTATTTGTAGGAATAAATTCTATATAAAGCAATGAGACTCACAAGAAAGTTTGTGAAGGGAGCACACAAGAGTTAATTTTATGGAAAAATAAATTGGTTCAGATATTGCCGTTCCACATGAAGTCTAGAGACAGGATGTAATGAGGTAGCATTGGTCCTGTATTCATAGTCTTTAGGAATATGGGAAAAAATGTTTGATTGTTCAGTTGCAACTCCCAAACTGCAATAGTGAGTGTCCTTTTTATTTTTAAAATAATTCTTACCCTGTTTCTAGCAGTACAATCAACTGGTGAATAGATTTGCCACTTTACACCTATACATTTCATAAGCCCTACCAGTGATGGCAACATGTTCATCCTTACTTTACAGAGCAACTGAAGAATGGGGAGGAGATGTGTTATTCTCGGGCAAGGAGACAGTCAGCAGCAGAAATTAGGAGGCTACAAGGCTCAACAAGAGGGCTTCCAAACTTAAAGAGAATAATAAAAACCATATATTGTTATCCCAAAAACCAGCAAAGTACCTCCTTGTTCAATAAATCTCCTTTTTTCCTATTGCATACAACCAGAGGGTGACAGTGGTCCCTCCACCTAGTTATAAATAAAACCATTTACCTTGATTCATGCACATTTTGCAGGGTATACTTTTGAAAAATACGCCGTTTACCCTTG
>NW_017729032.1:188068235-188081936 GCF_001723915.1 Gavialis gangeticus | reverse complement strand
CAAGGCTCAACAAGAGGGCTTCCAAACTTAAAGAGAATAATAAAAACCATATATTGTTATCCCAAAAACCAGCAAAGTACCTCCTTGTTCAATAAATCTCCTTTTTTCCTATTGCATACAACCAGAGGGTGACAGTGGTCCCTCCACCTAGTTATAAATAAAACCATTTACCTTGATTCATGCACATTTTGCAGAGTATACTTTTGAAAAATACGCAGTTTACCCTTGGAAGCATTTTTAAAAGTGATATAAATCTTGTGTTTTAGAGCAAGCACTTTTTAATCAGCCTCCCCAACAGACAGATGCTATAAAGCACCCAGGGATATAATGCCTGTCACAGAAAGATACTCACCAAAAGCTGAAACTGCAAATCCTTCTCTAAGACCTGTTTGTGCAAGGGATTGCTTTTTTGCCTTTAGTGAACCAAACAATATGAAACAAGTCTAAAAGCACACAAACTACTGTGACATTGAATTTTGTTCTTTAGTTGGGATGCAGAGGAAGGACAGATGGTAGACAAACCAAAAGATTTACTGAATGCTCTGTTGTTCACCAGCCATTTTATGAATGGAAGCTGATGAATAGGGCCACACTTGGGATATCAAGCATATAACAAGGTTATATCTCAAATTTAAGATGTTCCTTCCATTTGTAAATGTTCAAACTGTACAGGCTATAATGACGACTTCAGCAACATTTCCCTCCTTCTTCCACCCCCCCCCAGTGAATTACAGTTTAATTTGACTGGGAATAATATGGAGATATAAGGCAATAAAAAGGTCTGGAAATATTTCAAAACTGTGTGCATCCAATTTCCCTGTTTCTAACATCTACACTAAATTATATTAATGTTAAATGACCAGATGTCGTTGGTCATTTGCATCTCTCTATGCACATGTATATATTAAGAAATAATGCCTTTGGATTAGAAAGCTGTTCTACCATAATAGTATCCTATTTTAAATAAACTATCCTTTGGGGCTAAGACAGAACCATCAAAATAATCATTAAAACATGGTAGGGATATTTAACTTTACAAGAGAAACTGATCAGAACAAAAAGAGCTTCAGGAAGAAAGCCAAGCATGGAAAGGCAAATAGGAGAAATTAATAAACTCATTAACTATTTTTGAAGAGTAGGAGCCTTGCATGTAATTTCTGGTTTAGTAAATACCTTCATAAACACTTAAGCAGTTTGATGTTTAATTCTGCAGATGACGTTCTGATTTCCTGTATACTCTCAATGTTCTAATAATAGGTAGGTTTGCAGTAGGTATATGATTTATTTGATTTTGTCATGATGATTTTTATGATGACAACAGAAGTCAGGCAGAAGGCAATGTAGATTTGCACTGTATAAACCAACAATCAGAGATTTAGGAGTTAAACTGAGATCCCATGCACACAAAACATGAAGTTATTGGCTGTTGACTTGCAGTCATTACAAACTGGGCTTTCATTTGAATTGATTATGCAGAAGAGAAAGAATCAAAAGCACCAAATCAACCAGAAAGATTGAAGTTTGGGTATCATTCTCAATCCTCAATTACTTAAATGAATCAAAATGAAAGTCTCACTGGACATGTCTACACATGAATTAATTAGCTTTTCCTAATACACCTTAAATTTTGTACCTCCAATGTGAGGTGCTAAATAAACGCACATTAGGCTGCCCTAATGTGCAGTAGCGAAAGCTTCATGGAAGTGATGTTTAATGTGCAGTAGCCTATTTTACTGCACATTAGCATATTTGCATGTGTTTTACATGACACTTTAATGGACAGCAAAAGAGGCTACTGCGCACTGAAGCTCATGTGTAGATGCACCCACAGAATCCTGATGTACTTCAGGACCAAATTAGTCACATGCCTGGAATGTAAATATAATTGCCTGACTTCTTGTCCCAGCAAAGCCCGTTTTTGGTTGTGGAATTCACAGCCATTGATTCACCCCTCTGTGGGAATTCAATTAACCCCTTCAGTATTCCAGTTATTTTCTAGATTGTGCACAATGTATGCCATGAAAAACAAGAGAAAAAAATGGAAAAATCCACAGCAGGGTCAACTGCACCAATAACAGGCATTGTTCTCATCATCATTTGAATAATGATCACTTTAGCACTCCAATGGTTAACAAACATTACAGGAGCTCTGTGTGAAAATGGAGCCCAAGGTTTTAGCTGTGTTTCTGGATTCCATATTCTATACTGATTGCAACGAGTGCCAGTCAATTACAGCATATATCCTGACATTAACTTCTAGACTGGTTGCACAAAAATAAACAAAAGCCAGGGATCTGGGACTGAAGGAGTCTGATCTTTAAAGGCTTTGGGGGGAAAAAAACAGTGTTGCTATAATTTTGACAACATAATTTAAAGGCTTTTATATAGAGCAATCTACACCTCCGCCCCTCTCCACCTCACCTCCCCCTCTGGTATTGTCTTGACTGTCAATTACTGGGAGAAGAGCCTGTTCTTTAAAGGGCTTTTAAATGATTTTAAATGGAATATCATCTAAAAGCTCTTGAAAGAAAGAAAGAATGCTTCATAGTCATATCCTCACACAGGGGCACATGCAGACATGCATGCACACATACCAGAAAGCACAGCCTTGTTTATGTATATTGTCAACCAGACTGTACAGTAACATGAAGACATGACAGGCGTGCAGCATATGGAATTTTTCACTAATGCTAACCTTAAATCTGAGCTGGATAGATGTCTGAACAAGAATTCAGTGTCCATGGTATATAAGGTGTGACCCAGCAATGTCCATTTCCTTTGGTTTCTGTCATGCCACAAACATTTCACAGCATGAGTGAGGATGTTGGGACCCTGACAATAGAGTAAATAGTTTTCTGATTCCAAATACACATATTGTAAGCAAAGCAAGCCAGCTGTACCTTTCTGCCAAGTAAGCAAAATTGTTGATAATGTAGGGTTTGTTTGTTCTGATACATAACAGACAGATTCTGGTTCTTTCAAGCCATCAGTCTGACTGTGGCATTGAGAGATATTGTATTATAAATTTTACATTATAATAGTGTTTACTGGAGTAATAAATTACATACCTGTAGTGAAGTGATGGAAAGAAAACATCATTCATTATCACATTCAGCAGTGTGCTGTATACAACAGTGAACAGTGCTAACTGTGCCAACTAATCTAAAGTGATTACACCTGAGAAAATGTGTTTATATAGATAGTCAGAAAATGCTATTGTCATACTGAAACATGCTTATTGCCCAGTAGTTTCTACAAATGGTCTATGAATCTTAATTGTAGATTCATACATGTTGCATTTAATTATGTTACTTATTTGTCCATGTGTTAGTACAAGGGCATAGTAAAGTAGACCTGGCTGAATCCTGGATTTTTTTAGTTTGGTGGCCAAGCCAGAAAAATGAGGGGAAATTGGTTCTGATCAAACCAAAACCAGAATTTTTCAGGTATTTCAATTAAATAAAAAGAGTGATAAATACAATACTGTTTTTCACTATCCAGAATGTTGTGTTCAAACCAAATACAATCTTTTTATTTCTGTTTGGATTATTTAAATGTTTTAACATTTTTTCTTGAAATTTAGATTCCTTTTGAAATTAAAAATTCCATTTTGAAGCACAAAGTCAAAAAGTTTCATTTTGAAAACATCAAAACATTTCAACATTTCCAAAATGAATGTTTTACTTTGAAACGGTCAAAACAAAATATGAGGGTACTTTCAAAATTCTTCCACCTTTTGTTGGCCAAAAATTATTCACTGGCTTCTACCTGAAGTAGTGCAAAATTCCATGTTTAGTGGATTTACTATTCATTGAAAAATGTTCACTCAGTTCTAGAGGAGGATATGAAATGTATACTGAAGACACTCAGGCATAAGGACAGGTTCATAATGGGAAAAACAATTTTAAAATAATATAAAAAGATGTAAAAGGTGATGCTAGCCTCCACTTACCAGTGTGCAGTTTACTTTTTCAGAATATGCTTAAGCTGAAAAGTTTGTGACCCATTAAGTCAGTATAATAGTACCGGCCAGGAGGAGAAAAGTATATGTGTAGGACAATGAACTAAGAACCAGATCTGAGTGTCGTCTTGTTATGCTACTTTGAGTTCTTGAGTAAGTCACTATCTAAATAGTGCATAGGGGTAGTCAGGCGCTCAAAGTGGGATCCAAAACAGTGGGCATGTACACATGCCCCTGACTGTGCAGTTGGCATGGCACAGTCCTGGCAGCACAAAGGTCATTTTTGACCCTACTGTGTAGAAGTGGTGGTGTCATGGTTAGTGCCTGCCAACGCTACGTCACTGTAGCAATGAGCTACTTCACCGTAGCTCATTGCTATGGCAACATAGTATCTCATACAGATGCACCTAGCCAGTATGCCGAGGCAGAAGGTGTCTAAAGTCAACATAGCTGCCTAGAGCTGGCTAATGCAGAAACTCTGAAGACAGCAATGAAACTTTAATTGCACCTTCCCCACAGGACTCTCAGACAGATGTAGGAGACCTTCTATCAAGTTTGGTTCTACAGCCTTGAACCCTCTCCTAAGATATGGTCTAAGACATTTGATTGAAATACTTAAGCAGGACATACTTTTTGTTTAAAACACAAGGCCTGCTTTTATATAAGAGAATGTGGGAGAAATCAGGTTCTTGGAAATTTCTTTCTCTCCCTTAAATGACTGTTGATTGCAAAGGAACTATAGATACTTTCATAGGAATCCTGCTTCTGATATATTTAAGTACCTTGTTTATTTTTAAACCTTTACCTATTTGTTCTCTGACAGCCACCTTCATCTCCCTAATTTCCTACTATCATAGTGCCTGTTGTCATTTGTGCTTTTTCTAAATTGACTTTTTTAGTGTCAGTGTTTTAGTTTCCATTATCTTTCCACTTTCTAGGATGTTGAACCTAATTTCATTATGATCATTTTTACTTAGTGTTTCTGCTCTAATTACTTCTGGCATTATCTCCTTTGGATTACTTAGGACTAAGTTGTGAATAGTACCTTTTCCATGGTCTAGAACAATCTGTTCCAAGAAAAAAAGCACTGAAAACAGGGGCAGGCAATTATTTCGGGTGGAAAGCCACTTACCCAGTTTTGGCAGACTATCAAGGGCTGCATGGGTAGCCCTGCCCCTTGACAGGTGCCCTGCCCCAGGTCACCATCTTGGGACCAATGTCCCAGGGCCAGCACCAGTGGGGCCCAGAGCAGGGCGCAGGCTGGCAGCGGTCTGTGGAGCCAGGCTGGGCTGCAGCAGCAGAGAGAGGGGGGAGCTGGCCCAGGTCCATAGAGCCCCTGCCAGCCAGGACCAAGTACCCCTGCCACCCTGCTCTGGGCCCTGCCAGCCCTGGGACACCAGTATGAGCCCCGTGCTCCTGCTGGCTGCTGTGCCTGCTCACACCCAGTACCCCCCAGCCCCACAGTATGGGCAGGGGGCAGCACACAGCCCCGACCCCCTACTTGCCAGCAGGGAAGAAGCTGGTCCTGAGCATGGGGAAAAGCGGCCCCTCACCCGCCCCATGGCTGGCACTCCCTGCTGCAGGTGCTCGCAGCCCACGCTGGGCTGTCTGGAGCAAGCACAGCCAGCCCCATGTGGGCTGCAAGCAGCTACAGCTCAGGGTGCTTGCCATGGGGCAAGCAAGGGGCTGCTTTTCACCACACTCAGCACCAGCTTGTAACCCAGCCCTGCTGCCAGCCTGGGCTCCACGCTGGCTCCAGGCTCACCCATCGGCGGCAGCAGCTGCAGCCCCCCAGCTTGCCATGCCAGGCAGTGTTGGCTGCTGCTGGCCGCCAGATGGGCTCTGCTGTTGGGGGACCCCGCCAGGCTTCCTCTGGCTTCCTTTCTGTCGTTTTTGATTAATTTTCAAAATTTTTTAGGGGCCCTGCGGGCTGGATAGAATGGCCTCGTGGGCCCTCTTTTGCCCACCCCTGACTTAAAAGAATCGAGAAACTGCTTCACTAAATCTGTATTATTGCTCAAGTTCATATGCGACTAGCTGAAGTCCTCTCCTGTTATAATTTTGATAGATTTTGTTTCCTTTTTGATCTCCTTTAGCATTGTGCATTCGCTATCTTTTTATTGATCCCAAGATCAGTAGCATAAACTAAGCTATATATTTGCAGTTTTGATGGGGATGTGTATTCCATACAGATTCAACTATGAAGTCCTCACTAGAATGGTGTGACTAATATGGTTAATTGCCTAAACTTAAAAATAATATATACATACATCAATGTCCAATAATACTATGGTTTTCAGGTACTTCTTAAAAATCAAAGGAAATGAAACTATAACAAGAATACAAAACATTACCTAATATGTAGCCATAAAGAAGAGCCACACTCCCTCTTGTACTCTCATATGGTTCAGTAAATCTTTAATTCTTTCCTACCCAGAAGCACAGTATCAGCAGGCAGGGCCTCCCACCTGCAGAAACTTATAACCCAGTGGCAGGGGCATTCTCTATGAGTTAGAAAAGTGAACGGGACATGGATTTCTCAATTCTTAAGAGAGTGCATTTTATGCAATAGCCAACAGTTTGGGCACTCACAATGGATGTGGGAGCTCCAGGTTCAATTTCCTCTTTTGTCTAAACAAATTTGAACCCACATCATTCATCTCCAGAAGATAGCCCTGCCCATTAGGCTGTATGACAGTGAGCCCTACGTTGCCTTGAGATCCTTTCAAGGGTTCCCTAGGATGCAACGTGATATGCTAGGTGTGCAAACAAGATTCACAAGATAAGCTCAAAGATTTCAAACAGGAGTCTCTAGTGTTAAAATCATTCTGAACTCTTATAGTCTTTTTGAATTTTTTGAAACAGAAAAATTGCTCCATTATTTTTATGTAGTCAGAAAACAAGTGAAAACTAAAAGCTGGCATTTTCTGAGGGGTGTCTTGAGTCTAAAAGGCACCCCTGCTATATGGTATACTGGTTAGTGTACTCTCAATCTCTCCTGTTGACTGTGCTCTACTTTCTATTACATACTTAAATATTTATTGCTTACCAGCTGAGGTGTCCTAACAATCAGGTTGTCATTTTCTCTTGTCTTTTCAAGCCCTCTCTCTGGCTCAATGAACGTCAAAATAATCTCATTAAAAGTGAAACAGGAGAAGCCAAGAGGACAAACCTTTTAGTCCAGAGGTCAGGATGTTTTCTGAGGAGGTAAGTGAAGGAGGTTCAGATACTCTCGGGGGGGAAGGGCAATAAATGTGGCCTTCTCACATCCTGTGCAAGTGTTCTGACCATTGGATAAAAGGAATCACTACAACAAATCCAGACCTTTATTTTGTTTTATTTTATTATGAGGACCCCAAAACGGAACATTTCCGAAATGTCAACCCAAAGCATTTTTGTTTCAAGTATAGCATCACTGAATTCACCTGAATTCACAGTTTAATGGAGAAGATTTAGTTTCTTCTATGAATCTATTAACAGTCAAATTTATGGGAGCGCTCATTTATGGTGTCTAACAGTCACCCTGTCCAAATCCACTGTGCACACTCCATTAGTTGCCTCTCTCCACTCACTCCTGGTCTTTTCTTTACTCAAGAAGTTCTGTTTTTATATTGATCTTTTTTAGTATCATAATCACCAGCTTTGCTTGTGCCCATGAACAGTCTCTTGACTCCTTCAGGGCCAATGATGGAGGAAGGTACTTTTCAACACGAGTGACGGTATCAGAATCTAGCCCTTGGAAAGAGGGAAGGAAAGCCTCTCATTCTGAAGCTAAAAATATTACCAGGAGTCCTGTCCCAATGTTTAAATACATACATAGGTTTTCACCTGCCTTATACTGGCAGGTGAAACTATACAACCATATAGTTATATATATACCATATAGCGGCAGGTATACTACTCTCTACATAATACTGAAGTTTTTCTGTTCTATAGGGAAACATGCAAGTATCTACTAGGTCCACTATAGTCCAGCAGAAGACTATAAACATTTATTGATATATTGTCTCCTCAGTTAAGACAAAATCATTCCTTCGCGTCTAGCTATAAGCCCTCTTTCCTCCAAAAAGATAATGAAATAGGAAATGTTAACTAGAGGCCATGAGGTGGCAGGACAGGACAAGAGAATAAAAGTGGGCATTGTTCTCAGTGCTCTCTCGGTGGGGGAGTGGGTGGAATCTTTTTCAAGATAATTGTTCATTTCCCTCCCTCAAAGTGTACAAACTTAATTAGAAGGCATTTGACTGACTTTTTGGTGGGTAGGGTAATAAATTTCCCCTGTTTCCCAAAGTAATTCAACACAGTCTTTAATCTTCACTTCATATTTCTGTTACTAACAATAAAGATCACAGCATTTTGGTGTGGTTACAGTTGAGCCGCAGCATGCGTGATGAAAAGATTCATTTGCACACTTGCAAGACAGACTTAAAACTAAAATGAGGTTTTAAGTAGGTCTCTGGATAAAAAACAAAAGGAGATATGTTGGTGATAACGGCAAAATAAATGTGGGATGCTAGTGGTATCTAATTGTTTTCCTCTTATCATAGTAAGAACTATTATCTTGCAAAATGTATGTCATCTAGGCATTTATCTGCATTCCTGTTTGCCTATCATTTACCTGTCTTCCACCTGCCTGGAAGTGACTACTTATTTGAAAAAGCAGCTTCAACTGTCTTCATCTGAGAAAAAAAGAGGAAATTGATGAAAAAGTCTTAGTGTTATATGAATAGCAACGAACTGAAAGCTACTGCTTGATGTGCGTATGAATCCTGTAAATGAAGTGGCCCTTGAATTAAATTAATTTAAAATCTGGCAAATATTACTCGGCATGTTTGTCAATGTGCTGTATAATTATTAATTTGTTCATTGAAGCAACTGTATAAATAAATAGAAAGCAGAATGCCATGATTAAGCTAACACTAAAAATCCAGGGTCAAGGAGCCTCACTATACAGGGATCTAAATAGCTTTCCCAGGTCCTATTTTTACATCTCCATACAGATCTGCAGGTCTGTAACTGCGAATTAATTGGCACGCATTTAGATGCCAACAGGGCTTTTGTATTCTCAGTGCACATTTTGTCTTCTCAGAGTGAGATGTTAGTAATGGAGGTTTTAATATTACCCCTAGGGGAGCACCAGAAAATCTTAACAATTTCCTTCACTGGAGTATTTTCATTAGAGCTAAATGCTGTGCAATTTACATTTGAAATCAGGTATAGGGTAAGTATAATGTGACAAGAGATGTTGCAATGTTCAATTTTTTTTCTTCAGATGTTCCTTATTTACTGCAATATGCCCACAAAAGATAAGCATACAATTAAAATAAATATCTTGATTTTTAACCACTTCTAATTGGACAGTTATTGGGATAATAGGAGAACATAATGGCATTTTGTTTAAAGGACCCAAAGCATAAGATTAAATTATGTTAAATTTAAAAAAGAAAAAGCCTACCCCATTTCAAACAAAATAGGATCCTTGCAGCAGAAATGAGTTCATCATAAATAAACCAGACACAAAAATGTTCCTTTATAATAATAATAATAATTTAGCTTTATAGTTCTCAAAACCCTAAGACGTCTGAATGACTCATAAAAAATATAACTAAAACCAATCTTTTCTATCAGAGAACACGACCTAACAGAAGGAACCTGAAATAGGGTAAAAATTCCCCCAGTTCCACATGCTAAATAACAAGGGACAGATCTAATAAATATAGGGGACAGATCTGAAACAAGACTTCAAGCCAAATTCACTTGGGCTCTTTAGGTACTTAAATGGAATTTAGATGGAGTTTCACTGCTCAAATTGGCCCTGTCCCAGCAACCCGGAAGACTCATTAGGTGCCAACATTTTGGAAGGAAAAGTGCCCTTGGCCTCTATACTGGGGCTTTAGCATATGCTAGGAAGTAATTAAAGTGGCATACATAGGCACCTAACTCCTGCCGAAATGTCATTCAAATTGGCTATGGAGAAACCAGGCATGATTAGCCCACAACTAGGTTACCCTGACAGCATTAAATTCAGTTTAAAAAATGATAATGGCTGTAGTTCCCACATTTTGTCTGATAAGATATTGATTATAGCACTTATCCAAAGTGGGAGACCTGGGTTATAACTAATCCCAAACTAAGGGGATTTGAATCTATATCTTCCACATCTCAGCAGGGAGACTGGCTATAGGACAGAATAACTGAAGTTTATTTCTGGATTTATGGAATCCAGGATTGCCCCCACCACCCCTGCCAAGGGTGTAGTCTCCTCATTGAGCCATGGAGTTACATAGGACCCTCCTTCCTCCCTTTCTGTTTCCATTATTCCAGTACTTTTGGCTTTCCCATGGTCCCACTTCAACATCAGGGGTGAAAATGACTCCCAATCCAGCCTCTCCACAAGGCAACCTAATCCATCAAAGGATGTGGACAAATTGGAGAGAGTCCAGTGGAGGGCAACAAAAATGGTGATGGTCCTGGAGCACGTGACTTACAAGGAGAGGCTAATTTAGTCTGGAGAAGAGAAGACTGAGAAAGGATTTAATATCAGGCTTCAACTACCTGAAGGGGCCTTCAAAAGAGGCTGGATCTAGACTATTCTCAGTGGTGACAGATGACAGAACAAGGAGAAACAGTCTCAAATTGCAGCAAGGGAAGTTCAAGTTAGATATTAGGAAGAATTTTCTCACTAGTAGGGTAGTAAAATATTGGAACAGTTTACCCAGAGAGATTGTAGACTCTCCATCCTTGGAGGTTTTTAAGACCTGGGTAGACAAAGCCTTGGCTGGCATGATCTAGTTGGGGGTGGTCCTTCTTTGAGCAGGGGTTGGACTAGATGACATCCTGAGGTCCTTTCCAACCTGAATTTTCTATGGTTCTATAATCTATGTATCCTCATGGCTAGGACACTCTACTAAGGAATGGTCAATGTGGATTCAACTCCTCCCAGGATGAGTATGACTAATTCCAAAGTCTCCCAATGCCTAGGTAGATGCTTTAGCCACTGAGCTGCTGGGCACCAGCTATCTTTTGAAGCAGGAATAAACAGTATGAATTGTAAGCAAAATGGGGGACCTAATGTGCAGCCTGAAACATTCCTAATTTTTTGAGAGGGGCAGCAATTCAGACACAACCTGTCTTTAACATTTCCCACTACTACCTTTAGCCACTTCCCTGCCTTCTGAGTCACTCTTTCAAGGTATCTTCCAAATCTCATTCTTTGTGAAGAGCACCTAGGGGTCTAACCTTGAATTATTGCTCAGAAGTGCCTATGAGCACTCCATCAACTCTATTGGAAGCCTACACATAACATGATCAAACTGAATCACCCTCCTGGAGACAGACATTTAGGCATTCCAGTGTATACACCTAGCTTATGTCCAGATGAGTGCAGCCATGGGGTATGTGGCACCGCAGACCCATCTGTGGTGCCACACACCATACCTTCAGGCATTCCCCATACTGCTGCTTTGCAATGCAGAGGGTGGGGGGGAAGGGGAGGGGACTTGACCCCAGGAGATCCTGGGGTCAAAATAACCTTCATGAAAAAAAAACAGGGTGGCACATGTGGTGGCAGCATGCTCTGCCCAAAACCAGAGCCTGGCCTGTTGGAGTCATTCTCCAGCTACCAGCCAGGCTCCCAGCTGCAAGACAGATACAGCTACAGCCTCTCCTACCCAACCCAGAGTAACCTACTGCACACCAGAGGGTGCATGGCATGGGCGTCCGTCTTGTGTGTCATCGTCATCCCCCTCCCTCCCCCGCCCACTCCCCTGGGACAAGTAGCAGCAGCTTAAGGTGTGCAGCTGCTTCTTGTCTCTGGGAAAACAAATGTGTGCACTCATGTGGACACAGCCTAGTGAACCAATTCAAACCAATCTGGCCTTAAGATTAGACCAAGGTTCAATACCTTCCTCTATGCTCCCTAGAAAGTATCCTAACCATACGGCTAACTAGGAGGGACTGCCATCTCTCTTGCTGAATCTGTGCCACTGTGCAGAAAAAAGGCTAAAGTTTCATAGAGACATAAAGGCCATGACTGTAGTTAAATAGTTCACATACTCATGAGGGAGAACCAAGTCCTTGTTTCTGGTCTTCACTGCAGAATTTTTTCTGTTTTTAATACAGTGACTGTTTCATGTCACTTAATATGCATCCTGAAATAGGTGCATAATCTCCTAAGAAAAGCAGGAATTCAGACACACCCCTGTGTGTCTGTCAAACAGCCCTGGAAGCAGGGACCAGAACCCAGGATTCCCCTCCCCAAGATGTGCACCCTAAACTCTTGGCTCCCGGTCACCCCTTGTTTCTGATCCACTTAATCTTGAATTTTGTTTCTACACAAAAGTTTGAATGGGTAAGAATGAAGTCCATTCCACAAACTCTCCCTGCCCCAAAACAGAGTATAGCCTTGTAGTTGAAGTGTTCCCCAAGAGGTAAAAGATGTTGGTTGGCATCCCCTCAGTAAAAAAAGGGAATTGAAAAGCTCTTTCCCATAGGGTATTATAAAAATCAGGGGCACCTCCTCCTCGGACCATACTTTAAAAGATCTGTTCAGTGTTTTGAAAGAAAGGGCAGAGGTACCTAACTTCCTGACAGAGCTCTGAATTGTGGATTGCAAGTGGATGGAGATGCCCTCTTGAAGTTCTGAATAAGGTCTCTGAGGGGCAGGATTTAAGATTTGTCCTTGTCTCCTTGTCCTCAGCACTCCTCTACTTAACTGATTAGCTCTAGGCAGCCACATGCTTACTGCTGATTTTAAATGACTTTCTGCTTATTGCCTTAGCTGTTAGACTATCCTGAGGCACCCAGCTCTTCCCATGCTGGTTACCCATCAGCAAAGAGAGAAAAGAGAAAAAAGTGATCCTGGATATGTCCTGGATATCCTAGATATCCTGGAGGGTAATAAGACACAATTACCATATTTTCTCATATACAACATGCCTTGGGAAAAGATATATACCTCCTTTTTGAAAGGCAGAATGAGGGGAAAAAGACCTTTTCCTGTAATAAGTAACTGGACATATCTACACATGTGCTTTAATGCACAGTAGACTATTTTACTGTGTATTAAAGCATCACATAAAAAATTGTGACGTTACACTAATACACACTAAAATAGTCTACTACACATTAAGTGTCACTATAAAAGAATACAAATGTGCTACTGTGCATTAGCATAGCCTAATGTGAATTAATTTAGGACTTCACATTGGAGGTAATGCAAATTAGAAAAGGAGTATTAATGCACATGTAGATGTGCCCACTGAGTAGCAGCAGCACCCACCAGAAGTTTAAGTGGCAGAAACTGCTGCTACTATATTTCCTCACTTATAATGTGCAACAGCTTATTTTTCGGGAAAAGGTTTGTTGTATGTGAGAAAATGTAGTGTTCTTCTCGCCATAGCCACACAGGCTTGCCATTTAGCACTACAACATTCAAATGTAATGAAACCATTCTTCGTTTATATTCATAAACCCTCTGGTGAGATGAGGGAATGGATTAGCCTCATTTTAGAGATGGAGAATGAGTCACAGTGAGATTAATGTCAAAATGAACCTCTGAGTTTGGGTGCCCAGTTTGAGATAATTGAGCCAAATTTTTCAGACTATCATTAATTAGTGTATGTTCAAGTGACTTCATCTGCAACAAAAGTGTACCTTTGCAGGTCAGAGCCTCTGGTCTCAAGCCAAACATCCAGAAAATAAGAATATACAGTTGATAAAAATCTTGTTTTAAGCGTCTT
>NW_017729032.1:188043180-188063235 GCF_001723915.1 Gavialis gangeticus | reverse complement strand
ATGGAGAATGAGTCACAGTGAGATTAATGTCAAAATGAACCTCTGAGTTTGGGTGCCCAGTTTGAGATAATTGAGCCAAATTTTTCAGACTATCATTAATTAGTGTATGTTCAAGTGACTTCATCTGCAACAAAAGTGTACCTTTGCAGGTCAGAGCCTCTGGTCTCAAGCCAAACATCCAGAAAATAAGAATATACAGTTGATAAAAATCTTGTTTAAAGCGTCTTAACTAGCATCACGTACGTCTTCTGCAGCAGAGACAGGGCTAGCTAGAAACCAGGGGTGGAAACCATTGCTTCAGGACATCATTGATCTGCCTTTGCTATGAAAAAGAACCTTAATCTGAAATTTAGAGTGAATGTTTGTCCTCTAAGCAGAAAAAACCCTAAATTAGTATTTTTACAGAATTAAATCATAACTCACAATAATGATGGAGAGTCTACAACCTCTCTGGGTAAACTGTCCCAGTATTTTACTACCCTGCTAGTGAATAATAATTAGAAATTATATATTTTCAATTGTTTTAAAAAATAGGAGTAATAGGCCAGATCTCAGATGACCCATAAATTGTATGGGTGCTGGTCAGGAAAGGCAAAAGAAGGTGCAAGGAGTCTCTGCTCTCTAGGCACGAAGCTACATGACTTCCAGCCAGAGACCAGTAAGGGCATTATGATGGTAAAGCTAGTCCCCCTCACTGTCTCTTGGACCATCTGTGGGAGCACCTGGAGCTGGAAGTGCCTCCCCAAACCACTCAAGAATTATAATTAAGTCATCCAGATGCTAGAGACCACTCACTACAATGCAACGTCTACTCATGACACAGGCAATACAGGCTTAAAGCCAAACCTCTGAGTATGTACAAATCATAATATGTATCACTGAAGTGCAACCACCTCTGAACTAAAACACAGCAGCTTTAACAGTAAATAGCAATAATTTATTACTAGAATAAACAAGACTCTATCCAATAAAAATATCATTTCTATAAGGAATTTTTGAGTAGGCAGAAAGCAGCTACTCACATTAGCTTGGCCATGACACAGGATTTAGCATCTCGTCTCTAATTAAAAGACTTGCCGGGACTTTACCAACGATAAAACGTAGTAAAAAAAAAGAAGCACAACCCCCAATCCAGCAAAACATTTAGGCACATGCTCAAATATAAGCATGCATATCCCTTTACTGTATACTATAGGGTTTTTAAGATGCCTACTGATCTGAAGAGTAACCTCTCAGCTGATTTCTTTCATAGCAAAAGGATGAGAAGATGGGGATCAGAGATAGGAGGCCAGTGTTAGAGAAAGGGAACAGGGAGCCTGGCGAGGCCCAGTGGCATAGCTGGAGTGGGGCAGCCAAGGCCGACTTGGATGAGGGGGAGGGGAGGAGGGACAGGAAAATACAGCTGCCACTGCATCCGTGTAATCATGTCAAAAGCAAGGAGAGAATTGGAGGTCACTGTTGCCCCCGTGTGTGGCAACTCCCCCGGCACCCAGCCATATCGTCATACCTCTAGTGAGGCCTATGAGTTGAAGATAAAAGAGAAAGAAAAAATATGACTTGGTTCACTCTTAAAATAAATAAATATTAATGTTTAAAAATTAAAGGAGAAGTGTTATCAAACATCTATTGAATTTAGCTTTTGTATTAGAAAATGACAGGTGATTGTGTCCCGAACGTGGGAGGAACACTATTAAAAGCCACAGCTAAGCCAACAGGTACATTTTTTTAAAAGGCTATGTTTGATCAACAAGCTGTCAATCAAAACTGTTGTTATGCCATCCATTTGACATTAGATCAATAGTATAATAACCTTCTAGTGTCAGATCAATGGTACAGCAAAGTTTTAGAGTGACAGCTTAACAATGGAAAAATGCTAGCATCTATTCTTCATATAATATCTAGACATTATTACAGTACAAGGAATATCAAAGTAAAGAAAAATGACAAGGTAGTTCCTATAAATGATACAGAAGGAATGTTATGGTCCCCTTAAAAATTGTGGTGGCTATCCTTGCACAGAAAGAGGAGTAAATTAAATGAATGAGGAAAATAACTCATCTATATGAGTTTGCAGAAAAGAAAAGAGTTCTCTCCCACTCATTAGACCAGGCATTTGAGATCTAGCTCAACAGAGGCCATAGAAACATGTTTCTGTCAGGAAACATGTGTTTTAGTATTTGTCTAACTAAATGAACATTTTATTACAACTAACAAAGGGAGGAGGAAGTGAAAATAACTTTCATGTCCCCTGAAACAAAGGACTGGGCCAAAATAAATCTCATGAGGTTCAACAAGGACAAATGCACCAGTACAGGCTGGGGGCAGACTGGCTAGGAAGCAACTCTGCAGAAAAGGACCTGGAGGTTACAATGGACAATATGCTGAATATGAGCCAACACTTCGCCCTTTTTTGCCAAGAAGGCTAACAGCATCCTGGGCTGCATTGGTAGAAGTGTTGTCAGCAGGTCAAGGGAAGTGATTATTGCCCTCTGTTCAGCACTGGTGAATCCACATCTGCAGTACAGTGTTCAGTTTTGGGTCCCCCCACCACAGAAAGGATGTGAACAAATTAGATAGGGTCTGGTGGAGGGCAACAAAAATGGTGAGGGGGCTTGGGACATGATGAGGACATGGTGAGGAAAGACTGAGGGAACTGGGCTTATTTAGTCTAGAGAAGAGACTGAGAAGGATTTAATAGCAGCCTTCAATTACCTAAAGGGGGGTTCAAAAGAGGATGGAGCTAGACTGTTCTCAGTGGTGGCAGATGACAGAACAAGGAGCAATGGTCTAAAGTTGCAGCAGGAAAGTTTAGGTTAGCTATTAGGAAGAATTTTCTTACTAGGAGGGTAGTAAAACACTGAAACAGGTTACCCAGAGAGGTTATGGAATCTCCATCCTTAGAGGTTTTTAAGACCTGATTAGACAAAGCTTTGGGTGGGATGATCTAGCTGGGGATGGTCCTGCTTTGAGCAGGGGTTTGGACTAGATGACCTCGTGAGGTCCCTTCCAACCCCCATTTTCCATGATTCTATGACTATGTCTGGTGGAAGAACTACTCACAAACGAAAAGAAGGAAGCCAAATAAATCGTTTCTCCAACTAAGATGGACCATAGAGATAAAATGTATGATGAAATGTAACCAAGAGGTGACCAAAGACAACAGGAAACTATGGTCTATAATGAGGACCAAGCCAAAGAACATTTTCAACAGAGATGAGAACAAGATGGCCAAAAAGGAGTAAGATGCCAGAAGCAAGGAAGTTCTTGGCACCATAACTGGAGTACATATGAAATAGATGATAAGTGAAGAGACTCACCTGGTCAGATAGGAGAGGAAGAAAGTAGTGAAGAAACTTAAATCGAGAGTTGAGCAAAAATAGCTGAGGATCACTACAAGATATCACAGGCATTGCAGCTGTGGCCAGCTAAGCAGTGGGAGGGAACTGGATTTCTATAGAAGAGTTTCTACCAATGATGGTACCCCATAGGGACTCTGGGAACCATTAGGACTTCTCATGCCTTGGGCAAAAGAGTTTGTCTAACAGGACAGATGAATTTGAATAAATGGATACTAATAATGTCCCCTTCTGACATTTCAAAATCATAGGGAAGAGCAAGTGACTTAGCAGAAAGAGGGGTAAATATTAATTAATAAGTAAATGTTAATTATTAAATATTTAAGCAATTCTATATAGAATGTTCATTTTCAGGGACTTCGGATAGCCCATCTAATTACAGTTAAGTGATTCCTCTGCGCAAAGTCCTCTTGTTTGAGTAACTAATACTGCAAAAAGCAACCCAGCCTCACATACAGCTGCCCAAAATTCATACAGAATATTCAGACTGCTTTTGGAAACTCATGTTTTCAAATCAGGTCTTAGGTTTCTTCTGTCAGTATTTTGCATGCCTCCAATACCTACCCTATTGTTTAAGAAAAAAATAACCAACACATTCACTGCAAAATCCTTCCAAAAGAACAGATATTCACTAAAAAGGGCCTTTATCTTTCCTTATTGTAAACTAAGACATTTTTATTTAACAAGTTTTTTCTCATTATCCTCCTCTTGTATGTAGGGTCACAATCCTGCTCTCTTTCAAATCAGTGAGATTTATTTCATTTCCTTGAATGAGAATAGGATTGGACCAAAGGTGTCCATTCAGACAGGATTTGTGATTGGGGGTTGATTAAATATTTAAGCAATTCTAGGTAGAATGCTCATTTTCAGGGACTTAATATGGCCCACCTAATTAAGGTTAAGTGATTCCTCTATGCACAAGTCCTCTTCTATGAGTAATGAGCAGTTCATAGTTAAAAGTAAATAATTCTTCAAGGTTACTTGAGATTAGTAAATAATGTAGCATTCAGATAACCTAAATGAAAAATTATCTTGAAAGAGTTCTAGATCCTCTTCTCCCTAAACAAAAGGAATCAGTGTATATTATATCAGTATTGTAAATATTGCCTGTTTGCATGACAAGTTTGGGGAAGAGCAGTTGTGGAAAAGGTTGGTAGCAAAAGAAGGACTTAATTTGCATACAGAGCAACCCTCATCTATAAATACCCTGTTCTTCAGGCTGAACCAGCAACCCTAACCCTAATGAAAAGGATTAGTAGAGAGCTTGGATAACAGCCTTATATACTCAGATCTACTCCCCTGAGAATTATAAATTAAAAGGTTAATCTCAGCTAGCCAAATCTCCGTTAGTATTAGAAGTATTAATTAAATGAACTATACTTTACTTTAGAGTCTTTTTAAAGTTTGTCCATGTATAACAGTTTGTTTTCAAAAACTGATTATTTTTTGCATTTTTTGTGAATGATGTTACTTTTTATGTAATAAAATAAAAGAGGGGAGAAGAAGAAAATCATTTTTAACAACTTGAAACAAAACTTTTTTCAGTTGAAAACAAAAAAAGTTGAAAAAAGAGAGACCCATTTGGTTCAATAAAAGATATCACTCACAAAAATACTTACATCTCAGGTTTTTCCTAGCCATCACAGCTACAACATCATCCCAATAGTACCTTAATTAAATGAAAGTAATTCCACAAAAAATATTATTTCCTGCAAGAATCCAGATTTCATTGAAGTTCTCAATAAAATATATTTACCTAGCACTTGCCCTAGATAAAACTTACTCAAGGCATAATGAGAAGAAGTAGCAGGGCCTTGCTTTATGGCCACTTTGTTTATAACTTAATAGACTGGTGCATCTACATATGCACTTTAATGTGCATTAGCCTATCCTAATGAGCATTAAAGCATCAGAAAAAACGTGGACCTTTTACACGTGCTGTGGGACATGGCACCAGACACTTTAATCAGTGAGATACACTAATTAAAATTTCCTATGCATCACGTGTATCAGCATCACCACTGATGCTGGCAGGGCTCTTTGAACTAATGCTCATCAAATGTGCTTTATTTAAAAGCACATCGCTGCCATTTTTTCAGCACAGAGACACAGGGCAATATTGACACACATGACGTAAAAGGCTGCCAGAGCACATAGATTTCCGTGCTCCAGCAGACTGGATTAAGTGAGTCTGCTCTGACACACTGGGCATGTGTATAGGAGCCCCATGCTCTTTAGCTAATGTGCATTAAAATAAGCTAAAGCACATTTTTCTAGTACCTCACAAGGGAGGGTGTGTCTACACATTCATTAGTGCGCTTTAGTTAATGAGCATTAAATTTAGTGCCTCCATTGTAAGGTACTATAGAAAGGCGCATTAGCCTATTTTAATGCACATTAACTAAAAAGCATGGATTTTTTGTAACTCTAATGTGTATTAAAATAGGCTAATGCACATTGAAGCCCATGTGTAGATGTGCCCTCTGTACTAGATTTAATGTGCATTACCTAAAGCACATTAATGAACATATAGACATGCCATGATTAACGAACAGCATTGAATCATATATCAAAGAATCTCTTAAATACTTGATTCTTAAGACAAATGAAAGAGATATTTCAATATGCTTAGCGGAAAGAGCCCATCTCAAGTGTCTTTTTAAAGTCATACCATCCCAAACTCACAAAAGGTTCTTCTATTCCCTAACCTGAAGGGGTCAACCATAATGGGCCACACCCTAGCCCTATTGAGATCAATGGTAAAATCCCCGTTCATTATTAGTACCATGATTTGACTGGATAAGGAGAGTTTTGACAGACTTTATATTTTTCTTGGTAGTTCTTTGTCTCCTGAAAAGTGAAAAAAGGAGGTGATGGGAGGATATTTTGCCAGTGATTAAGGGTCTGATCTTTAGTCTAGCTTTAACCATTTTTCGTGGCCACAAAACTTGCAGGCACAATTCTGCAATGTAATTATTTGTGCAGCAATCTAGGTCACTTAGATGTCTGAGTCCCTGATTGCATCCATAAGTCAGGGACTTGGACATCTAAGTGATCTAAATTGCACCTGCAACAATTTGCACCTAAAATGTCAAAAAGGATATAGCAGATATAGAGAGAGTTTAGAGATGAATGATGAGAATAATTAGGGTCATGGAAAACTCTCATATAAAAAGAGATGGAACAGAATAGGACTGTTTACCTTAGAGATGAGATGAATAAAATGGGGACATGAACAAAAGTAGAAGAAATAAAGAATAGTATAAAAAGGTAGATCAGAAACTTCTTTTCACCTTTTCTCACAAGGAAAGGCAAAGGGACATTTAATTAAAAGAAAAGGAAGCAAAATTAAAAATTAATAAAAAGTAAATGCATTTTTTACACATAACACACAATTAAACTGTGGAACTCATTGCCACAAGAAATAATGAGGCCAAGAGCTCAGCAAGATTCAAGAGAAAATTAGATGTATGCAGAGATAAAAATATCCAGAGTTCTAATTATAAACACTATAAAACAAAATTTAGAAGGAATATATACTGTGATGCTTCAAGACTTTAGCCAACTTCTAACTATTGGGAGTTTAGAGACACTGGGTACATCTACACATGCCCCTGGCAGCGCAGTTGTTACTGCACAGTCTTTTAGTACTTGCTAAATCAGAAGAAAGTGCAATAGGGAAGTACAGGTTAATCTGCTCCTGGAGAGAGTGGGCACATGTACACGAGATGCTACAGTGCCGTAGTGACAGGCTGCAGCAACATAGCTCGTCACTACAGCTATGTAGTGTTGGTGGGCACAAACCAAGGCACTAACACTACTGTGCAATAGCAACAAGTACAGCTGTTGCTACTGCACAGTAAGGTCAGAAACGACCTGTGCGCTGTTGGGACTGTGCAGTAACAGCCATCACTGTGCAGTCATTTAGTAGTTGTTACTTGTACCAAATGACTGCAGAGTAACTGCTGTTATTGCGCAGTCCTGGCAGCGCACAGGTTGTTTCTGACCCTATTGCTCAGTAGCATCAGCCTCATGGTGCATATCTGCTAACATTAAGTTGCCATAGCAACAAGCTATGTCACCATAGCTAGTCACTACGGTGATGTAGCATCTCATGTAGATGCACTCACTCTCTCCAGGCACAAATTAACCCATACTTCCCTATTGCAAGATGTCTTGCACCTTCTTCTGAAGCACCTGGTACTGGCCGCTGTCTATAATACAATACCAGACTTGGCAGGCCATTTTTCTGATGTAATGTGTCTTCTGTGCTCTCTCAACTGTTCACTGAGAGAAACAAATGAAAAACATAGTGGGCATTATATAATAACTATTGAAAGTCTCGCTTTAGATTTTCAAAAATCATTATACCATATTTATTCAAATTTAAGATAACCCTGAATTTAAGATGCCTTCCCCAAATTTATGCATTTTTTATTATCTTCCATGTATAGAATCTAATTATTGACAAGTCATCTTTAATTCATCCCCCCCACCACTACAGGGGGTCAGGCAGTGGGGGCCAGGTGGGAAGTCAAGCAGCTTGCCCAATGTTTGTGGCTAATGCCCTGCCACATCTACCCCCTGCCTGCCCCTCACCTGTATCCTTGGCCCCCACTTCCTGCTCTGCTCCCCTTCCTGCCTCTCCCCACCCAGCCTCTGCTCCCCCATCCCAGACCCTGCTTCCCCCTTACCTTTGCTCTGGGACACAGAGAACAACCATGCTCAGCCCCACAGCAGCCATGTGGGCTGCATGCTGCTCCTTCAGGCCTAGCTAGGACCAGGCTCAGTACACCAGGCTGTAGCACAGATGGAGCCTGCCAGCACAGAGCAAAGGTAACGAGTGAAGAGAGAGGCAGGAAGGGGAATAGTGTTTGCTTGGTGGGGGAGAGGGAGAGGCTGTAGCGGGGCAGTGGGAAAGGATTCTGGAGAAGCAGGCAGAAGCTGTGGCTACAGCCAGGTAGGGGTCCAAGACCCCTACCACAGCTGCCTGCCCTCTCTTGCCCTCCACCACCTTTGTACATAATTCTAAGACAAGGGGCTTTTTTTCCCCAGGTTAAGTGGGGGGTCTCATATTAGAATTAAGTAAATATGATATTTGTCATTATCCCCTTTATTTTTTATCAGAGCTGGAACTTTCCTAGGTCTCTCTAATTTTCAATTTTTTGATGATGACATTATTGGCACTGCATTCCTCTGTACAGAAAAATAAGAGATCCTAAAAAGCTTGGCATTTGAATAATCAGATAGCATAAAAGAAGACAAAAGTCTGGTTCTTTATGATGTCAAGAGAAAGGTTATATATTTTTGCCTCACTTGGGTAAGCATTTGTTGACCTTGAAGAAGTCAATTCTGGGGAGCAATTGCATGATGTGGGAGTAAACTAGGTTTTAAGTGCCTAATTACCTCCTTAAACATATAATAAGCATGAATGACATTCACAAAATCACCTAGCTACTGCCTACCCTGGAGGTGCCTAAATCCCAATTGGAGCCCACATGTCTACCAGTTAGCGCATGCAAAGCTGCTTTCATTGTAACAGTGTTACCATCACTTATTCCTTAGCCCCTGGGGCTAGCCTCAGGCGGGCCCCCTAGTGGCAGGGCTGACAAACTGAGCAGCTAGGCACCTAGCTATACTTGGTGTTGGGGGGCAGAAATCTTGATATGCAAATGAGGTTCATTAATCCTCCAAACCACTCCCTCAGTGAAAGGGATCACCAATTAAACTCTTGCTAACCCAAGCTAATATGTCCAGCGTGTGCTGGCAAATTGGCACTTTAAATAATTGCCAACTCCAGTAAAAGGCTCAACAGTGTGGTATATTATTATCAAACAACTAATAAACTATTATCAACAAAACACTATATGCTCAGAGATACAGTATACTCACGTAACTAACAAAGAGGCTCAACAGCATAGAAATCACATACACAGTAGGCACAGCTACACAAGATGCTTTACTGTGCAATAGCATAGTTTACTGAGATTACTTACTACACAGTAACACATGTAGACATCAACTGGGAACAAATCTGCTCCCCCACTAGAGGGCTGGCCTGAAACTAGCCTCAGGGCTCCAGACTGGGAGCGGATCCTACCCCAGGGCTGGGCCACCTCTGGCAGCCCCAGCCTCAGGCCCTTAAAAGCCTGCAGGCATTTTGAGCCCTGGGGCACACATGTAGGGAGCCTGAGGCCACTCCAAGCCTGAGACCACTCCAAGTCCCTGGGCAGACCACAGGCCAGCTGTGCCAGCCTGCCTGCACCCCAACTCTTCACCCAAGAGTGCTGATGGAGCTGGCTGAAGTCATCACAGAACCCCTGGCAAAGCTCTTTCAGAAATCATGGCACACAGAGGAGATCCCTGAGGATTGGAAGAGGTCCAACATTGTACCCATCTTCAAAAAGGAGAAGAGAGAGGACCCGGGCAACTGTAGCCCAAACAGCCTAACCTCTATCCCAGGGAAAATCCTGGAAAAACTCATTAAAGAATCTATGTGCGATACACTTACTGAGGGTAAGATTCTGAATGACAGCCAGCATGGCTTTGTCACAGGTAGGTCTTGTTTTATCAATCTCATCTCCTTCTACAAACAGGGCTCTCACCACCTAAACATGGGAGAGAAGGTCGACATTATATACCTAGACCTCCAAAAGGCTTTTGATCTAGTATCCCACGAAATCCTTGTGGAAAAATTGGAAGATTGTGGGCTTAACTGCTCAACAGTTCAGTGGGTGGAAAACTAGCTGCACAGTAGGACCCAGAGAGTTCTCTTGAGTATATCTGTGTCATCCTGGTGAGAAATGGCTGGTGGTGTCCCTCAGGGGTCTGTGTTTGGACCAGTGCTTTTCAACATCTTTATCAATAATTTGGATGTGGAAAGCTTGCTGGCCAAGTCTGTGGATGACACCAAGTTATGGGGGAGCGTGGTCATGCCAGAAGATAGGTTGCAGATACAGATGGACCTGGACAGGCTGGAGAGTTGGGCAGACCGGAACCAGATGAAGTTCAACATTCGGAAGTGTAAGGTACTCCATCTGGGGGAAAACAATCCCCAACATACCTACAGGCTCAGTGGCGACAACTTGTCTTGCACCACAGTTGAAACAGACCTAGGGGTAGTGATCGACCATCACATGAAAATGACCTGGCAGTGCAATGCTGTGGCCAACAGGGCAAACAACACGTTGGAATGCATTAACTGCTGCATATGATGCAAAACTAGGAAGTGATACTCCCACTGTACTCCACACTGGTGAGACCACAGCTGGAGTACTGCGTCCAGTTCTGGGCACCACACTTCAACAAGGACTTGGACTTGAGAGGGTCCAGAGAAGAGCCACCCATATGATTAGGGACTTGCAAGACAAGCCATACAAGGATAAGCTGAGGGACTTGGGCCTCTTCAGCCTACAGAAAAGAAGACTGAGAGGGGACTTGGTAGCGGCCTACCACTACATCAGGGGACTACATCAAGAACTCGGAGAACAGCTGTTCACCAGGGCACCCCGGGGAAGACCAGGAGCAATGGATACAGACTCCTGGAAGGCCGCTTCAGGTTCAACTCCAGGAAAAACTCCTTCACAGTTGGGGTTTCCAGACTATGGAATAAACTCCCTCCAGTGGTGGTCACCTATCCTGAAAATCTTCAAAAGAAGACTGGACAGTCACCTCACTGGGGTCACTTGACCCAAGTTGTCTTTTCCTGCCTAGTGCAGGGAGACTGGGCCAGATGATCTACAAGGTCCCTTCCAACACCTAACAATCTATGAAACTGCACTGCCTGGCACTGCAATGCCACATGGCTGCCAGGCCCATGCCATCCAGGCCTGTCAGCACCTGGGCCAAGTTGCAGGCAGCTTCTGGCCACTGAGGCCAGTTCCAGCTACCCAGAGCCCACCCCCAGCATCATTCCCAGAGCCTGCAGGTGCTATGGGGCATTGGCTCACTGCATGGCTACCAATCCCATGCCATGTCCCTGTGCCGGGCGCTGCAGGGAGCTGCCCAGGCCTGGTAGCACAGAGACAACAGCACAGAGGCCCAGAAAGCTGGTGTGGGAGCCCTGATGGTGCAATTCTCACCCTCACCCATGCCCATCACCCAGGGCTGCAACTGGTCACAGGAGAAGATTGGCAACCTCATGGCACTGTGGAGTGAGGTGGAAGTGCAGTGCCAGTTTCTGCAGGGTGGGTACTCAAACACCCATGTCCATGAAGGACTGTCAGGCCAGATGAGGGAGCATAGTCATGACTGATCAGTGTGGCAGTGCTGCACAAAGGTCAAGGCCTTGCAGGAACAGTGAGTTAGCATCACCAACCATAATCATCTATCAAGGAGTGCCCACAAGTTCATGCCATTTATATGGAAACTGACAGTGATCCTTGCACCCCAGAACCCAGGCGACAGCCTTGCTATCTACAACAGCATAGGCTGCATGCCCAAGTCCTAACCCCAGCATGGCACCTGCAGTCATGTGTCACTGGGGAGGACCCCTCAAGCCTCCAGCATCCCATCCCACAGATCTCCCTGGCCACAGCCTCCACCATCGGGGAACCCAGGCCAGGGTCTGCCACAACAGCTTGACAGCCCCAGCCCCACCCACAAGGCACAGCCGGCCGTGTCACCAACAGCCCCCAGCAGTGCCTGCTCCTTCCCAGGGGGTGCTCCTGGCTGGGCACCTGCCAACTTCACCCTAGCATCCGAGTACACTGCTGGGAGCCACATGTCATTGCTGCCAGCTGGGACCGAATGGAGCCACCGGCCACACCAGCCCCAGTCATGTGGTAAGGCCCACACTGGGGGGAGGGCTCTCCCAGTCCCTGCCCCTCCCCTACTCTGCACCCAGCCTTCCTGCACTCCCCTGGCCCTGGGTTCCCCCCCACACACACACACACAGAGTACACAGGGAGATAGGAGACAGTGCAAAAACTGTATTAAGCAGCCTGTGCCCACAGCTAGGTGGGCACAGGCCTGTTACACACCAAGGAATGCATTGATTCCAGTGGAAATGACCTCCTCAGCTGTGGGGGGCCAGGGGCATGTAGTCATCCACAGGTAGCCCTCCAGGTAGCAGTGGAGGTTATGGGACAGCCTGGGCTTGCCCCCCCACACCACTAAAGCTCAGGGTCCCATGCCAGGTGTGTAGGTGCACCCGTGGCACCATGGTGATCAGCAGCAGCAGAGCAGAGTGGGTTGGGCACCCCTCAGTCCATGCAAACAGCTCCTCACACAGCACCTGCAACATGCACAGCAGGAGCATGCTTGGGGTGTAGCACCAGCGTGGGAGGGCTTGCCCCAGAGTACAGCCTCCTTGGAGACACCCCCTTCAGGGAGGGTGAGGGCATGGGCAGCTTCTAATCCCAGTCATCCAGGTGCCCCTCACCCCCTGAGCCCAGGTGCCATGGGCTGGTTGGCAACACAGGAGAGTGGCTGGTCCACAGGAGGAGGTAGGGGAGCAGAGTCTGGAGCCACAGCAGCAGGTGCTGCCAGGACCATGGCCTGTCCAGGCCTAGGAACAGGGTGGGAGAGGCAGGCTGCCTTCAGCCAGCACCCAGTGGCCTGCCTGCCTCTGGGAAGTGAGTGGGCACAGGGTTCTCAGCTGGAGACCACCTGGGCCCAGCCCTGCCTGGCCAACTTATCATAGTCCCTTGACATCGGTGCACACCTGACCCCGCTCTGAGGGCAGGTTGCACAGAGCCCCTGGTATAAAGCATCTTACCTAAGAAATGTTGCAAACTCTCACAAACAGCTTCTTTCTCATGGCTCTGAAGATCCTGCAACTCTATGCAGGGACGTGGCCATACTTCGCAGCTGGGATGTGACTTCAAGGTACTGACTGTCCACTGTGGGGCCCTGCGGATGCATCAGCTCTGCCAGGGGTGGACCCAGGACCACACCATCCTCCTGGACTACCTGGTGATGGTGTCAGAGAATCGGCTGGTGGATGCACGGGCCTGGAAGGCAGAGGATGTGGCCCGTGAGGACATGTGGGACAAGTGTGAGGAGGCATGCGACCAGGCAGACCAGGAGATCCAGGCACAGCTACTGGCCCTGGAGCACAAGTGGTTGGAGGCTCTGTGGAAGCAGACTGTGGTCCTGGCCAGGGCAGTGCAAGCCATGGGCAATGATTACCAAGTGGTGGACACCTGTTCTGGTCTGGCAGTTGCCTTCATGCTGCCCATTGCCTTGCCCCCAGCCCTGTGGGAGAACAACCAGAGTCCAGGGTGCTTGCAACCTGTCACTGGGCTCTGCCTCCTAGGTGCCCCCCAGGACAGTACAAAAAGCACTTTATAAGTAGTTTGCACAGGGGAGAGGTTTTTATTGGTGGGTGGGGTGGGTGGTGGAGGGACTCTGTTACTGTTGGGGGATGGAAAGGGGTCTGCTTGTTGGGAAGGAAGGGGGAAGGGGGGCTCTGTTTGTTGGGGAGGGAGTGGGGATCTGTTTATTGTGAGGGGAGTAAAAACTTGTTCTTCTGAGATGTGTCTGCAGTGAGTGTGGTGCAGGGCAGAGGGGGTGAGGTCTGTGTGTGTCAGTCCAGGTGGGCCATAGCAGGAGTGCATGAGGAGATAATCATCTAGAGCCTCTTGTACCTAGTGCCCTGGCCCCCAGTGGCAGATGTGCGATTCACCCAGGGCCTCAGCAAGGCAGGGGGGCCTGCCACTGTTGCTGGTGCTGCAAGTGGCGCTCCCACTGACAGGTGTCCTTCGCCTGTTGTGCCTCCTCCACACAGGCTTCATGGAGGAGCTTCCCCTGGGCCTTGCAGATGTTATGCAGTATGCAGGCTGCGACAATGACCTGGGGGAGGTTGTCCTCAGCAAACTCAAGAGACAATGAGGGTGCCCCAGCATTTCTTGAGGCAGCCAAAGGCACACTCCACGAGGGCATGGGTAAAGTGGGCCTGGCAGAGGTCCAGCTGACCAGTGTAGGGCCACATGAGCCAAGGCAGGAGTGGGTAGGTGGGGTTCCTGATGAGGGTAGGTGGGACCACCACAGCACCCAGCTGCAGGTCCAGCACCCCTCATGCAAAGCAGCCACTCCACACCAGGCCTGGCAGGGTAGAGTTATGGAACACGCGGGCATCGTGGCACTGCCCGCCCAGCCAGCACTCACATGCCTGAAGGCCCTATGGTGGTCCACAACTGCCTGGAGCACCACAGAGTGGAAGCCCCTCTGGCTATAGTAGGGCCATGGGGAGGGCAGGTGAAGGAGATGTGGGTCCCATCCAGGGCTCTGATGCACTGAGAGAAGCCCAGGACATGGATCCCTGCCACCACCACCAGGAAATCATGCACACAGAGCACCGTGTGCCCCAGCACATCCTGGAGGGTGATGCACACCTTCAGGATGGCCTCCCTGGCAGTGGCCTTGCCCACCCAAAAGAGATGGCCCACGTAGTGAAGTCTGGTAGGCATGGCCAATTTAAGGAGAGCAAGAGCCAGTCAGGTGTCCGTGAGGAGGGACAACTGCATGGCAGTGTTCTGCTGCTCCAGGTATGGCCAGAGCTGCCCCAGGAGGTCCAGAAAGGTAGCCTGAGTCATCCTGAATGTCTCCATCCAATGCTTATCATCCCAGGTGTACATGAAGCCACCAGTCCTGGCTCGCCCAGTGGGCCCAGAGAGAGTGGGACTGGAGGCTCAGGAGGGAAAGGGTGACCCCAGTGGTGGTGTTCGGCAGCATGTTGTCAGCATCCTTGCCAGGGTCCAGCCAGCTCGAGAGGATCCAGGTGGCAGTTGCATGGCAGTGGCAGTGGCAGCGGCCCGGAGATCCCAGGGTCAACCCCTCCCCACCCTGCTCTGCAAGGTAGCAACCTGGGGAACTCCTGCATGTGGGGTGTGTGACTCCTCAACTGTAGCAGCATTAGCTCTGCTCAGGCAGCAGCAGCTTCATGGCCATTTTTTCCTTTAAAAATTGTCCATATTTGGGCTGGGGCAGCCAAGAGGATCATCAGGAGGCATGAATGTTGTGTCTTCTTGTACTACAAGCATACACTTCACAACCATAGATTTAGTTTCTCACAAGCTACCAGGCCTAAAATTGGCATCACTTCCCAAGGTACCACAATGAGTGGAAATTTGTATACTTTACTTTTATATTGGACTTTAGCAATACAGCAACCTCTCACTGGTCCATTTTTTCCTGAATAGCCAGCTATTCTGATGTTTCTTGGACTCACTTTTCATCTCAGTTTTAATTTTCCATATTTATACTCTGGTAAAACATCCAGTGTCCAGCTTAAATGAAACCAGTGTCCCTTGCACTCCCATTGACAAAATGCAGTCTCCCTCATCAATTTTGCTTGATTCTTCCATATCTATATAAAATTCTTCTGGCGCACTCTCAGCTGTGTGCACTTGAGGTTTTTGTACTTAGGATCTGCACCACCTGGCAAAATGGTTTCTATTGTCACAGTTAAAACAGTATTTCCAAGTGCAAAATGTTTGGAGTCACATCACCTACCACATTTGCTTCCTGTCTCCCAGCCTCAGGGACCTTTTACCAATGGACAATTCCGCTCTGTGAGGATGCTTCTTCTGACCACACACAGGCCTCTCTGCATGGACAACTTCTATTGGTGCTTCAGCTCTGAAGCCTGAGTCCTTACAGTTCTGCTGTCCTGCACATTTGGACAGTCTTTTCTAGCAACAAGTCTCCCTCACACAATAGCCTTTCTTGTAATGCAGTGTCTGTAGTACCACAAATAATCCTATATCTAATCAGAGATTCTGTCAAGTTCTCAGATGCACAGTTCTCACTCAGTCTCTTGAGTTCAGTAACAGACTGCTCTATACTTTCTCTTGTTGTTTGTCTGCACATAGAATAAATCTATGTCTTTCGAAGGTTTCATTCTTTTTTGACATGCAGTAATCTTAAAAGTTGGACGGTATTGCACTTAAATTCAGAATTTGACCATTTTTGAAGGCAAAGGTACTATAAAAACAGCCAGGGCCTCCTCCCCAACAATATGCAAACAAATGGAGGATTTGACTTTGTCATTTTTTCTCTTCTGCCCCTGTGACTTTTAGGTACTACTCAACTCTCTGTCTGAATGCCCTCCAGTTCTCCGTTATATTGCCTGATGTCAGAAGGGCAGTGGAAGTTGCAAAACTTCCATAATTAATTGTCCTTTTACTTACACAATAACTGCAGGAAGATCACTTACAGTGGCCCTTGCCAGGGTTGCCAACACAAGAAAATCTTTTTACTGGCAATCTGCAAATATTTTACTGAAAACCAAACTTTTTTACTAGCGTATGGTTTTACTTCCATATGTTTCACATAAAATAAATGTAACCCTTCTGCTAGTACCTGGACAGCAGTAACAAGGTCTAGGTTCAAATTTAGGGTTACTACCAACTATAGTAAAAAAGTTTGGTTGTTAGTAAAAAAAAAAGTGCAGATTGTCAGTAAAAAAAAATCCCTTGTTTGACTTGACTGCAGCAATGGTTTTACACCATTCTTCCCACACCCCAGAAGTCCTGTATTCCAGGGATTCTCAACCTTTTTTCTTCCTGAGCCCCACCCCACAACATGCTACAAAAACTCCACAGCCCATGTGTGCCACAGCAACTCCCTGGCTCTCCAGCCCTGCCCATATGGTCCTGGGCACAGCAAGCAGGGCTCCACAGGGGGGAGCCCCAGGGCCCCGCTCACCTAAGCAGCAGCAGCATGGAGCCCCACCCACCTAGAGAGCCACCCACAAGATGGAGGCTGTGGGGCAGGGTAGGGTGGACCTGTCCCGACCCCACCCCTTCCTCAGGACTTGCCTCATCCCCAGGAAGCCAAGGCAGCTCCTCCCCACACAGGAACTGGCTGAGTGGACCCCCTGAAACCTGCTCACAGCCCCCAGGGGGCCTCCAGTTGAGACCCCGAGTTGAGAACTACCACTCTATTCACCCCTACACCCTGAAACCCCCAAATATGCCCTGCTTCATGTTGTCCCCTTCAGACCACCTCTCAACCCCCCACCAGCCCCTCTTCTCCCATCCAATACAGACGCCCACCCAACACCTAACTACCCTCTCAGCCCTGGAGGTCCATGCCAACCACACCAACCCCTCCCCATCCTGCCCAGGGCTGCACAACACGGTAAGCAGTGTTACAAGGAGGCAAAGAAACACAGCAGCAACAACACATTGCTGGGGGAAGGGGTCTATGGAGGCTCCTAAGAGCCACAGAGCCCTGAGCTGAGCTATAGCCCCACGCAGAAACCAGGTAGTACTACTCTGTCCTTCAACATCTAGCCTTTGTTCAGGTGATAGAACTTCAAACAAGATCACAGTTGCTTAGTTTTTTTTTTATAGATGACTCCATTTTTATGGATTTTTACAGTCATTTTTAGTCTTTCAGTGGACTGTCTGTAAATGTATAGATACTTGGCAATCCTGCCTTTCAGACAGATGCATTACTCCATTTGCACTCAATTTCCAACTTCTATTTCAGTTTGGAACTCAGTTTTTTCCAAGTTCTTTCTCATTAGCCACACCTGCCATCATGTAGTGATCACTGGGTTCAATAAGCACAGGCATACATAAATGAGAGGAAGAAAAAAGTGTAATTGTGGAACAGTAGGCAAATTCTGTAGATCTCTGAAGTCTGTCTCTAACTAAGTGGCTCCTTAAATGAGAGACAAGTTCCCAACCTCCGTAATCAAAGTAAGAGAACATCACCAAACTACAACCTCTATCACCACGAAGTGGCCTGGTTTTCAAAGGTAGCAAATATTGAGTGAACCTTTGAAAATCAGGCACTTAAATGTGGATTTAGACTCCTAGTTTCAAACATCTGTTTTAAAATGCTGAGCTGGGTTACTGTAAGTAGTCCTCAAAATATTCAAGTAAAATACCACAAAAACAAAATGTTAAGGAGACCCTGATTCATAGATTCAGAGATGTAGGGTCGGAAGGGACCTTGTAGATCTTCTAGTCCAACCCCCTGCCCTGGAAAGGAGAGAAAACTGGGCTCAAATGACCCCAGCCAGGTATATGTTGATCCTCCTCTTAAAGACCCCCAGGGTAGGAGCCATTACCACTTCCCTTGGAAGTTGGCTCCAGATCCTAGCCGCCCTGAATGTGAAGTAGTGCCTTCTAACATCTAGTCTAAACCTACTCTGTAGCAACTTATGACCGTTATTCCTTGTTACTCCAGGAGGCACTCAGGGCAACAAGGTCTCTCCCAAACCCCGCTGGTCCCCCCTAATAAGTTTATAGACAGCCACCAGGTCCCCCCTCAGCCTTCTCTTGCAAAGGCTGAACAGGTTAAGGTCCCGTAGCCACTCCTCATAGGGTGTGCCCTGCTGTCCCCAGATCACATGAGTGGCCCTCCTTTGGACCCTCTCAATGCTGTCCACATCCCTCCTGAAGTGCGGCACCCAGAACTGGATGCAGTACTCTAACTGCGGCCTGACCAGTGTCGCATAGAGAGGGAGTATCACCTCCTTGGTCCTGCTTGTGATGAATCTGTGGATGCAGGACAAGGTACGGTTAGCCCTACTGACCATGTTCTCACATTGTCGCCCCATGTTCATCTTGGAGTCATTATTGACTCCAAGATCTCTTTCTGCCACCGTGCTTTTGAGAAAGGAGTTCCCCAGCCTATAGGTATGCTGCACTTGTCACCCTACCCTTGTCAGTATTGAATCCCATCCTATTTTCATTTGCCCACCCCTGTAACCTGTCCAATTCCTACTGTAATCTGTCCTTCCCTTCTAGCATGCCCACATCACCCCAAATCTTGGCATCATCTGCAAATTTAAACAGGCTGCTCTTCACCCCATTGTCCAAGCCACTAATAAAGAAATTGAACAGTGAGGGCCCAAGGACCAAGCCCTGGGGGACTCCACTGCCCACTTCCCTCCAGGTCAAAAATGACCCATCCACCACCACTCTCTGAGTACAACCCCTCAACCAATTAGCAATCCATCTGACTGTGTAGGCATCAATGCCACAGTCACCTAGCTTTTTAATGATAATGGGGTGGGAGGCAGTGTCAAAGGTCTTCCTGAAGTCCAGAAAGACTACATCCACCACAACAGCTGCATCCAATGATTTTGTGACCTGATCGTAGAAGGCAATTAGGTTGATCTGACAGGACCTAGCTCTAATTAAAGCCATATTTGTTGCCCTTGAGCATCATCCCTGCTGCTGGCCCATCACAGATGTGCTCCTTAATAATCTTCTCAAAGAGCTTCCCCAGGATCAAAGTAAGACTAACAGGCTTGGGTCCTCCTTCCTTCCTTTTTTGAAGATGTGGACCACATTGGTCCTCTTCCAGTCGTCCGGCACCTGGCCAGAGCACCACAAGTGTTCATAAAGCCATGCCAGGGGCCCCATGATAACCCCTGCCAATTCCCTCAACACCCTGGGGTGGAGAACAGCTGAACCTGCTGATTTGAACACATCCAGCCCCCACAGAAGTTCTCTAACCAGGTCCTCCCTGACCCTCGGCTTGGCGGAGTTTCTCCCGAGTCCATCCTGAATCTCAGTAGGGGAGTCCCAGTCCCTGCACAAAAAAATAGAGGTGAAGAAATTGTTAAAGAGGTCTGATTTCTCCTCTGGTGTGACTACCAGATTGCCAGGCATATCCTGCAGAGGCCCCTTCTTCATTCTCATAACTTTTTGTTATCCCTGATCCTTGATGCTAGCCCTAGTTCCATATCTGCCTTAGCTTGCCTAACAACCCCCTACAGACCTGAGTGGTGGAG
>NW_017729032.1:188028932-188038180 GCF_001723915.1 Gavialis gangeticus | reverse complement strand
TCTGCCTTAGCTTTCTTAACAGCCCCCCTACAGACCCAAGCAGTGGAGGTATACTCCTTTTTGGTGATAGCCCCTCTCTTCCACTGGGTGTACACATTCTTTTTGGCAATCAGGCATTCACGAATACCCTTGTTGAACCAGGGGGGCTTTTGGGCACTCTTACCCCCTTTGCTTCTTGTTGGGAATGTCACCCCTTGGGCTCTGAGTATCATCTCCTTAGGGAATGACCACTCATCTTGGGCACCCAGTTCCCCTACTCTCCAGGACCCTAGTGCCTCTCCCACTAATCTCCTCAGCTCATTGAAGTTGGCCCTCTTAAAATCTAAAGCTACTGCCTTGCTGCATGTCCTTGACACCCTGCACTGGATGGTGAATTCCAGCAAGTGATGATTGCTATCACCTAGGTGGTCGAGGACCTAGAGTCCCCTCACCAGGTTATCACCTGTGGCCAGGACCAGGTCCAGCAGCATATTCCCCCTGGTAGGACAGTGCACCTCCTGTGTTAAGTGGAGGTCCTGTACCTCGGCCAGGAACCTCTGTGAGTGGTCAGACCTGGCTGACTGCTCCTCCCAGCAGATGTCCCGGTAATTCAGATCACCCATGACAACTACATCCCTTACCTTAAGTGCCTCCACAAGCTGACCCAAGAATTCATGGTCCAGCTCTTCCCCTTGGTTGGGAGGTCTGTAGTAGACCCCCACTGTTAAGTCCCTTTCCCCACGACCCCCCTGTATCCTGACCCAGAGCACTTCAGCCTGCCCCTCCTCTGAACCCATCCTACTGGTTGAGGTGGTGTATTGCTCTTTGACATAGAGCACCACACCCCCGCCTTTCCTTCCTGTTCTATCCTGCCTGTATAGCTTATAGCCCCTAATGTTGACCGCCCAGTCATGGGATGAATCCCACCAGGTTTCTGTGAGCCCTATGTGGGTGTATGTCTGGGTTTAAACTAGCTATCTGGAGGGCAAGTTCTTCCTGCTTATTCCCCATACTATGAGCATTGGTGTATAGGCATTTAAGGCCTTGAATTGGTGCATATGCCACCCCCGATTCTCAGGACTATGTGGACCCCTGCTGCTTACCTGGGTACTCCTTGTGTATGTCACCTGTCTTGGTTCGGAGATGTCCTCAAGTCTTCCTGTGGCCCCATCCCCCGGTGAAGCTAGTTTAAAGTGCACCGCATGAGATTAGCCAACCTGGAAGAGAAGACACACTTGCCTTTAAGAGAGAGGTGTAGCCCATCCCACCCAAGCAAGTCCCCTCCATGAAAGTATGGGTCCTTATCCAGGAACCCCAGGCCTTCCTGGCGGTACCAACTCTGTAACCACCGGTTGACCTCACCAATGCAGGCCTAGTGTCACTGTCCACGCCTACTCACTGGGAGAATAGAGAAGAATACCATCTGTGCCCCTGTCTCCTTAAGCTTGGCCCCCAGGGCCTTGAAGTCCGTCATGATGTGGTCTGGGTTGCCTCTGGCTGCGTCATTTGTTCCCATGTGGATGAGAACCATGGAATATTGGTCTGAGAGTCAAATGTAGACCAGGATCCTCTCTGTGATGTCCTGAATCCGAGCCCCAGGCATGAAGCAGACCTCTCGTGCCATGGGGTTGGGTCGGAAGATGGGACCCTCCACTCCCCTTAGGATGAAGTCCCTGATGTTGAAGACCCAGAGTTTCCTTCTTCTGATGTTCCCTCTCTGCGCCGTCTGTGTCATGTGTGGGGTGACACTGTCCCCACTGGAAGCATCCCCTTTGTCCTTCTTCATCATGGCTGCCAGGGCCTTGTACCTGTTCCCCAGTTGTACCTGGGAAGCCTCCACTCATGCTAGCCCGAGCAGTCCTGGATCTGATGGATACCTTCTGCCACTCCTGTGTTGAACGCATCTGCTGTGGGGACCATACACTGGATGGCTGGTCCTGCAGTGAACAGAAATATGATACTTTATGCAAATCTTCTTCTGGGTGCAGCAGAACTTAGGAACAGTTGACAGCCTAGGCCTGTGGTTCTTTCCTTTTTCAGACTCAAGGCATCCCTCAATAAATTTAAAGCACCCTTTGAAAAATGCCAGTTCTTAGTAGTCACTCATTTTTTTATTTCAGAAAAAAACAGCAATTCTTCTGCTGCAAAGAACTCAAGAAGATCAGAACAGGTCAGAATGTTTTTAACACTCAGGAATCCTATTTGAGATTTTGGGAATTGTTTTTGCTCACTGACCAGGGCTAACATTACATGGCACCCTGTGGCTGTGGCCCTGGTTGAGAATCACTGTTCAGCTGAATCAAAATGTTAAAGCTTAGGCTGATGTGTGCAGGGCCAGTCTAAGGCTTGTGTATGCCTTCTGGGCTATTTAGTCCCATTGGGCACATCCACACAAGACACTGACTGCACAGTCGCCTCATACTACTGCGCAGTAGCATCACAAAAAAAGCATTTGCTGGTGCTACTCTACAGTAACTCAGGTTACTGTGCATTTATTTAGTATTCTATTATAATAAAGGGCTTAGTCTATCTGTCCATAACTCTATTGGAGTGCTCTGATTGGTTAGTGAAATATCCGATCAGAGTGCAGAGCGCCACCATGACAGTGGGAACAGAGTGGGGGGGTGAGGCCAGCCTCACTGGCTTCACCTCCTCCCTGCCAGCCCTGCTTCTCAGAGGCGGTGGAGCACCGCCATGACAATGGTCGCCTTGTCTCATGGCCACCTACAAACTCATGAGGGGGGACCAGCAAGAAATAGGGGATACAATGTTTACCAGGGCGCCTGTCGGTGTAAGTAGAAATAATGGACACAAACTGGAAGAGATCGAATTCAGATTGGACATCAGGAGAAAACTCTTTATAGTGAGGGTTGCCAAAATATGGGATACGTTTCCAAGGGAGGTGTTGCTGTCCCCTTTCTTGGAGGTATTTAAAAGGAGATTGGACAGACACCTGGCTGGGGTCATCTGACCCCAGCACTCATTCCTGCCCAGGGCAGGGGGTCAGACTCAATGATCTAATAGGTCCCTTCTGACCCTAACATCTATGAAACTATGAAACAAGTATGGAAGGGACCACCAAGACAGCCCCCCGCTCCATACCTGCCATTATGGCAGCAATTTGTCACCTCTGAGGAGCAGGGCCGGTAGGGAGTAAGGCCAGTGGTGCTGGAGGCAGCGGTGGCATGGGGTGCTGGCAGAGGGACACCGAGAGAATGGCAGGGCAAGCTTCCCCTGCCCCCCCCCCCTCCTTCTAGGAAGCAGCAGCAGTACGGGGTGGCAGCAATCTGTTCCCACCGCCTCCCCACCCCATCATCCTTGATGGGCAATTCACTAGTTTCTTTATAAAGTACTAAATAAATGCACAGTAACTGCTGCACAGTAATATCTCGTGTAGACACAGCCATTTTTCTCTTATTTAGCTTGACTATGTAATGTAACTCAAATAGTTAGAACAGCCATCCCATTCCTTCCTGTAACACACAGAGAAATAGGATGTCTACCAGATAAGTACAGCAAAATAAAACGAAATAAATAAATGGTGCTGTGATTCTGAGTCTTACCTCTCTGGCACTGTAAAAGGGGCCTCCATATGAATCAAAATTCCTCCCTAAGGGCACATCCGGACAAGTGTGCATGTGCAGTTTGAGGTACTTCAAAGCTTTTTGAGGTGCCAGAAACCGCACACAGCACATGTGCACTCATTCACCGTACTGCTAATTTTCAGTGCAGCACCAAAATTTGACACCAGGAGATCCTGATGCCAAAAAACAGCCACTAAAAAAAGCAGTGAGACACACGCGGCGGTAGCATGAGCTGCCAGAAACAGAGTCTGGCCAGTTGGAGCCTTGCTCTGGCTGTTACCCAGACTCCAAGCAGCTAGATCAGTGCCATGGCTGCCCCCAAGAAGCCCCCAGGACCCCAGCTAAAGCTGCTGGGGCCATCCTCCCCTACCCCACCCAGGTCAATTTGACCCAGGTCAGTTAGCAAGTATGTACCACTGCTATTTGTCCCAGGGGAAACGTGTTCCCTTGCACATACATGCTCATCTGGATGTGCCTTAAGGGTCCTATATGGGCAGACTCCTGTGACCATATAATGCTACACTGGCCTAGCTTCCAAACACTAAAATAAGAATGCATGTTCATAATGCACAACCCTGCCCAGCTTCCCAGGGGCTCTGGGAAACAGCCTGGGAATGATTCTGAGGCTGCCATAACCTACTCTTGGACCCAGATTACAGGAGAACACGTAGGCACACTTCCCTTGTCTTCTCCCCTTTCCCAATTCAGGAAATAGAGTTCTTTAGAATCAAGTCCTGCAGGTCTTTTCTTCTTTTTACTATTTCCTTCCTTCTTTTCTTCCTTCCTTTGCTGCTTCAATCTATCACTTTGTATGTCACTTTCTCTCTTTTTATTTACCATATTTACTTGATTAGAAAATGAGGTTCCCCCCCTCTCCCATTTAATATGAGGGGAAAGGCCCTCACCTCCCAATCAAGTATGAGGCAGCAGGAGGGACAGCGGGGATGGAGAAAGGCAGGCAGCTGCTGTGGCTCTGGCTGGAGTTTGTGGCTGGAGCCAGAACCACAGCTGCCACCTGTCCCCACCTCCTGCACTGCTGCCTTTGCGTGCCCTGCCACTCCTTCCTCACAGCCCCCAGTCTCCTCCCACCCATGCCACTTCTCCCTCTATCTCTCTGCTGCAACCCATGGCACAGAGCACAGCTCCAGTCCACCCTGTAGCAGTGGCGTGGAGCCAGTGGCTCCCCACCGCTGCTATAAAGGGCCAGGCTAGAACCGCAGTGCCAGCTTCATGTCACTGCTACAGGGTGGGCTGGAGCCATGCTCTGTGCCCCAGGCTGCACCAGGGACAGAAAGTCTGCCAGTGCAGAGCAAAGGTAAGTGGGGGGAGGGGTTGAGGGGCAGGCAGGTGTGGGAAGACTTTGGGAGGTGGAGATGGGAAGAAGGGGCAAGGACCTGAAGCTGTGGGTAGCAGAACTGGCATGGAGAGAGGAAGAGTGGGGAACAGAGGAAGGGGTAATTGGGGCATCCTGAGGCTGTGGAGGGACAGGCACAATATGGGGTAAGTGGGAGGAAACAGGCAGCAGGAGGAAAGCTGCCTGTCCCTCACTGTTTGCCCTATTACTGCCCCCTGTCTACCCTACCACGTCTCCCCCACTGTCTGTACCCCACCACATGCCCCATTACTGCCCCCCTCATCACCTCTCCCCACCACCACCTTGCCTGCAGTAGTGGGGGGATGAATTTAAGATGACCCTCCAATGGTTAGATTCTATACATAGAAATTTATAATAAATGTATAATTTCTCTGTGTGTAAAATCTAATTATGGGGGGGATCATCTTACATTCAGGGTCACCTTGTATTTGAGTAAATACAGTAGTTGTCTCTATGTTTGTCCTTTTTCTTATTGCCCCTTTCTGCTCTTGACAAGCATGTCACCTGTTTCTTCATCTTCTGATTTTTTTCTCCATTTTATGTTTGCCGTGACTGTTACAGAGCACAGTTTTATTATTCCTCTGCCTCCTTAATGCCAAGATCAAGGCCTTCCTGCTCAAGACTGTTACAGAATGCTAGATAGTAACTTTTTTCTAGACTCTCCTCATTAAAGACATGTAAAATACGATGAAATTTTCCAACAGGCAGGTCTCTCTGCTTGGGGGAAATGACTTGGCAAGCCACAAAGGAAAGACCTATAGCAAAAAACAGTCTTCCTAGTCTTTCCACCCAAAATGGAAGCAGGAGTTTCAAAAACCCACCATGGTTCCTTTTGAGGTAGAACAAAAAAACACAAGATATGATTCAGTTTCAGATACCTCAAATCCATCCCCAGAACAGAAATTTGAGGGAGGGGAAAGAACACGTTTAAGATGATTTGTTTCCCCTGTCCCTATTTGTAAGTAAACCACTGCAAATTGTCACAATAAAAATATTTTATTTTCATGAATTATGGTGACGAAGGTGCAGAAAAAGGTCAGCATTTAAGCTAGCCAATCGCATGAGCTCTCCTTTTTAAAATCCTTCCATGAATACACATTACTCCAGTGGAGTTAAATTTAAGGGTGTCAGTTTCCCCCTACATTGTGGGCATAATGTAAACCCTATTAATTTCAATGGGTTTTAGATCAAGTCCATAGTGACTGATGTTGGAAATTAACAAAAGTGGTCAGCATTAGCCTAATCAAGCTGCCATTGAAGTTTTTCCAGGGATTTGCTGAGTGCTTTTGAAAACGCTACTCTGAATTCCACAAACCAATTGTCAAAGTCCAAATACAAACCCCACTCATCTCCTAAAGTAGGAACAGTCAATTACCCATTCAGTCTAGAAATGTCTGAAATGGGAGAATTTCCAAAGATGGAAGGAGTCAAGTACCAGCAAAGGCCACAGGAGATTCTGCTGGAAAGAAACTGATTAGCAGTACTAAGGCAGACTGACAGACCTCTCACTGAGAGGGGCTCCTCTCACTTCTGACCTAATTTCACGCCTCTCATTTCCAGCTTTCTCAATTGGTGGTGTTATTGTTATCCAAAAAAAATGCATATAATTTTATAAGCCATTTTTAATTTTGTATCAATATTATTAATGCAAAATGATAAAACAGAAGCTAAAGAAGAATGTATTTGTGTTGCAAGAACTTTTCTGTTAAGGAATTTTATGATGTTTTATTATCTTGTGCTCAGACAAATTTAAGTCCAGAAGCAAACATTATGATCATTTAGTTCAATCACCAGCATATTAGTGACCATAGAAGTTGATTCAGTTGTTCTTGCACTGATACAAATAACTTGTGATGGGATTGGAGCATACCTTTCATGAAGACTTCTAGTCTTGATTTAAATTTGAAATGGTAGGAAAAGTACTCTACCTCTTGATAATCTTCTCTAGTAGTTAATTAACCTTACAAATTAAAATTCCACATCCCATTTCCACTTTGAATTTTTAAGTTTAACTTCTAGATTTTGCTTCATGGTATATTTTGTTCTGCTACTTTACAGAGTTCTCTAGTGCTGTTCATATCTATCTTTGATATTTGTTCCTCATTACCATAACAACAAGTTCCTCATAATTACGTTGGGTTGGGAGTTTCCAATTAAATATTTCTTTGTCAGAAAATGTCAATTATTCCAAAAGCTGTACATCAATACTGATCTATGACACTAGACGCAGAGTAGTAACTGATTCAAAGAGAAGTTCCATAGAAATCAATGTTTCTCTTTATAAAGGAAGTTACTAGTCAACACAACTATGTCTGACAGATCCAACATTAAAAATAGTTTCAGTGGGGGATTTAAAGTTAAACTTTGAACTGAATATACATGAAAATGAAAGAAGTCTTCAGGAATAGTGGACTCATGGATTCATAGAGGATAAAGCCTGAAGGGACAATTATGATAATCAAGTTTGACTTTCTACATAAAACAAGGCTAGGGACTTTCCTGAATAATGTTCCTGATGTATGCAAGAACATTAAATACACTTTGCTATTTGTAGCTATAAAGTAATTTGGCACTTGTGACCTGGCCACTTATAAAGTCAATTTTCACCTTTACATCCATGCTTAATATATGGGCATTTCATCTGTAAAATTATTTTAGACGCTCACAAAGTGTCCCTAATGTAACCATCATTGCTTACCTTCCTTCACTGCTGTTCTACCTCTAAGCCTGCTGTGCTTCTGTCATGCTATTAACATTCCACTGAAGTCACTGGGATGCTAGGATGTACCTGGTATATTCAGCGTCACAGCAGGCGCCTTCTGCTTGGACGGATGGTACCTACAATGTCAGGCAGCAGTCATAAAGCTAACACTGTATTAAACTATGTAATTTTTAGATAACAGCTACTTACATACATACATAAATTGCTACATCTTATATGAACAGGTTGATCAGATTCCAGCATACAATTATGGACCAAGACCCAATGCATGCAAATAATTAGCATTTATAAATAATACACTATTTTATTACCCTGCATGCTACTGGGTGATCTGAAGATGCAAATGGACTCCTAAATTACTTTCCACGTGCAAAAGTAATTTTGCCATTTTCTTAAAAGTTTCTTGAATCTTCAACTGGCATTATAGCCGTGTGCCCACATGCAGCCATGTGCTGTTTGTGGCACCACAAACCACATGCATGGAATGCTAAAATGTGCCCTGCACTGCAAATTTGCAGTGCAAGGGCAACATTTGCTACTGGGATTTTCCAGTAGCAAAAAAAAAAAAAAAAACTTGGGAAAAAAAGCAGGATGGCGCACACTACAATAGGAGGCTTGGTCCCCCAGCGGTGATGCTCTGGCTTCCAGCCAGAGCATCTCTACTCCTCCATTTGTGTCCTGGCTGCTCCAGTATGCTGGGAGCTGGGAGGAACTGGGCAAGGGCAATTTGCCCAAAGCAGGACACAGTGTCCTGCAACAAAGTGAAAGTACTGGAGCATGCACTGTGGCACATAGTAGTGGCACAAATTTGTACCACTATTATTTGTGCCACTGCAGGTGCATGCCCCTGAACATCTGAACATGGCCTATGATGTGGAAATTTGCTAATATATGTGTCCATGTAATTTTTATAAACTCTGGTTTCCTTCGTGACAGCCACAGGTACAAGATTGCTGGAAGAAGTCTCCAACTTCCTGATGCTAGGACAGACAAGAGAGGCTGCCTCTATACATAGGCCTTGGTGTTCTAATTAGAATGTCGGAGCAACCTCAATCAACTCTGCTCCGCAGTCTAATTAGAATGCTAATTAGAATCCAGTATCACTGCAGTGTCACGTGTATTAAGTCCCATGCATTTTTAAATGGCCACGGGGACACTTTAACAAAACTTTGTCAAATGAGTTTTAGAAAAAGTGTCCCACAGCCATTTTTAAACATGCGGGAGCTTAATACCCATGATACTGCAGCATTTTAAGTAGAGCAACTCTCTAGGAACTGCTCTAATTAAAACATCCACCCTTGTCCCCACCCCCAAGCATGTGTATAGGCTGCCTCTGGATCCTAATTGTATAATCACATTCATTCTATATTTTTTTCTTACTTTTTGTATTGGCTTCTTGAAGATATAGTTTCATAGTAGGTAGAGTCGGAAGGGACCTGAGCAAATCATCAAGTTTGACCCCCTGCCATAGGCAGGAAAGGATGCTGGGCTCAAATGACCCCAGCTAGGTGATTATCTATCCTCCTTTTGAAGACCCGCAGGGTAGGGGCGAGCACCACCTCCCTTGGAAGTTGGTTCCAGATCCTAG
>NW_017729032.1:188014239-188027980 GCF_001723915.1 Gavialis gangeticus | reverse complement strand
GTGCTCCTGGATAATTTTCTCAAAGAGCTTCCCCAGGACCGTGGTAAGACTAACAGGCCTATAATTTCCTGGGTCCTCCTTACTAAGGCCAGATGCAGCAAAGCCAATTACTTTGCAAGTTTCCCCACAATTAACTCTGCTGAGTTCTTATTTCAAGAAATCATAGTTCACCCAAGCCTTGCAGCCCACCGGGCTAGCATGGGTGAGGCACACCCACTTCTGCACCCAAAGGCATCTAAAGGAATGATATGGCTCGCGTTGTCTGGCCACCTTTCACTCCCCAGCCTGAATGACCAAGGCACTCTTTTACAGCAGGGTCAACTGAAGCAGCCTGTGGCACAAGACCAAACCTAAGCACAAGCTCCTGTCTCTAGAGCCACAGTCAAAACCTTAACCTCTCTGCCACAATGTCCCTAACTTCTTATTGACTAGATTGAAATACTCCATGCTCTTCTCAAAGAGCAATTAGCAAATATACCAAGACAGCTCAGTGGTGGTATTACCAAGGGCTAACTAAATTAGCACTAAGAGTGCCATTTCATCCATGCCCTTATCTAAAATCTTGAACATGTTTCCCGTAGCAAAAAACAAGGGCCTGAACCATTGCTCCATTTGGTACATACTTGTATTTTCACCTGGAGCAGTTACAGGTAAGTTCCAGCCTGGACTTCAAGTGCACATACATCCCTTCTTCCAGAATTGCCATGTCCTACTTCCCTGTTGAAAGTATTTAGCACAAAAGACTAAAGAGCTGCTTTGGCTGTTCTTAGCTGCCCTCCTAAGGCAAAAAACATGGAGCAATAGAAGCTGTGCAAACACCAACCTCCTTCCTGTAGGGAAAGAGGGCCATCTAATGTACAGCTCCCTGTCCTAGCACAGAGGGAGTGCAAATTACAGCCCCTTGCACTGACAGGGTGGTGATGAGGTAGAATCAAGCCCATTCACTAGAAAATTATGAATGAGAGCATAAGAACTGGTAATTCTGTTTTATTTTTGTGTCATTTCTGTCTGTGTTACAGACAAGATTACAGTATTTAAGAACTGAAGAATATATTTTCAACTGAGCCCAGCTGCTGTGTTTGGGTGCAAATTTTGTGAGGGCAAATTGTCCCTACAGAGTTTGCTTCAGCAAAATTAATAGCCAGCAAAATAAGATTGCAAGCAACTCGAAACAGAGGCTGTCTGTCTTCCTTTGTCATTTTCTTATACATAATTTAGCTCAATGTGGCCCCAATCTCTGATTATGATTTCCAGGCACCGACATTATATATATAAAAATTGCTATTATTCAGATTTGCAGTAGATATCTAAGATCAAATTGTGAGAACACAAACTTTGTTTAGAAATGGAAGCAAGCTTCTAGAAATGTAGCCTAAACGAGTGTTGGGTATGTTGCTTGCTTGCTTACTATCCAGTTCTTCTCACTGGAGAATTGCAGGTGATAAAACTTTAAATACAAGACTGTTTTTTTCACTAGAAGAGCAAACTGTAGACTTATATCTTCATGTGCCCACCAGAGGGCAGAACATACACATTGTAAGTGTAGCAGAGACCGCAAATGAACAATCTACTACTTCAGTATTTAGGACAAGTTTCTGTTTAACAATTCACTATAAATAGTCTGCTCTTCTATGTCTGTGCCTTACATCCATGTATTAACTATTACATGCTACTCTCAAACACGGTGAAGCCTCTTAGAAATCCCCACCCCCACATCCAGTCTCCCCGAGCTTCTTAGCTCTTTGCAGTGTTATACAAAAACACCTACCTCCCAAATTGGGAAGATGCCCAGTTTATTTATTTAAGAAGATTTCACCTACAAGCATTGATCAAAGCTAATACAGAATAAATGTCTTGCTTTAATAGACTGATTCCTCTAAGCCTTTGACACTGGGAATTGGGATTTCCCAATGCTATTAGCACTTAGCAGTAGGAGCTCCAGACCAGCCAAGAACAAGGGATTAAGAGGTATTTGTCTAAACTAATTTCACTCTGTATACTGGGTCTATAGAGACTGGTGTTACTCTGCTGGAATTGTGCAACACTGCTAATTGGCTACAAATTTAACAGTGGCAGGGTTCCCACAGGAGTATGCTATGTATTCATTATACATATTCCCTCCACAAATGTATTCTTGCATTAGGCATTTGTGGCTTGGGATTTCCTGCACAATGTTTGAACAGCCAGTTAGCCACCCACCATTATCTTTGCTTTCTCCTTTCTGTGAATCATTCTGAGATGCTCTGAATCAAGAGCATCAGCCTACAAAATAATTCACTTCTGTCAGATATCTGCAGGAAAAATGTTAGCATTTCATCCATCCTAACAAGACTTGCCTATGCACCTCTGGAAACAGCAAATTAATAAGATAAAATAACAACAGCATAATTTACACTTTTATACCACAGTGGTACTCCAACTTGTTAATAATGTGAATGACTTAAGATGCAGATCTTCTTGTGACTCACATCCCTTCCCAGTAAATAGAGAAAAGATGAAAACCTTGTCTCACTGGATATGAATTTGTGATTACATCACAGTTTTGTGGTTCTGCTGCTTGTCCTTCCTCCTAGATATAAGATTTGTATATTTATTAGTGCCAAAATATCCATGAAGATCTGTTGCTTCCACTACTGTCCTCTTTCCAGGTCAGTTTGCATTTTGGTTTTGTTGGGGGACCGCTACTTCACAATTGTAATGATGTCAACTGTACCAACACCTTATAAAGGAGAAATATAAAGCTATCATGCAGAGCGCACAGATGTGCTTGTGTTTCTTTGCATGCACATATGTTTAATTTTCAGTTTACCTAGTCAAAAAAGCCTCTAGAAAAATCCTAAAATACCTGTGGAATGGAATTGGCAGGAAACAGCACTGTCTGTATTATACAAATGGCTGCACAGATCACCTAGGAGTACTTCAAAGATAACCTGTCACACATTGAGAACAGTAGCGATAGCATTTTTCATCCTGAGGAACCCCAGAGCATGTTACTGTGTATCTCCAGCTGCACCACTGCTTTGCTGTCACTTCCACAACTGAAGGCAATACCCAACCAACAATGCTGCACTGCCATATGAAGTGAGAAAAATTTGACTAGGAAAAAACTCCTGTTCTTTGGGAGAGGCAGATAGAAATTTGAATTTGTAAATGGATGAGATAGGATCTCAGTGTCTAAGGTCTTCCAGATATGCCTCCTCAAATCAAAACATTGTAGCAGAGAAATGAGGTTAACTAAGCTTCTTCCAGGGCACTTAACAGTTCTTGAAAGCTCAGATATTAAGATAAGTGGAATCAAGTCATTGTTTCTCACAGGGCAGTTCAGAACATTAATCACTAAGCCACTGGTGAACACCATTTTCATTTGTAAACCACATTTACTTTACTACTTTACTGACTTCAACATAGTAAAATTACAAGGAAAACAATGTTAATAATTCTTTTAAAGACCAATTAACCGAATATGAATGTTTTCAAGCAATATCCCTCTGATTAGCAATTTAAAATGTGCTCATAAAGTTACACTTTCAAAATCTGCATGAGCTGTTTTGCTCTTAAATGGCCTCTGCTTTATAATCTGGAATAGGGAAAGTATTTCAGAAATCCAAGATAAAGTTAACCTTCTTGGATTTATTTGGCTGAAAGATGCCTCTTTCAGGATGTCATACTGCTAACAACAAAGGCATCCATCTGTAAAATTAGAGGAAAAGTACCTTCCTGCTGGGGTTGTGAGGATAAATACATTAAAGAGTGTGAGGCACTCAAGTACTGTGGCAAAGGAGGCCATATGAATATGTTACAGTACATTGCAAGACACATTCGCTTTTCTGAGCTCAGAAAAATCTCAGAGGACCCTAAGAGAGAAAATCTTATCTTCAAGGAAATTCTTAGCAAAATTCCATTGACTTCAACAGAGCCAGGATCTCACTAAAAGAGATCATAGAACTGTCTGATCCAGCTGAGGAGGAAGGAGAGCTGTAGTCTCCCCTGGCTTCTGGCCTGGGCACTGCAGGCATGTGGCTGCATTTGCAGAATCAAAAGTGAATGTCTGGTCACTTGTTTATCAGTTCAATCTATGCAGCTTAGACTAACCTGTGAAGATTGAATCAATTCAGCCCCAGGCTTTTTGATTGTCTGTACTTAGCCCTGGAGAAGAGAGGTTCCCGCTGAGGTCTACTTCTTTAACCTTTTCATAAACATGCTGAGCAGCACCTGGAGAAAAGACAAGTGTGTTTTTTTATTAAATAAATGTCTATATTGAAAATAAATAAATAATAAAGTAATAGAATCATGTGGTCCTCTCAGCCTCCATTGGCAGAAGAAATGCTCTCCCGGGAGAAACCACAAGTATATAGATGTTCAGGATTTTCTCCCAGAACAAAAATGGCTATTCCAAGAGAAAAAATACCAGGGAACAACCAGGGTTAAATTGCTTCCCCAGGAGAATTTCTCCTGAGACAATTCATGTCTGCACATTTTTCTCTTCTGAGAAAAGCCATAGCAAAGTCCTTCAGCATCGCTGGGTACTTTGCTCTTGTTCCCATCCCCCCACCCCAGGAAAACAGTATGTCATGCACTGGTCTCTACTGCTCCAGCCAAGCAGGGAGCAGCACACCCACTCTTTGCAATCCCACTTTGTGTTGCAGGGAGCCACAGGCTGACTCTGAGCATTCTGGGTAAGCCAATCAGAGCTGCCCTGTGCACTTCAGAGGGAGTCTGCAGAGTATGTTGAGATGTGTGCACATGCGGTGTGTGCACAGAGGCCCCCTGGCTGCGCAGCATCAGCACTGCTCTAGGCTTCAGGGGCTCATTATTTGAATATTTGTTTAGATACCTCAGGGTATATTTTTTACTAAGAGAACAAACCCAGGAGAATTCTCCCAGAGCATTTGAATGTGTGTGCACAGCCATGGAGAGAATGAAGGACTCCCTTGAAACAAGATTCCAGAATTTAATGAGTTCACTGGTGAGTAAATACAGATTTACTATCCACTCTCTTCCTAACAACTTATGTTATGTTTCAGAAGCAGCTAGCAGAGTTCATGGACCAAGCACATATTAGTCTATTGCTAAAATTGAAAGGCTTTCAAATTTATACTAATTTTAGATTGACAGCACATCTATAGTGTAATTTTAAAGTATTAGCCAAGATGCTGCCTTATAAGTAATCTGTAAAGACACACATCCCCAATAATAAATGGCATTCACTTAAAACAAGTTACACAGCCAACCTTTATTCACCTAAAAGATTTTGCTGGGTCGAGCCTAAAGTGAATTTAGTGACACCATTGCACTAAAAGCTAACATGTAATATATAGCAAACACATGCAGAAAAGTAAGGAATTAAACCAACTACATAGAAAGAAAATGTGGTGTAAGGCCCAGGTAAGACTGTAAAGAAGCTAAAACGATAAAGGGCTTGGTCATGATGAAAAAGGAAGAAACAACACTTAGCACTTACAAAAGAGTGTAAAAGCACTAGTTAAAAGGCAGGGCAGAAGCCATGAAGTTTTATGAAGCAAATGAGATTTTGTGAAATTGATAGGAATTGGGTTGTTTAGTTGGCGGGGGAGGGTGCTTTTTGTTTGTTTATTCATTGGGGAAGGGGGGTTTTTTTGCTTCTCTGCTTTTCCAAGGCATATGGGTAGAGATACACAAACCTGACAAGTTTGTTTTAAAAGGGTTTACAGGTGTTTTGATTTGCCCCTTATGATGAACTAGGGTCAAACCAAACAAAACCACAAGGAGAAACCTCACAATGCCTGAAAATATCATAATACACCAAAGCATTTCATGAAAAGCTTCTGTGGATAGTAATCAGACCCTCCAACAACAACAAAAACTGGGAGGAATTCAGGAGCAATATAAATATGAACCTAAAATACTCCTCTTCCTCCTACATTGGTCCTAGTACAGAAATGCTCAAAAACTGCAGTAATATGCTCCTTAAATGTGGATTAGACAAGGAGATACATGCTTGATAATACATCACTAAGGCCAGTGGAAAAAATGAAACTCTGATTGACAATAATTATGAGTAGAAAAGAAAAAAATACAGAAATAGAAAAGTAGTTTAAAAATAACTGAGAAAGTGAAACAAATTGGAGCAGCACATGCTCACATATCCTCACCTTTATGAATTGGCATAGTGCAGCTGAAATCAATGGACTTATGCCAATTTACACCAGCATATAAACTCACCCAGCTAGTGTCAGCTACAGAGTGGCCCCTTATCACCTTTCCACCGCACTGCAAAATCCTTAATGGCTTAGCACTGCTCAAAATCATTCAGCTTTGAAAAGTACAGTAAATGGCAGGCACCTTCTTTTCCAGCTGATTAAGGTGAGGACTAGTCAGTAACCTCAGTTCTTCTAATAAGACAGGCAGCAATGACTGGCTCATGTGACTCTGATCTTTGCATCCTAAAACCAGTCTATTTTCCATATGTTCCCTGTGGTTATGTAAGAAATTATGGGAAAGCCAAAGAATGAAATATGACAAAGATAAATTTCCTGTCCTCCAAGCTGCAACTTGTCTGATACTAACACCTTGGTTATTGTTTGCAAGTATATAAGGTTCTGTTTCATATACAGTTGCAACAAAGAATTGGTTAACTAGTAGGCCTCTACAAGTGACACCCTCTTAGGGGATACAACCATTACATATTAAGCTCTATAACAAAAAATGCTGCCTGGTATTGTTAGCAAAATCAATGAAAAGTTAATGGAAAGAAAAATAAATATGTTCAAAAGACCAGTAAGTGGTCTTAATGGAGGTTTGTTTGTTCGATTTATTTTAAACCGGGGTCGACAACTTGCGGCATGCATGGCATAGGCAGCCTCTGTATGTAGCATGCAACAGATCAGGGAAGAACAGGGAGCACAGATGCAGATAGGGCAGGGAGAAGAAAGCAGAGCAGGTCAGGCAGGGGTCACAAGACAAGGAAAATCAAGAAGACATGCAGATCGAGCAAGAGAAGGGGATCAGAGTTGCACCCAGGAAGGGCATGGGGCTTAATATATGGCACACCTGTCAAAAAGGTTGACCCCCACTGGTTTAAACAATAGGACAACCCACTTGAAAAGCCATGTGAAATTAAGAAGGAATTTATAACTTTGTACAGTGACCAGGTCTTTAAAACAACAGGAAACAATCCAAATCAAATGTGGGCTTTTGATATAAATATATTTTGTATATAATGGCAGCTCCATATCAAAGATTGATTCCAGTAAACACATACACATATGCACAAGCAGTCCATTAGATCAAACAGGACTATGCAAACAGCTGGGTATTTGAGGATCAGTGCTTAAGAGCAGTTACTTAGGCAGACAGATGCATTTTATTAAGTGATATTACACTTCCAAAGACATTACAGCTCTGCCAGACTCATAGAAAGCCAGTGATATTCTACCATATGAAGAACAAGGAATTATTCCATCATTTAAAGGTTAATGTCATAATTTCATAGTATCAGTATTTAGTGTGGATTATTTTGTTAACAACCAAAATCCATATATAGTAGGTGTGTCTACACAAGATGCTTTACTGCACAGTAGATTAGTCTACTTCACAGTAAAGCATCACTGTCTACACATGCTCATATTTACTGTACAGTAAATCAGTCAACTGCACAGTTAGCTACAACTTATAAGTGCAGGTAGTAAACTAACTGTGCAATAGATACTGCACAGTAAAACATGTGTAGATGCTGACCAGGAGCAAATTTGCTCCAGTAAGCCTAGACAGCAAGGGGCCACAGGGGACAGGGAGCTCTCTGTCCCTGGTCCTAGCAACACTCAGCTCCCCAGCTGCCCCCCAGGAGCTGGGAGCTGATCAGGGCCAAGACTGCAGAGCTCTCTGACCCCTATCCCTGCTCCCCCTGTGGAGCTGACTGCTCTGGGGAGGGAACAGAGTCTGGGAATCCAGCCCTCACTTGTCCCCTAAAGCAGCCAGCTCCATGCCAGGCAGAGCTGGCTGCTCTGGGGAGCAAATGGAGGCTGGGAACCCTGGAGCTCTAGAGGACGAGCGAGGGCTGGATTCCCAACCTCTGTTTACTCCCCAGACCGGCCAGCTGTACATGGCATGGAGCTGGCTGCTCCAGGGGGGCAGGGAGGGCTGGATTCCCAGCCCCCTCTTCTCCCTAGAACACCTGGCTCTGTGCCAAGCAGGGCAACTTCCAGTGAGCCCTGTGCTCTTCTTCCCAGCCGGAGGCTCGCCCGCAGCTGCCCCACAACCTGGACAGCACTTAGCAAACCCCCTGCCCAGGCGGGGACTTGCTGGCAGCTGTGTGTCCAGATGTGCATGGGGCCAAGAGAGCTCTGCCAGCTGCAGGGAGAGCTCTCTTCTAGCCCCATGCACATCACATCCTTTCCTAATGTGCATGGGGCCAGGAGACAGCTGCCGCTGCAGCTGGCAGAGCTCTCCTGGCTCTGTGCCCACTGGGACCACCCCATGCCCCTTCCCAGGCTCCAGAGCTCCCGCTGTCTGCTGAGGGGGGCAGAGCAAGGTGGGAGTGACCCCCTATTGGGCTGCTCCTATTGGGAGCAATTGTGCTTCCTTATAGGCTTACTGCACAGTATTTGTACTGCACAGTTAGCCTACTTCAAATTAACAGTGACTATGAAGGTAGACACCTAATGTGCTGAGTGTCATGAATCACACTCCTAGGTGCCTAAATTCAAGCTCTGGTGCTTTTGGGGAGCATCATTGTCACACACCCCAGGAAACCTCCTCTGAATTGCACATGCCCTAGGGAGTGCCCCCCATACTTTCTTTGTGAGGATGATATCACCTGAGCAGAGAAACATTTTACACAGGCGACACTGAAAAGATGTGGGGTGTCTCAAACCCTGCCTTTCTCCTCAATGTAAATACCAAGTTGCCACCCTAACTCTTATAGAAGACCGGAATTCACAGCGCAAAACTGTTTCCTGGACTTACGCACCTAAGACATTCCTAGATGTGGACAACTGGCTCACTTTTTCTGTTCAAATGTAGCAGTGGAGATGGTGGTGTTGCCAGCATCCACCTTCTGTTTTTACAGGTCAAAGCACTTGTGCAGGAGAGGGAAGACCTCAGTTCAGTGCTTTCCTGCCTAAAGAATTCAGATGCGCAGTTCCCACCGCTCTGGAGAGTTATGAGAGAGTTGGGGATGTGGGCATTCTCCACCACTTCTGTTGAAGCTGTACCATCATATTGAAAAGAACACAAGATTTTTAGGGACAAAGAGAAAGCAAGATAGACCATGACATTGTAGCCTAGTCTAGGCAATGCTGTCACTGCTATGCTATTCCATAAACGTGGACAAGAGCCCCGCTACCATCATCTACCATTTTTTAATCAAATTGCCTGTGGCCAGTTTGCTTTGTGCAGTGTTGTCAAGTGTGTTCCAGTTGTAGCCAGAGACTGCCTATTGGACAAAGCTCCTCAGGGCACTGAAACATCAGTTCGCCTAGTTTACAAATATCAAACTGCCATAGACAGATAAGTTGTAAGATGCTTGTTTCAGCCAAGATGGCAATTCTAGGCACACACAATGGAAAGGGACACACAATAGTAGAACTGGAGGTTCCTAAGTAATTTTACTGATGACAGCTTCAACATTTAGAGCTCCTAAGGTATTCAAGCAGTAAGATAAGGGTTTTATGGCTCTCATAGACTTAAGTATCTAAATAAGATGCACATTAGTATCCTAAGTCCTTTCTAAGATGTGGCCCTTAGTACTTGAGTAAATGCTATTCAGCTATGAGAAGTCACACTGTGTGTTCTAGCTAGGTCTCAGCTGCACATGCAGAGTTAGGGACCTAATTCGTGATCAAGTCCTGATCAACAGTGACTATATTAGTAGCCATGCACTTTGCATTAAACAGGGTACTTCCAGCCCAAGTATTTCAGAATTAAGTGAAATTGTTCTCTGAGTCACCAGCCAAGCTACTTAATAGATTTGTTTTCTCTTTCATCTGAGGTTTTCTCACACAATCAAAATGTTCAAGGTCCGATCACCCAGAAGAGTCCACACCTGTCTCATCAGCTTACATTACCTCATGCAAACACAGCCACCATCTTTTGACAGGAGCCGCACTTAGATCCACACAAAATGCAAACACAGTCAGTAACGTTTGTTATTGCAAATCCATGTGTAAGGACTCATGATAACACCAGAGTAAAGTTTTCATGAGCTATCTTTTTTTGCTGATGTTCTGTCAGTCATTTCCTTGTCGCTCTGTTTCATAAGTCCAGCAAAAATGAATGCATCTATAACCAGCATGCATTTCTGTCTTATTCATATGGACATCAGCCAGAGGAGAGCCTACAACCAAATTACTTTCATCCTGATGTAGTCCCACAATACCTGGAGCCATGAATAGATTATTTTTTAAAATATGTGAATAAACAATAAAGAAGGGTTAAGTGCCATCTCTTTTAAAACCTGAAAAGCTTGCAAACAAATTGGGGTTAGAAGACCTTGTTATCTGAAACAGGAGTTAGTCACAGCTAGACCCAGCAGAGTTGAATAATTTTCAATTATTCTGTGATAAAAGGTCACTAAAGTATGAAGAGTTCCTAATTTGTACATTCCCAGTACCCTAGTCTCAGACCCTTGAATTATATGACTGCCTCTTTGTAAGGCAGAAGCTAAGATTCCTTTCACTTTTTTCTCCTCCCTAAAAAGGATCTACCCCTCAAATCCCTGCAGTTAACCAAAAACAAAATTCACAACAAGCAAATATGCTGGAGCACTGCTGAAAACAATCCCAGAGCTATCCTCTGTATCGGTGTAGCACGTTTCTAGAGCGATGCTAACAATGAGAAGTGTTGCATTATTAACTTTCTGTGCCCTTCTGTCTGTCCTGGGGTACTTGAGGGGTTAACATAACAAAAGCAAAGCATGTGCATTAGCAGTGGGAACCTGTACGGTAAGTGACCTTTGAGCCTTCCACCTGTCACTGCACATTCCAGCTACACACCAAGTTTTCTTTGTGGATTGGGAGCAAAGACTGCATGATCTCACCAGGGTCAGCCAGCTGTCCTAGTATTTTTGACAGTATGGGGAAAATATTTGGTATGCTACATGAACATGGTATGGCATTCCAAAAAACATGCACTGAATCCTGAGAGCTACACATCAGAAGTCACATTTGGAATTGTCTGATTGGTTTCCATTTTCAGCTCATTAGAATCATCAGTGGAAGAATTCTTTTTTTTTTTCATTGTCTTCCTAGGCTGCACCCTCCCTCAACTGAGTTGTAAAGCCTTGAGTTTTTCTCTTTTTAAGAGGTACTTGTACTACCACTGTCACAAGATGCATTTCTGGAATGGATGATAGGCCTCAAAAAAAGGAAAGGTAGCCACTCTTTTTTTAGTGTGTGTGTTTGTTATATATACACTCATACATAACATTTTCTGGCCCCTTTCAGAGCTATCATAATATATATACACATGCAGCAAAGCAGACAAAAGTTTCTAATGTACAGAATGTACAAAGATCTCTCCAATTCGCATATATTTGCACATACATCCGCCCAACAATTACAGATCAAAAAAGATATTTAAATGTTTACCTCTCCATTAGTGGTCTAGCATCACCCTCTGTGCTAAATGGTGAAGTGAATCCCAATAGGAACAGCTTTTATGGTGTGTTATTCTTAAAACAAATTCACATCTTAGGGGAAGCAGAAAGCCACTAAAAACTAACCTACTTACTAGTCAGAAAGCATTATTAAAACTCCTTATTAAATTATTAAAATTAGTAGAAAGATCTGATATCAAATGCCTGCCCCCAAAACTGTCACTAGATGTGGAGGAGAAAGTAAAGGGAGAGAAATAAACCTTACTCCGTTATTTCTAGAACAACTTGTAGATACACATCAACACATCATAGGAACCTGAAATGAGCTGGCAATGAAAGAATTAATAACACCGTGCCACCCTCACAATCAGATTTCAATACTTCCTTGTGGGCCCATGGCCCCTGTTGGTTTCTCCAGGAGAAGTCTCGTTTCTCCAGGAGAAGTCTCATGTTCCGTGTCTGGTATGCATCTGAGACTCCACAAAGGAGACAGTTCTGTTCCTAACTCTGCTAGAGACTATAAGACAAAGCGTGGCAAATCACTTTTGTCATTGTGTCATTTTGCCTTTGTCCCTGTGGCAGAGCACCTTTGGGGTACATGCCACTTGAGGGCTCTCACAGGCTCTGAGGGGAGCCTGCTTTGGAGAAGCAGCAGGGGAAACCTCCCCCAGGAACTATTTTAAGGTGGAAGGTGTGTGGCAGAGCACCGTTGCCTGCCACTTTAAAAGCGGACCCAAGCAGCCAGCAGGTGCTTGATTGTAGCGGCCATTTTAGATCTCTGGCCGCCTATATAAACAGGTCAGTTTCCTGCCGGTAGGAGAGGTAGTAACATTGTGTGGCTGCAAGGTTGCTTGGAACATCCTGGAGGTAAGGGCAGGAGCTGTAGGGGATGGTCTAGAGGCTCCTGGTCCTGGGCATAACCTAAAAATTCACCCTGCCAGGAGTGGGTGGCTTAGTGGGGCTCTCAGTGGCACAGGAGCCTCCAGGAAATGCCAGGCCAGTTATCACCCTGGTGAAAGGTGGGTAAGGGCACCTTAACCCTAGCCCTCACCTTTAGGTGGGTTGCGTAACATCAGAGCAAGTGGGGCCAGGCACAGCTGTGGCCACCTGCACCCTGTGGAGTGCAAGACCCTGAAGGAGTGAGAATTGGAACCAGGCACAGCTGTGGCAACCTGAGCCCTTTGGGGTGCAAGGCACTGAAGAGGAAGAGTGGAGGCCAGGCACAGCTGAGGCCACCTGAGCCCTGTGCAGTGTAGGACCCTGAGGAAAGGTAGTTGGGGCCAGGCATGGCTATGGCCACTTGAGCCCACCAGGGAGGGAAGCCCTGTGGCCCCAAGTGAAGCGGGCAGTGTGGAGCCCCAGTGAGGGGGGTAGGCCTAGGTATGTCTCCAGGCACCTGAGGCAGTAGTCCGGGCCAGAGGCTGAGTAAAAGTGTGCTCAGTACGAGAGAGAGGGGCGAGTTCTGACCTCAGTAAGTCCTCCACTGCTGGGAGGCTGAGTGTGGGTCGAAGCAAGACCAAAGTAAGCACAATGACCTGCTGCTGCAGGGGGAGAGTGAGAGTCCTCATGAGACCCCAGATCACCAGTTGTGGTGTAGAATAAGAATGCCCTGGTGAGGGGTGGCCCCAGAAAAGGGGGCAGAGAAGAGGAACCCCAGTGGGGGAGAAAAACCAGAGAGCTGAGAGCCCAGAGTGGGTGAATGTAGAGAGTTGCCCTGGAAGGGGCCAGAGCAAGCTTAGACCTGGTCAGGTAATTGGCTGGCCACTACCCTGGTGAGGGTCGCAGGAGAGACCCAAAAGACGGTACATCTGCCACCCAAGGTACAAACTAGATAAAACCTATGGCCTAAGGGACCTGCTCCAAGAGGGAGTGAGGCAGTATAAGTTGTCAATGTGAGAAAGAGACCCTGTGAGAGAGGGTAGAGTGTGAGAGACCCTACTGAGAGGAGGTCGGAATGAATGTGTGTGTATCTGAGGCCTGACGACAAGGCCTAAGCTTGCTCCAGCTGTAGGCTGGGAGCACTGTCATCTGGATACCATCTGCGAGGCTTGGGCTGCAGTGTAGGGGAGGAATGGAGCCACAGATAGCGCCCCATGGCATCGGGGCAAGAATGGGCAGCCTCCCACCTTTAATTAATATCTTAATTAATTAACAACAAGACATGGCAGG
>NW_017729032.1:188007890-188009239 GCF_001723915.1 Gavialis gangeticus | reverse complement strand
CCATGGCATCGGGGCAAGAATGGGCAGCCTCCCACCTTTAATTAATATCTTAATTAATTAACAACAAGACATGGCAGGAAAGACAGGTAGGTGGTGTGCCCAAAGGCAAGTGGGGAAACTAACACTATGGCTACTCGGGGAGCCCCACTTTGCCACAGTCCCACTTTAAAAAAGTCATTAGAAAAATCATGCAGCCTCCCAAGCCAGCTTCATTAGTTAATTTGGATAAGGACTTTGGAATTGTCTCCCAGAAAATGCCACTTGGCATTTACAGAGCTTTTGCAGAGTGTGTTATCAGTGGCACTTATAAAAACACAGCACCAAAAGTGGCTCTGCAGGCTATTGAAACCAATCCTCTACATTCACAAGCAATCCCTGAAACTACACTTTAAATCCTCACACACAATGACAAAGCACAATACTCAGAACACCAAAAACATGCCAAAGGTAAAAACAGAACACAAGCAGAGCATACAAACACTCATTTTTGCAAGAGAAACTTTCTCTCAAAGGAGACCTTCTAGGTTGACACCTGGAAGATTTTCTCCTGGAAGAGGCATATTTTCCCTGATAAAAATTGAGCAAGAACTTGTACACTTGTCTTTTCTCCTGGGAGAATGTAAATTCTTCCAATAGAAATATAATGCCTGTACATGACCACAGTCTATGCCAGTGCCCTGCCACTGCAAGAACAGGCGAGTAGTTAATTAATAAATGCATGAAATAGCCTAACAAAAAAATATATCTTTTGTAGCATGTATCCCATGCTACAAAGGAAGGCAAAAATTGACACAATCCTAAGTCAGATTGGCAAGAGAATATATGAACTTTACTCTGCCCAGAGAGCGGACAGCAGGACAGGGGAGAACCTGTGTCATCCCAGGAGAAGCTGATTTCCCACAGGTTAGGAGCTGTGCAATCAGGGATACAGGTGCCAGGGAAAGAGTGGGGAGGGGTTAGTGAGCAAAGCTAGTAGGCTTCCTGAGCTGGGAAGGGTTGAACTGCGGAGTCAGAGACCTGCAAAAGGAATCCCCTATCTGCCAATGGAGGTGCTGGGAGGAGGAGACATCCTCCAGGGGGGGTGGGCTGAGAGGATACAAGCCCACATGGGTGTGTGAGGGAACACCTAATCCCATAGTGTTTGCAGAAGGTGTATTTCCAGAAGAAAACAAAGGGGAGCCTATTTCCTGCAGCAGCTGCCTAGAGACTTGTTTGGCTGTGTTGCCAGGAAGGATCAAAGGAGTCCATTTTCCCCAAAGCAGCAGAAGCCTCACCTCTTCTATCTAGTGGTGGATCATAGTTATAGTTGTGTTGCCATTTATTGTTATGGGAAGTGGATTGTGACCAGA
>NW_017729032.1:187996858-188007842 GCF_001723915.1 Gavialis gangeticus | reverse complement strand
AGGTGAATTTAGTTATTTAGGTAGTTTAACACAAGTGGGGCCACCCAGTGTGCTGGAATTATCTACCTCATGTTGTATCTGTGACTTTATTTTAGATTCTTAGTTTTGTTATTAACAATTGTTATTATATTTCTTTGGGGGGGGGTTCTGTATATAAATTAGCAGTGTATGATAATAATATGTTCATCAGGCAGAACTGATTCCTGGGCAGTGAGGGACACACGCCTCCACGGGACCACTCAGTCCGTAGTCTGCCAGGAGGAGGAGTCTGCCAGTCTCCCAGAGCTACTGGCACCCTGAGGACCCAAAATCCAGTGCATCAAAAGCTTTAGTTTCATTGAAGGCCAGGGGACCTTCCTGTTCTTCTCTTGGTTCATTTTAAAATACTCTTTAAAACTACAAAAGATGTCAACCACGGGTGGCTTTCAACCAAATTAGACTGGCTGGGATGTAATAACTTCCCTGAAATTTTCCCTAGGTTCTAAGCTAAAATGGAAGCCAAAGTTCTGTAGTCTGAGTTCAATAGTATAATAGGCCTCCAGCTTCAAATGCCTTCCAAATCCACTTTTTTTTTGCCAAAATAAAAACATCAAAACCTTCATAATCATAAGGAGGTTCCCAATGTGTTTATAGTCAAGTCATCATTGAAAGCACTTGACAATACCACAGAGAGGAGATCAATGAACCTCTGACAAAATTCTGCCATCAGCCTGTGAGCCCCAGAGGAAACAAGCACAAGACGAGCACAAATCTCCAACAGTCTCAAAAAAGAGTCTTGCTTCACATGTCTCAAAGTTGGAAACCTACATTATCCTATCCAAAAAGTGCTGCTGCCAAATAGGAGAAAGAGTTCATCCCTGAAACAGTTCTTACCACGTTCCTGAACTAGCTGCAACAACCCATCAGGATCTCCATAGACTTTCCAAGTAGCTGGAGTCTGTAGCCCTTCTGTGCCTGGCTACATCCTCATCTGCTGCCTTACCTTTTGTCCTGGGAGGCCCTAACAAATTTAGCTCCCTCCAACTTTCTTCTTTGCTAATGAACCCTCATGTAAGCCAGGATAAGTCTGCAATGTTAAAAAGCATTTGTAATTAGGTGTACACAAATATCCTGATAAAGAACGTAGAGGACCACTGCCCACTAAGCTCCACTTAGTCAACTCTTACCATTGCATTTAGGATGCATACCATCACCAGTGGCCAATGGCAAATGCTACTCAGAGTCTTCTGATCCCCTGTCAGAGAAGGAGGAAGGATGATTGTGTAGCTGGGAACATGCCACCTGCCCACATAGAGCTGCATTAGAATTTCTTAACAAACCCCTTACTTCTTTCCTTATTTTCATCATTCCCTTGGACTTTGCTCACTCCATTAGCATTAGGAATTCCCTTTGTACTGCTGGGAATATCAAGATCAGGGTAACCAAAGGAAGCTGCTTCAGATTCTAAAAGACATCTCCTTTCCTTCCAATTGACTGGCACCCTTTGAGTGGAGCCCTTGCAGTGCAGAATGCTCTCTCCTTCTCTCGGAAATGGGCAAGACACAGATATCTCAGGCAAATTTCCCTCTTCCCCTATGCTTCTGATTCACCTCAATGTGGCAAGCTACACTGTGCTGCTATCTCTCTTCAAGGCCCCAGCAAAGCTACCTCCCTTTGCTTCTGTATAACATGCACTCCTGCTGCCTACTTCGCTAGGAGTTCTAGTTCTTTGCCCGCAAAACTACCCCCAACTCAGTTCACAGATTAGCTTCAAGGTACTTTTGATCAGGGGTCACAAACCTTCAGGTACCCCAGGAACAAGGCATATACAAAGCCACAGTCCACAAATCAGCTGCAATTATGCCAAGTAATTTCTCCATCGGACAGCAAGCAAACAGTCTAGGGCTCTTTCACTAGCTCACCTCACAAATGCTTTGGAAGAGTATGGCCTCTTATATTCTGGGTCCTCTACACTTCCAGGTAAAGGCATGCATGTCAGGAAAAATGATTGTGGGATCGTGCATCATGCCTTATTGACAGTGCAGTGGGAGCCCAATCCCAGGTTCCCCCTTAACTAGCAAGAAGCAAGCCTCCATGACCAGGATGCCCTCAGCTGAGAGGCTCTCAACCATGGGGACACCCAACATATTTCAAAGGCTGGAAGATGGTAGCAGCTGCAGTTTCCCAGTCCAAGGGATTTCATGCATCCTGAAGCTAGGAAATCACAGCAGCTGCAACCTCCCAGCCCTGGGGCTTTCACACACTCCTGGGGCTAGGAGATCACAGGTGCGCCCTGCAGCTATCAGGAGCACCAGGAGCTATCCCAGCACCAGGTGACACATTGCAGGGCCCCAAAGTCCACAGCTGTGGGATTCTGGGTCCTGGCAACTGTGAGATGCTGCTGGGACCCAATTGGCAGCTGGTGGGGCTGAGAGTCCCCTCAACCCCGGGGCATGGTATACCCCTGAGACCAGGAGTCCCATCAACTGGTAGGACTCCCAGCCACAGGGGAGCCCCTGCTATATAAAGCTCAGTAGCAACCAGGTATAAAGCTAGTACACATTTTCAAGTTCTAACTTGATAGCTGGTCGGAGCTTGTTATGGTGCTGTAGGTACTTTGCATGTGTAGCTCATCTCAAGATAATTGCACAATTAACCAATTAATTATGTAATACCTGTAAAAGGTAGAGGGGGCTTCAGTTACCTAAGCCTACAGCTGTCCTGATAGGAAAAGGAAGTGGGACTGCTTTATCCTCCTGTTTTTTCCATCTTGCACTGCAGTCTGAAGCTTTGCTAAAAAAGCAAATCTTTCATATTATCTGTATATATTTCAAAATTGAGATATTTTTGGATTAAATCATTTCTGTGGAGTTTTTAATTGCACACTATGTTAAGTATTGCAAAGCATCTAGAGACTTCAAAGTGTAACTGTAAACTTGTGATCCCAAAAGGAGATTATCAGTACCGCCATCTGTTAGACTTGAATTGAATTTAGTGTCATCATGTATTATGTGTAATGTTTCAGGAGATTTATCTACTGGAATCCCTTTGAATTTTGGCTTCTGACTCATCAATCAAGCCACGTAGAAATATTTAAGTGCTTTCTCTTTTATTTTAGGATTTCTTAGATAGGAAGAAACAGTTAACTCACTCAGTAAAGTACCGTGAAGACTGACAAAACCAGGCTTGTTCCACTAATGCCTATCCATAATGCTAGATATGTATTTGCCTAACTTTGCCTTGCCTAGTTATGCATATTGCTTTGACCATGTCACTCCTACCTATGTATTCTACTAATGGGTTCTCCGTTACTATTGCATAAAAATAAGTTGCTTATCTTAACTTTCATAGTCCTACAGAGACTACCCAATCCTACCTAGCACCACTCAATCAGTAGGAACCTGAATTCCACCTCCACTCATTGCAGGATGGAAGCCTCTATTGCCCATCTGGGTTTCAAACACTCATCTTTGTGCTTTCTTCTAGGTACCTCTCACAGTTGTGAGAAACTCTATAAGCATCCATATAGGCAACTACTTCCTTCAGATTTCTCCTTAAAACCTTCCTTTGCCTTGATGCTGCAGAAAACTTGCTGCTGTCTTACTTGCTGTCATGTACACCAATATTGTCTACAGGCAGAATTCTATTTAATTGGTAAAACACATAAGTGGCACCCAGTTTTTAGGCACCTAAGTTCAGACACAATGACATTCTTCTCAGCCTCATGCATTGCCTGAATCTCATGTACATACCTAAATATGTCCATACTCCACATACTTGAAAGTAGTTCAGTGCTCTCCAGGAAATGTCTAAGTCCATTTGTGGTCCATTGAGATTCAGCTCTACCATGGATACACAGGAGTGCTGTTTAAACCCCAAAAATGGTGCTTGAACAAAAGCCACAACTGATAAGTGTTTGACCTAATACATGTCTATTGAACATTTTGCCCTGCAGCCTAGTGGCCAGAACACCTACATGAGACAGAGAGGATCTAAGGATCTAGGTTCCGAGCTCACCTCTCCTGAGAGGACCTCCCATACCACAGGGCAGGAAACTAATTATTAGGCCACAGGCCAGGCATGACCAAGTACCTCTTCCTGTTGAGGTTAGGTGACTGGATAGACAAGAGGAAAAGCATCCTGAGGACAGCAGAAAAATAAGCAAAAAGGAACCTAAATGTAACTCAGGGAGGTGAATTCAGAAGGCCTCAGGATCATACCTGCAATAAATCACCATCACAAATATTGCTGATCCATGAGTTGAATTTCTGGAAGAGAAATACCTGGAAGAAGACACTATCCCCAAATATCAGCCCTTAAATATGGGTTTAAAAAGAACATGAAGAGGAAAGGCTAACATAATATGGATTGTCACAGGTACCCTGGGGACTCTGAGCTGTCCAAAGGCCCTGAACATTTCCATCAGCACCCAGTCTTCAAACATTGGCCATTTTGACAATATATGCTATGTTGAGACTTCTAAGGCCCCCACTCAGGAAGAAGGACTGCCAACACATAGACAGTGACATCAGTGAATTATAAATTAATAGTAATAATGACACATATACAAGAGCACCTCATATAACATTCAGCAAGATATGCCTACTGCTAAGACTACATATCTTAAAACAATGAACTTTCAGTAGTTGAATCTCAGACTGTGTATAACAAAACTTGGTTTGACCCTATTTTTATACTTCAGAGCATGAATATATATGGGGATTCATGTTCCCCAGGACTCATGAGTACATGCATATGCATGCACACACGCACAAGCAAAGAGAAAGACTTGCAAAATGGAATAGAGCTTCCTGTGAGAGTCCAATCTGTTGTAATGGGGGATAAGAAATGGAGAACATACTGACCAATGAGCTGGATATTTTTTCTATACATTTTTTATTCCAATAAAATCAAATAGAAAGGTCAAGGCAATATATGTACTGATATTGGGAGCAGCTGGAATTTTGCCATTATTATTACTGTATTTACTTGAATAAAAGACAAGATTTTTTTCCCCAATTAGCATGAGGAAAAAAGCCATTCATCTTCTGTTCACACACAAGCAAACTTCATTAAATACCTGGTCTATCATTAAACTGCTGCCAGAAACAGTATGTGTTGTAATGGAAGTCAGCTATGAAGCTCACTAAATATAACCCACACTGAGCATGCCTGTAAAGCATGGCCCATACTAAGCAAGCATATTAATGAGTGGCAACCATAAGGCTAAAGTAGTGCAGCCTATGTAAATAAGATACCATGCCTATTGCACTCACTTCCCCCCAGCACTGCCTCCTTTTCAACTCATGGGGAACCTCTACATCAAATACATTTTTACTTCTTTTTCATTACCACAACTGAGCAGCTTTACTTTCCCATTTCCAATTATTCCCATTTCTTCGTCAACCTTAAATGTCTGGCAAACATCACCAAACATCTGTATAGATGAGAGGATCTGTCTCCCCCTGTCTCAGCCCATCTCATGTGACTGGCTGTGGCCCTGCCCTCCATGAGGGGGAGCTGGACCAGGCAGACCCTGGCCTCATCTGCACATAAATTTTTGGAGGATCTCAGGACTCAAGACAAGAGCACATGCTTCCAGTCACAAGTGCGGGCTAATTAGCACATGGATCCTTTGTGGGGAGTATTTGGCGTATACCCCCATACTGAGCACTGCACGTATATGTTTGGTTTTTTATATTCTACTATGTATAAGTAAATACAAAAGTGCTGCTCAAAAGTGTGCGTATGGAGTACCTGTGCTGAAACTTGCAGCAGTTTGAAAAAAAAAAAGTAAGTGTATCAATTCTGAATGTCCTCAGCCTATAGGTGCCCATAATAAGTTTCCTACAGGAATTCAAAGACTGTGTTTTTTGATCCCTTGTGTTTCAGATTTGCTTCTCTCTTCCATGTGTTCAGAGAGGGAACAGAAACAGAGCCCAAGCAAGATCTGACAGTAAGTGGGAGAAAAAATTAGGGTGGCAGAGGGGAAGGGTGCCACCGGACTCCCCTAGTCACTATTTTTCCTGCTGTAGCAGAAGGAGGGGGACAAATTCAAGACAAACCTCTAATAAGTAGATTCTATACCTGATTTTTTTAATTATAAAATTTCCATATATCAAATCTTATTATTGGGGGGGTGTATCTTAAATTCGGGATTGTCTTAGAGTTGAGTAAATATGGTATTATATAACATGAACATAGAATAAATCTATAGGGTTTTCAAATAGCAAGTGTCAAGGTATCAAATATCCATCCAGTTGGTTAAATCAGTTAAGTGAGTATCAAGTAATCATATTGTGGAAAAAAATGCAAGTAGCTAAAAGAAGAAGACAAAGAAGAAAGGAAAAGACATAAATGAGAGAAAAGGAAGGGATCAAACAGGAATGGGTAGAAGGAAAAAGTGTGAGATTGTAATGGCCAGGGAAAGTGAAGAGAAAGGGAGAAGGTGAATGTATATTTTGGCAGGATCCATCAGTCCTGTCCTGTTTTGGTCACTTTGAACTCAGTCATATCACTGATATAACCCCATCCAGCGACAGCCATTCAAACACTTCTCTGTTGCTTGATGTATTGGACTCGTTGAACAAACCTGGAGCTTATTTAATATTTTCATTCACCTTTTTCAAACGAATTGATATATTTATGAAAAAAAAGTTGCTTCCTTTGAAATAATTGTGTGTTGATTTTAAAAATGTAAATACATATTTTTTTGTTTCTTTTCAGATAAGAAGTGTTTTATCTTGGTTTCCTCTCCCCAAATAAGGTTAACATTTGTCTTTAAATTCATGCATCAAAAATAGCAGAACACAGAATGAAACATTTCAAATGAAATTACCTGTTTTTTAAGTTAATAATATTTTCTGTGGAAAATACCTAATACTTTTTTAAAGAGCTCTAGGGAAAGCACACTTCTAGTGTTACATCGTGTGCTCTGTTTTGTTCCAGCATTAATGGAAATGAATCATCTCCTTCTGACTGTTACCTCCTTCTCTGCATCCTTCCCAGGCTCTCCTTCCTTCACTTCATCAAATACAACCCTTAGGCTTCTGTTATGGTTTAACCCACTCCTATCAAACATGTCTAGTACCTCATCATCTCTATTCAACCTCACCTTCATTTTGCCAACAGGGCTGGTTTTGACTACACTCTTGTCCACTTCTCCCACAAGCACCCGCACGTTCTTTCCAATGCTGCCTGTTTTGCCAGTAAAGAACTTCTCATTTATGTCTGCAAAACTGTCACTTTATGCTTCCTCAAATCCTCCTTAAGAGCCATCTCTGCCAACATACATACAAAACACAGATATCTGACAGCAGTTCAGCCAGCAGCGAGATAAAACTGCTGTTTGTAATGCAAAACAGATTCCTGTTGCTGTTATGTTGCCTACCCCAAGTGTTTCATCCCTTGCTGCAGTTCAGCATACACCTGGATAGTGCACTCTCTAGGCTTAGTGCTATGGGCTTCTTGATCTACCCTACTGTGTTAAACAATAGAGCGAGTCAAATGTCCATTTCTACACCACCAGAATGCCTACCAGTCACTTTACACAGTGTTAGTCCATCTCTACCTGTGGTATCTGTATATACTGTATTGTCCATGGATAAGCAGATGTATTGGTCTTGAAACCAGAAACAGAAAGAGAAAAAAAATAAGAATTATCTGGGTGGGTGATAGCCAGGGATCCTGGTTTTCCCTCATCAAAAAAATCCCAAATTTTTGGATTTAAAAAAGTAACCCAAAATATACATTTTTCTGTGATTAAAATGAATACCACCATGTAGATAGAGAGAGAGAGAGAGAGAGAGAGAGAGAGAGAGTGTTGGGGGGTTCATTTTGATCATGGACAAGTGTGAATTTTGGGTTACTTCTTTTAATTCAAATATTGGGGGGAGGTTATCAGAGAGAACCACAATCCCTGGTGATAGCCCTTCACAGAATAAGTTTTGTTGGCTTTCTTTTGTTTTTTCAATTAAAAAGACTGGCAAGCCTGTGAGTACCTGAGCAGAAAAGCAGGTATTTGAGGAAAAAATATATTTTTCAGCATTTGTTTTTGGACTGTTGTTATGCTAGAGACATAATATGAAACTGGTCAGTATTTATTTCCAGCAAACATTTTCAGGTATACTCCCAAGCAAATCCACATGCAAACCACAGGCTGAATCAAAATATCCAGGAAATAAGTGACAGTGGTCCTTCCAGGTCACTTGGAAATACCCATTCCAGCTGTTCAAGTTGTGCTTCAAATAAGCATAAGAGGAAAAGAGGTTCTGATTGTAATTTTAGAACCGTTATTCTGAATATAGCTAAAGATTTTTTTTCTTTAAACCTATAAAAAATGGAAAGCTGACAACATTTTTATTTCATGATGCTTCATTGACAGACTCTCTTGTTTAAAGCAATTCAGAATTCCAGCTACTGAAGCTTATCACTTTTTCCTTGCCTCCTCCAATACAGAGTAGATATTTATAACTGTTGCAGTCAGTCTTGAAATAAGTATACAGTACAAGGGTACTGTATGTTACCAGTCAAGCAGAGGAAGACAAAGACAAATAAAAAGCAATAAAAAGACATGATATGCTGAAGATAGCAATGGTATGAAAGAGCTGATGGTTTTATGATACTAAGAACTGAGCTTTGAAGAACACCAGGCATTAGCAATGGTTTCATTCAAATACATCTTCAGTCCATTAAAATATTAACATGTTCTTTCTTTCTTTCTTTCTTCCATTCTTACCTAGTCTAGAATTTTTTTCAAATGTTTTTTCTTTATATCTGTTCTATGAAACTGAATAGCACTCAGCTGCTTACATCCCAAGAAATCACGTATCACTAGATTTTTGTTTAGTTTGAGACATAATTTGAGACAATTGAATTTGAATAGCAATTTTGTGTTCACATCTTTTATTTATTAAGGTTCTTCAAAATACAGGAAAAGGGGGAAAAAAAGAAAACCCAGGCTCTATATAATACACAAAATGTCAGGATGAGGGAAAAAAGCAAGGACAAAGAAAAAAAGAAACACTTTAAAGAACAGAAAGAGTACAAGATCTTGAGCCAGTGTCTCGATCTCACAGAGGTGTACTTTGTGCAAGAGGATAAAAAGGTTACAGCAGGGAACCATGGACCCCTGGATTCTCTACCCTGTGCAGCTCAAGACCCAGCCTTTGAGCTGTTCTCCAGGTCCTATGCCAATTAGTAGAATATGCCATGGTGTCCAATGGTCCTGACACAGAACTTCAGTACCACTGTTTTACTCAGCGTGCCAGCAACAGGGGACAGTAGCATAGACACCAAATACAGCATCCCTATGCTGACTTCAGATATTCTACATCCTTCCAAAGTAATTCTCAGGTATCCAGCTGTATCTGATATCTATCATCTTTGCACCAGGTGAATAGTGCTAAGGGAGCAGATACTGGAACAGAATTTGAGGGGTTTCTCTTTTAAAACACTGGGCTAGTCCATGCCTGTGTGGGGGTCTACCACTGGCCAAACAACATAACACCATACCATCAAACCCCATGAAATTAGATGGACTTACACCTGACCTTATCTTGCCCAGTGTTTTTAACTGTTTAATGAGTAGCTCTACTGAATAAATGAATGTGTGCTTAAAAAAGTCCTTCAAAGTGTTTTCAAAGGACATCAGACACACTGGTGCCAGAATCCATGGGCAAAACTCTGTCATTCTATGACTATTTTCTGTTCTTAGCCATCAGAAAGTCTTGGCTAAGATTTCAGTTCACATAAGCAATGCATTATTTGTTTGTTGTTGTACCTTTGATTCTTCCTCTCACTTACCTTTGAAAAAACTACTAAATCAAAAATTAAAACACTGGGCTTAGCTGCTATCTACCTAGCATTCAAGGAAAAATAATGCAGTTCTGTCTAAGACCCTGATAATAAAATTAGTGTTTGAAAATGAGTTTTAGAAACTTGTTGCATTACTAATAGATATGATCCCTGGGATAAATGTAACTATCAGTAAGTGACTAAAATTATTTAGTTTTCTGTGTTCTGAATCTGTAAACCCATGATTTTCAAAAGCAGGTATCTAAAATATGGTTCTTGTTCCTGTGTTTAGATTGCTCAATGCATACTCTAATTTACGAAAGTGCTGAGCAACCCACTGAAATCAATGGGACTCTTCACAAACTTGGGCACCCACCCATTCAGATGTGATTGCAAGATCAGGACCTAAGACTCAAGAACAGAGCCTTCAATAAGAATCTCACTTGGTGACTATTTTATTCATGAATCAGCTTACGCACTCAGTTGGTTTAACATGCCTTTCAAGTAATAGTGTTTTGTATGGGTTATTTGTGCTAAAATTCAACATTCCTTGAGGAAAAGCGTTCTGAGGAAAAAAGCTGGAAAAAATACCAAGAAACTTACCCAAAGAGAATAGTATCCCATTTGCAATTTACAACTTGGCTAGTCCACAGAGAGTTAATAATGGTATTGTTAACAAACATGAGTATTAAATGTTGAAGAAATTGTTCATGTATTTGTGGTTCATGTAACATTGTGTCAAATGAGTCTTCCTTCATTGCTTGTCTGCTGTGATGCTTATTTACAGATTTCCCCTGATCCTTCATTCTCTGAAAAATAGTTTGATGGTTTGTTTTCCTAGAAAATATTAAGCAATAAAATGCTTTCTGTCTCTGCAGTATCAGACACCTATGTGACTAATATGAAAGGTACACAATTAATAAAAATGTGTACATAAGACAGCATAAATCCTGTTGTGGTTAGCTATGCCATGCAGTGCATTTCTGAGCAATAGTTCATGTCTTGGTGGGAGTGATGAGGTATGGGACCAAAGGGGCTAATCAGCCAAGATGTGAAACAGTCATTCTGAAAGGCAGATCCAAGAATTTCTTGTTGCTATTCTGAAACGGAATTTTACCTAAAAAACAGGAAAATAGACCAGTGCATTAGGATCACAGGTAGTACTTCACTGACAGCCTATTATAAAACTCCAGCTGTGTCCAGAGTTATA
>NW_017729032.1:187979412-187991858 GCF_001723915.1 Gavialis gangeticus | reverse complement strand
TCATGCCTTGGTGGGAGTGATGAGGTATGGGACCAAAGGGGCTAATCAGCCAAGATGTGAAACAGTCATTCTGAAAGGCAGATCCAAGAATTTCTTGTTGCTATTCTGAAACGGAATTTTACCTAAAAAACAGGAAAATAGACCAGTGCATTAGGATCACAGGTAGTACTTCACTGACAGCCTATTATAAAACTCCAGCTGTGTCCAGAGTTATAAAACCATTTCATAGTTATATTTATCAGAATGAATAATGTGCAAAAATATGCACTTCTCTTCTTTTTTTTAAACATTCCTTTATTGAAAAAAATCCAAGAAGTATTATGCAGATTCCTACTACTTCTAGCAAGAGTAGTTACATATATATTCATCTTATCAATAAAGCCCAAATACACATCCTGAAGCCTGGCTTGAATAGCTGGAGTAGGTGCTAGAGAGAGCTGGCATGCAGGGGCCAAGAAAATATTATCACCCTCAGATCTTGGGACATCTATGATGCTGCTCTATATCAGCTACTGCAACTCAGTGGGTAACACAATCTAAGCAGGATACTTACATGCAATCTCTTCCTACACAGCTTTAAGGATATGTACAACAGCGGACTTCATTCTGGGTCCACGCCCTAGCCACTCCCTGGCCCCTACTAACTCCTGCCATGGAGGTCATCTGCATGAAGTAGAGCTGCATACTGCATAATACCTTCCTATTTAGTGCCCCCAATGGATACGTCTTGGGTCCACTGCACTGGAGTCTTTCATAGCCATGGATTTGACCTTAAGTTTAAGGAAGAGAGGATGCCTTCAGATCTCTAGGAATGAAAATAGCCTTTGGTTATAAACTTAAGCAGTGGTTATAAACTTGTAGCAGAATTTTAAAAAGGGCTACAGGTTGACTCACTGGAAAGATTTAACCTAAAAGGAATTGCCTCCTTAAGACAGTCATGTTACATTACACAGGGGCTGATCTTACATAAATCCTGGCAAGTTAAAACTGTGACATGGAAACAGATCTCTATCATTTTCTTAGAGACTACTGACCTCTGCATGGTACAGGGATTCAAAGGAATTTAAAAAAAATACCTGGAGTGGAAGAAGGGAGCTGATAAAACTTCACAATGGAGAACCCTTGACAACATGGAAGAAGACCAGAGGAAATCCAAATACACTTGCACTCTGTTAGTGCAGGCAATGGATGCCAGTAAAGAAGCAGACGTTCAGAAGGTCTGACAGCCTTAGGTCTGACAGGACGTGGTTCTAAAGCACATTGTAAGTGCAATAGTTTTGGGCTAACTGAGATAAAGGAGGCTAACTGTGAAGCTATAGTACAAAATAGGTTACTCCCTGTAAAAAATGAAATGTACAAAAGATATCAGACAGTATAAGTGGAAGGTAAAATGATAGAAGAGTTTGTGACTCATCTGAGACTGAGCAGCCAATCATGCAGTCTTTGGGGACAGTTAACTGGGTCATTGAGAAGAGACTGATTGAGATCTGAAAGTAAGAAATCAGAGATTACTGGGAGACCCACAATTAACCCTTGACAAAGCAATTAGAATTTGCCAAGCAACAGATATCACCCAGCCCAGAATGAAGTTTATGAAGGGAACACAGCACTCTGACATTGTCAGCATGATACAGAATTCAAAATACTCCAGGAAAAGAGACCTCAGGCAGAGGATGGAGAGCTCAATATCAGAGCCAAGCATGAGGAGCTGCATATGCTAGAATAGCCAACATAAGCCAGGGTGTTGACTAGCATTCAGAAGAAAGAAATAAGAAATAAAATGGATTATATCACTCCGCAAGAGCCAGCAGAGTGTGGCACAGTGTGGGCAGATGACAATAACAATATCATTAGTGCAGATAAATTCCTCCTATGAGCAACAGAGAGTATCACAGAATTATATGAATCTACCATCAACATGAAAGCAACTGGGATGCTTATTACATCCCCAGCAGGTGCATCTACATGAGACACTTCACTGTGCAGTACCAGTTTACTATATAGTAAGTGTGTGCATCTACACATGCACATGCTTACTTGCACAGTAAACCTTACTAATTGCATTTAAGTTTGCTCCTGCAAATGCAAGTAGCCTATTTACTTGCAATTATTTACTACACAGTAGTGCTCATGTAGACAATACTGGAAGCAAATCTGCTCCCAGTCAGCCAGCCACCAGGGGGTGGGAGATTGCTCCCTGCCCCAGAAGCTGCCTGCTGCTGGGGTGGGCTGCACCACAAGAGCCTGGTGTTTTGGCAGCAGGGAGCTCCAAGCCCCCCGCTCCAAGATCGCATTTGGAGAGCAAGGACTGAGAGATCCTTATCTCCCAGCCTCCACTTTACCATTGCAATTGGGGAGCGGAGGGCTGCGAGTTCCTTATTTCTGACCACCAGCTCCACATTAGTGGAGCCAGTGCTGGGAGATCCTTATCTCTCAGCACTGGTTTCACAACCGCAGGACCGGTGCTGGGAGAAAAGGATCTCCCAGTGCTGGCCCTGCGACCATGGACTGGCACTGGGAGCTCCCTGCTGGCAGGGGCTGAAAAGCCTGTTCCCTGCCCAGCTCCATGATCACAGAGCTGGGTGGGTTCTCCAGACCCCACCTTGTGATCATGGAGCAGGGGCTGGGAACTGTCCCAGTCAAGGGCAAGTCCCAGCCCCGTGCCCCAATCAGGCAATTGAAATGTGGGACTTGGAAAGAGCTGTAAGGGCGGGGCAGGTCCCAGCCCCCTGTCCCATCCACTGGTGGGGCAGCTAGTAGTGAGCCCCTGGCTGGTCAGGGAATCCCCACCCAGCTAGGGGATCACTGCTAGCTGCCCCACCGGTAGATCAAGGCAGGGGGCTGGGACCTGCCCCTCCCCTACAGCTCTTTCCAAGTCCCCTGCCCTGACAGGGGAGCCAGGGCCAGAAGCTCCATCCTGCTAGGACAGGTGGACATTGTCCCTGTCCCGGCACCAGGAAAACCTCTGAGGGAAGGGAGCAATATCCCAGCCATGGTTAAGAGACATCTGTCTCCTAACCCTGTGCTCCCTGAACCAGCCCCTGGGCTAGCTCCCAGGGAGAGACTAAAGCTCCCTCTGGTGGCAGCAGGGACCCACTGCAGGGCCCCAGGAAGCAGGAGCAGTTTTCTGCCATTAGCAGCATATCTGCTCCCATTTCTCTGCACATGTAGACGCCTGCTCAGGAGCATTTAATCACAAGTAGCTTACTCATGAGTAAACTGTTCCTAGATCTAATGCACAAGTAAACACACCCACTGGGCGCATATACATGTTCATTAATGCACAGTAGTTACTACTCATTTAATTTAGTACTTGCTTAATGAAGTACAAATTAAATGCACAGTAACGAGAGTTACTGCCCTGTAGCATAGGTGCATGGGTTTTTAGTGACACTTACTACATAGTATCCTAATACCACTGAGCAGTAGTGTATTAGCACAGTTTTTGCCTGGCACACTACTGTTCAATGTTATTAGGCTACCGCGCATCAAGCATCTTGTGTAGATGCACCCACTGAGTACTAGTGCATAAGCCAAAGTATTGGCAGAAGCATTAGTAATAACTTAAAGAAAAAGCAGAGAGACTAGAAAGTAAGCTGGTAACTACAGAGCTTACAATGGTCAGTTTATTCCCCTAAAGCAGGGATCAGCAACATTTTGCAGGAGGGGGCCATTTTAAGGGAGTTTAGCTTTGAGTACAGACCACTTCCAAATTGTCCTGCACTGCCACTACAGTCAGAGCCAGAGCTGTGCAGCCATTGCTGCTGCTTTTCTCCACCATTCAGGTAAAGCCCCGGCTGCAGAAATGCCACCAAAGGCTCCTGGCTCTGTGGGACAGATAAAATGGCTCTTCCATAGGCCAGATGCAGTCTGGGAGGGTTTTGAGGTTTGTGTGGTAAGTTTCTGCTGTGAAGAACTGGCATCACTGAGCCTAATTTAGGAATGAGCCACAGATGCCTAATTAAGCCAAACAAACAATAACATAAATTCTTTGTTACTAAGAGAGAAGCAAACATGGCATAGTCTACGCTACAGGAAGATCACAGCAAGATTAAGGTCAGACAAGAAGTAGCACAAAGATTCTTTGGAAAAGTGAATGTGTAAGGGAATTTGTGTCTAATTTAGGTACCCAGACGATCAGCCTGGAGCACTAGTGAACAAAAGCATCCAATACACATGGGCTGAAACCATTAAGAGTTTGAGAAACGAAACAAGTTGATTAAAAAGGCCACATCCTCGAGATACTATGACAGTAAAAGCAAAAATTATGTGGTCTATGAATGCCTCCAAAGAGATTGTTAGTGCAATTCTCTTATAGTAATAAGCTCAAAACTGGAGTCCAGTTCTTATGCATCATAGATGCTAACCAAATCTGAATGTCTTTACCCTAATAATGAAGAGGAAGTTTCAGATTATTTATTCATAGGTCAGCATTAACTGAAACCATAACAACTGAAATTGTTATTGCCAAACGAGGTGTGATATACAGTCCCTACCCCAAAAATATAGAGGTTATTTTTTAAGTCAGACGTAAATGATTTGCAAGTCACATTCAAATCTGGGAGAGGCTTTGTGGTGCCAGACACTCTCTAACAGAAACGCAGTCGGGCAAAGTCCAGAGCTGGACATTATACATATCAATCTGATCATTAGCAATAAAGAAAACCTTGAAAATTCGCAGGTGTCATGGAAATCATAAATAGTGACTATAGGAGCTATAGTTCTAGATAGAAACCAACAGAAAGCAATTGAAGCTATTTGCACAGATGGCCAGGACAGCCCATTGAGAGGCCTTACCACCACTTTATGGTGGAACTCTCAGTATTGAATGGGATCCTGTTTAATACAACAAGAATGCTCATTCCTAAGGTGTTACAGAAAAATGTGCTACAAAGATCAAAGAAGATCATTTAAGAATTGAAAAATCTAAGAGAAGGTCTGAAATAGTTTATGTTGGCCTCAGAAATAACATACGAGAAAAATGTGGCCCAAAACAAAAAAGCCTGTGCTGGTAGTGCAGGAAGAAGGACACTTGGAGTAAATTAGGCATAGCTTTGTGTATAATGACAGAAAACATTGTGTACTCATTATTCACACTTCTCTGAGACAGTTTTACTAGATGATACTTAAGCTAAACTGGTGTTTATGTATGTCAAATCTATTTTTGTGGGGCATACTATACGTGATAAAGCAACATTATGTGGGTATGGGTTTAAACAGTTTGAAAAGACATGTAACCACTAAACATCAGTATCCCCAGTCCAATGGGCTGATAGAAAACAGCATCAATATAATAAAGTATGTATTGAAAGGGGTTGTGAAATACAACTTAGTTTCATATTTAGCACTAATAAACTAAAGAACAATATCATTGAAGCCTGGGTTGTCACCTGGTGACATTTTATTTAACAGAAAGCTAAGCACAAGAAAACCTAAAGTGTGAGAAACTGAGGGGAATGTAACTGGGGAATTTGCAGAAGTATAGGGACAAATACAGCCAAACAAAACTGATCAGTTTAATTTCTAGTCCCAGAAACTGCCACAACGATTTATTCTATATCTGTCATAGGAGCTAGTGGTTGCAAATGCACTGATGTGCCAAGCAATTGCCTCATGAAGCTGTCATCTCAAATGGATACATACTGAAGGGAATAGGTGTCACCTCCAAAGTCCACAAGAAAAGGAGATAACTGCCATTTTTCCCAAGGATATCTCAGACACACAAGAGTCACAGAATGGTAAAACAGATGAGCCCCAGAATATAACACCAAGTAGAAATGAGCCTATTGAGCACGTCTACACATTCATTAATGCACAGTAGTTACTGTGCATTTAATTTAGTACTTGCTTAATGAAGTACTAACTAGATGCAGTAGCACTGGCAAACGCCTTTTTAGTGACGCTACTAGACAGCAGCCTAATGATACTATGCAGTAGCATATTAGCACTGTCCGTGCTGTGATGTGCTACTGCGCAGAGTTATTAGGCTACTGTGAATTAAGCATCTCATGTAGAAGTGCCCATTGAGTACTCCTTTTGAACAGATGCATCCACTGAGTACTAGTATGAGTAGTACTCATGATTCAAGGTGGACCTGGAAGTCCAAACAGGAATGCAAGCACCTTAGAAGTTTAACTGAACATTGTGAGTGAGTTTAACTGGCCTGCAGGGCTAACATATTTGAAAATCTATTTTAGATAAAGTTTGACTGGTCAGTGTTATTCTTTCTTAAATCTTGCTAGAAAAAAATTCACGTGAGTAATTGTAACTTTAAGAATCTCGTTAATGTAGCACAGAGGCTCACTCAGGTGTAGCTGGAACTAAGACATGGACTGAATGAAACAGGTTTCTGTCAAGTATCATGTCTCAGAGTGATCACTCATGATATTAACTCTGCTTGCATTCCTTTCAGTCTGAATGTCCGTTCAGAATATGAAAGTACTGTCCTACAAGATAGTCTTAGAAGATCACTTTGGAACTTCTAATGACTTTAAGTCATTTGAAAACATCTCAGCAGGCCCCAGGGCTGTTGCATCTTTTTCAGTTTCTACATCTATCTGCACTTTTTTGCCCATCCTTTGAAGCTACTTAATTCCTCCTCAGCTTTTAAAACCCAGATAAAATGGGTCCATCCAGCATCACGGAAAGTGCGTGGCAGTAAGGACTCTGGTACTGATGACTATAGAGGCAGCATTAACATATGAAAGTACTCTAGTAAGCCCATTTCTAAAAGATCAAGTATCTAAACCTGTAAGCAGTGCTAAGGTACATTGGGTCACTACAGGTTATAGAGCAGCCTGGCTGAAGAATATACGTTTATAGCTCTACCAGGGGTATGGGAATCACCCTCTTATTTGCTGCTTTTCCCACTTGCCTTCCTTTTCTGAATGCAGAAACTAATCAGGAGAGCTGCAGCAACAGCTCCTCTGAACAACCTGACAGCATTCTCAAAGGAGGGAATGAGCAAGGTGTGAGAAGTAGGGGCCCTAAAGCTTAATATGGCTCCTGCCCACCTTCTCCATTCAATACTTACTCTCGATAAGGGAGAATGGGACTCACTATGGTTGCTCTCTTGGGCCAGAGAGAGAGGGTTGAAGAATTCCAGAATCTGAAAGAGCAGAGATGAAGATGTGGAGCAAAAAGGATTCGGGAACTAAAGATCAGGACAAGGAGCAGAACTGATGTGGAAGCTGGAAGAGAAGATGACCTGCGAGAGCAGAACTGCTGTGGAAACTGGCTTACAGGATTGATCTGGGAGTTGGGAGGAGAATTTATGGACAGAAGAGTGGGGAGGTAACAGATGTGGAGCAGAAAGGATTTGGGAGCTAAAGGACAAAATGAACTGGAGAGAAGAGAAATAAGCTGGTGAGTGAATGTTGATAGACCCATCACTTTTTTCAGACCAGCTTAAGCGCTGTACAAAAGAGATGTCAACTTACATAGTGTACTGCTTACTGGTAAGCCATCAATACAGACAGGCACATTTGGGACCAGTTTCAATCCCACTATAACTCCACTGTGAAATCAGAATTGATGCAAGTTAAGATGCATGTCTTATGAAAATGATGCAATAATCAGTGTCTTCAGTTCGATTATGAGATAATTTATTTTAATTGCATATTACATTCCCATTGAATTAAAAGATCTGAAGACTTTGATTATTTTTATACACCCCTTCCCCTCCCTTTGTGATGCATTTTGCAGTTTCTGCTGTTTGGAGATAGACGGCAATAAATATTTTAAAAGCACAGTAATGACTTTCAACTCCCTGAGTTTATCCTGGACCAAACTTCAACAGAGCCATGATTTCACCCCTGTTCTTTAATAGAGTGTAAATCCACCCCTCTTCTCTATCTTTGCCTTGCGCAGCACAGCTACTTGCTGCTCCTGACATAAGCTGATCAAAAAATAGAGAAAATGTCTCCCAAAGTTTTCTATTTTCTTCTAAAACATTTGTCCCTTTTTCATGAAAATATTTCAAAATTCAAACATCTTCCCTTACAGTAGCATATTCTCTTCTCTGATGGGTTTTGTACCACCCTCATTGCCATGATATCTTAGTCTCAATTTCCAGTGGCACTCTTTAAATTTATGGCCAGTTCCCTCATATATCATCCCAGGAGGGTCCTGGTACTGGCCTCCATCATGACATTGGTTTCCCCATTAGAATATGTGCATACCACTTCCACAGCACTCCTGAGTCTACTGCTGAACATCTCAGCCCTACCCATCCACTCCCACACCATACATACCAAACCCAGAGATGAGACAATTCATACACCCTGAGAATGCCCCCACTAATACTATTCAGCTTTCTCTGAGAAGCTTGAGACAAGTGGAGGGGTGGGTGTAGCCGTGCTTCTCAGTAGCCACTGAAGAGTTGAGTGGATGAGGATGCAATTGCAGGGGAGAAAATTTTTGTATGTACCCCTTTGCATTTGTAGTAAATACTACTTTTAATCCAACCAATTTCCACAGCCTTCTAGTTTGTGAAAACATTCAGGCAATAAATAATTCTTTATTACCTCGCTACAGGGTTGTCCAGCTTCTTAGCAAGCAACCACAGCAGTGGGACCCATGGCCCCACTGTGACCTCTATGGCACTGTTATCCCACCTCACCCACCACAAGCTCCCCTGGCACCGCATGTGCAGATAGCCCCACCCAACACTACAACCCACACACAGGCAGGCAATTCCCTGCTCACCATTGTACCACACATAGATATTTCTTTATGCATGTGAATATAGTCTACAGACAGACAGCTTTTTCTCAGAACTAGTTACTAAATATAGTCTCACAATAACCATTGGTTTGTTAGCAAGCAGTTTGTGGCAGGTATTTGAGATACACTATTTAATTTCAGGCCATTTTGACCACACATAAATCACAAGGTAAATTTCTGTTCCCTGACCAGATTAATATAACTTTCCTATACATATTATATGTTTGTACGTTGGAGGAAAAGAACTTGTTTGAATTTCACTTACAGATGTGCAGTTTGTGGTGCTGCAAACTTGTTTGCAGTGCCACAAACTGCATAGCCAGAATGCTAAAACATGCCCTGCGCTGCAAATTTGAAAGGCAAGGGCAAATTTTGCTACCAGGAAATCCCAGTAGGATAAAAAAACAGCAAGAAAAAAGTAGCACATGTGACAGGAGCATGCGATGGCAGACACAGAGGCTTGGTCTTCCAGGGAGATATTCTGGCTGGCAGCCAGTGTCTCTACTCCTTTAGTTGTGCCCTGGCTCTTCCAGCATGCCAGGAGGAGCAGGAAGAGGGCAATTTGCCTGAAGCGTGGCAATTTTCCCCACAACAAAATGCACATGCAGGGTCATGCACTGCAGCAAAAATACAAGCACAAATTTGAGCTGCTGCTCTTTTTGCCGCTGCAAGCGCACACCCCTGCATGTGGGAATGCACCCTGGTAGGTGAGAAAGTGGGTATTTTCTTGACCCATATGGTGACAAAGGAGGAAATTATGGTTCTCAGCCACTGGCAGAATTGAAAGCAAGTGAGAATGGAGAGCAGAACAGCCAGAATCCTTCTGGGAGAGGATATGCTGAAGCTCTACCACGTCTTCACACAGTTCACTTCACAGTCCCATCTCTTCAGCTGGCTCAGGTATGCTAACCATCACAAAAAGGGTATGGTACATGACCCACTCTTATCCAGTGTATAGGGGCTAGCTGAGCAAACTAACAGTTTCTCACTTCAGCAAGGTATGTCCAGCAGGATTCCTTACACCATCTTAGCAATCAGCTCCATATTCGCCTGCAAAAGACTAATCCTCTAAATGCTCCCCCTGCAAATGTGTGCAATTTCCTAACTGACCTGGGAATGCAAGCCATGATTCAGGAAAGCATTCTAAGTGTGAGACCACGCTTAAGCAAGAATCAAGCTCTTCCTTAAGTGCTGTCCTGAATCAGTACACTAGGGTATGCCCTGTAGGGACATAGGAGTCGCAAATTCACAATACAAATGTGAAACAAAAGCCCAGAGGTTTATGTCATTCTTTCCTGGTGTCCCACAATCCCTTTCTCTTTCCATTTTCTTTTTTCCCAGTTTGTCTTGCTCTTTCATTTCATGCTCAGATTTGACCACACTTAAAAGTATTAAAATATTGATTACATCTCTTACTGACATGCAGCCAAAAATACCATCTGACACACTTCACGCTAGTGACTGGCTTGCATGTCAGTTTTCTTTTCCATCTACAAACACAGCTAAAATTGCATTATGGTTTTTAATAGTATTTCTACCCAACATATTGAAGTTCCCTACCTTGATTTCAACATACTGAAGTTCCCTCATTTCACTTACTGTCTAATCTCCTTTTATCCTGAGAGGTACAGAAGTCTTCTTGGATGTTGCTCTTCCTAGGCTTGTTATATCTTCCATGGTAAAAATCTTTTATCCTTAGCTCAATGTTTTTGGCAATATTATAAATGATTAAGTTCTGCATTGCACCTGGTAAGTAAGGACTGTTCATTTATCACTTAGCCGTATCTGGAGTCTGTAACCTCAGATTTACTCAGCTCAATAAATGGTGGAACAAAGGGTATTCTGGCATGAAAGCTGTTTATATTTCATACTGGGTTTTTATTTTTGGATCATATTTCATTAAACTGTTGAAGAAACCTGTAACTATGATTTTCCCTATTACTGAATTGTACCATTGGTCTGCAGAACTGTCCTAAAACTTCAAGGCACATGTCTTTGCATATCAGCATGCAGAATGTTCTTGTGTGAAATCAGGTACTTAGACAATTGCAAGGGGTTTTTTATGCAATACAAAAATATATTAAAAATACATAATGTAACTTGTCTTAATATACTTTTCTGAGTCTAAAAATATGCCAGACCAAAAGAAACATATTTACATAAAAAGCAGACAAGGTCAAATAACAAAGAAAGCCCTTAATTAGTTGTAATCAACTTTAATTTGCATACCGTATATAATTCCTAAATGATTGTTAATAATAACTTTATATAATGGACTTCCAATTTTCATGAAAATGGCACATTTTGATAAGCAGACACAAAACCCTAGTACTAATAAGGTTTAATTTGCATACATTAGACTGATTATCCAAACAAAAGGATTACAGTATTACTTCTCCATACCTTTATGTCCTTATTATGCACATTTATTAACTTCACAAAAGCTAGCTGTTAGTGACAAACAATAGCCATGGCTGAAAGAGAAATCTACAGTATGAATAAAGTGCATTTTAATGCTAAGGAGCAAAGTTTATACCGCATAAATGTTTTGTTTAACTCTTTCTTAGCAGAAGGCATTAAGTTCTACAAGGCATTCTTTATTAGCTGGATAAAACACCCTCTTTTCATTCAGTGCAGTTGTCCTGGCTGTACACTATTTAAAAAAAAAACACACAACATGAATCACATAGATTCATCCCAGTTTCTTAATGAATCGATGTGAAGCAAAAACACAGATGGGTTTGAAGGTATTCATAGGACATGTTTACATCAGCAGAATTAAGCATTTAACTCATATGGTTCCAGGGCATAATGTTAACAGATATATTTCAATAAGCTTGGTTATCAACAGGGTAAATAATAATATAGGTGGCATTAGCCTTGATATCCATTCCTAAGGGTATCATATATACCCTGCAATTAAAGTGTAAGCAGGAAAAAAGTATCATTAGTGGATCTGGGTTAATTCATATTTGAAGCAAATGAAGCTCACAAGGGCTTATAAAGAGAGCCAGTAAACTTGAAACTTAAACTGAATGCTACTTCAGTCCCCTCTGAGTTGCATTACATGACATTGGACTGTGATGGCATGCAGTGGTGTTAATGATGTGAAAAGAAGGAAATTAGAAAATGAGGTATCTTTCACAGAACCACTTATTTTCTGGTGCAATATATCACATCCAAAGAGAAATATAGCTCTAGGGCATACCTAGTCAGCGTATACCTTTTGATATTATACTCACTTTTCAGAGAAAGTTTCAAAAATCATGATAAATCCTTATGTTGACTGGATCCTCATGAGCAAAATGTTGGTTAAAGAAGAAGCACAGCCTACACACTTCTGAACAAATTTATCATGTCTATGGGCAGCCAATCTCCTTGACATATCAGAGCAGTTTGGATCAATGTTTAATACTAGGCAGGCAGTATCTGACTACTAACTTGCAGATACATTATGAATCTGAACATGCTCTGTAGGTCAGCTTTTCCTTCTGATGCCAGAAGGCTCTGTCCCCACTACATCTGGGTGCATGAAGCACAGCCCCAGTCCAGCCCTGTAACACCAGCACAGATGCTGCCTTCTCTCACTCCCCACTACACCTCAAACTCTATTCCAAGACAAAGAGATTTTCCCCCACACGTGAAATGGGGAAAAAACTTCATCTTGGAATCAAGTAAAGATTATTTATTATAAATAATCATAATAAAGTAATAGAAAAAGA
>NW_017729032.1:187955394-187974412 GCF_001723915.1 Gavialis gangeticus | reverse complement strand
AGTCCATCCTACCCCTTTAAAAAAGCCTTGGCCATCCCCTTCTTTCTTAGCAAGAAAGATTACTACTTTTCACTCTTAAAAAGTTGCTAGCATCTACCACATGTTTTATTACACAGCTTGCATTTTTCATGAAAGGATTCATATCACTTTCTCATTTTTAAACTAAATCCAGCTGGATTTTGTTTTCAACAAATGGTGAAACCCAAGGTCTTTTTTCCAGATGACATTCTTATGGACTTAAAGGGCACGTCTACACAAGATCCTACTGCACAGTCGTTGCTGTGCATTTATTTAGTATTTGTATTAGCAAATACTAAATAAATGTGTGGTAACAGGAGTTACTGTTACTGCACAGTAGCACCAGCAAACATCTTTTAAGTGATGCTACTGAGCAGTAGCCTAATAATACTGGGCAGTAGCATATTAACACTGTCCCTGCTGTGATGTGCTACCGTGCAGTATTTTTCAGCTACTGTGCAGTCACCATCTCATGTAAATGCTTCCAAGAGAAGCTTTGCATGAATGAAGACGGAAGATTTGGGTTAAGATTATATACAGAGCTGCTGCAGTGGCAATGCTGTCCATGGACCCAAACTAAATTAATGGGTCTGGAATGAAAGATATAGGGGAAAAAATCCAGGGGGCAAAAAGTCCCATCAAAGTTTTTAGTTTAGGCATACCTTAGAAAGGTCACAATTGCCAGGCCATATCCCCTATAACATTCCTTATAATTTGACAACTGCAATAACTGTAACATCCACAGTTGGTAAATTTTAAGTCATTAATAGTGCCTAACGTACCTATTCTTTCAAAGAGCTAAAATTATGAAGTCCGGCTGGACTTTAAGGGGGTTTAGAGATTTAAAAGTGGCCTCTGGATCTACATAAAAGTACCATTTAAATGGGTTTTGAGTCATCTGCAACTGAAGTTAAAAAGAAATCCAGGTTAGAATAATCTTTTTCACAAGTGCCTAAATGTCTTGGAGCTGACATTCCAATTCAGTGTAGGCATTTAGGAGACTATGTAACATTGAAAGTCCATAGATATTGAGTTCTTAGCATTTTTTATAAAATGTATCCTTGTGTTATGAGTTTTACCAGGCCCAGACCCTGCAGAGTCATTAGATAAGGTCAAATATATACATCTCTTTGTGATTTTACCATGCAACTAATCCAATCCCATGTGTTTCAGCAAAGCATACCTAACTTTTCAGCATGTAATTTGCCTGTATTTCAATTAGTTCAATCAATCCAGAATATTGAATTTTCCTTATCTGTTTCTGTCTTCTCAGTCTCCTTCTCATATATTTCTTTAGCCCTTACTTTAAATTTTAATGTAAATGGAACTTTAAAAGAAATTATACTGTAAATTGGTTTGTGCATTTTTTGCGACTATAGATCCCCTCAAAACATTTTAGGAATCATTCTATTTTATGTCTCTCTCAGCTGAGTGTCACACTCATCAGATTTCCAGATCATTCACACTTCAGTACTATATTCTTCAAACTAAAATGTCATTCTTCTTTACAGAGATATTTGATCATAAACTAAAGAGATAGGGAACGTTAAATGACGTGGTTAAAGAGGAAAATATAGGAAACATAGAATAGATCAGTAAACAATCTGATCTTTAGCCAAGAATATTATTCCCTGGATGTTCCAGAGGACATAACATGGCTATCATATTGTATAATTCTCTTAACATAAAGCTATGAAAGAATTTTCTTTAGTTATCATTCATCATCAGGGCTCCTGATTTTCTGTAATAAAAAAAATCCCAAATTTTCAGTTATAACCCCCCCAAATCTACATTTTTCCATGATTAAAATGAAATATCACTAAGATATGTATGTATGTATGCGTGTGTGTGTGTGTGTGTGTATTTTTTTTAACCACAGAAAAATGTGAATTTGGAATTATCTTTTTATATCAGAAAATTTGGTATTTTTTATCAGCGAAAACCAGGATCCCTGCTGATCATCAACTTACGCCTTGAAAAATGCATACTCGTCTAACTTTTCTTAAGATTCTTATTAATCGTGCGTGTGTCTAATGCTTTTCAATATTTGACAAAGCTATGATAGTTCTCAAAAGACAGCCTATGGAAATGAGTTCCACAGGAAAAATAACTATTATTTTACTGTTAGATAAAAAGAATATTTTAACATCTGCATTATCATGCATTTGCTTATATTATTTCTTCTGGTTATCCTAGCTCATATTAGTCCTGCTTCTAAATTAAACAAATGTAATCTCTTCAATAATATCTCCTTGGCAAGGAACTGCCATACCAGCTCCATGCCTTCACTCATGCCCTTCTCTGGATCATTTTTATTTCTGCTATGTCCCTTTGAGAATGCATTTACTGAAATAGAATGTAGCAACAGATGAAGGTCACACAAGAGCTAGTCAAAAGGTATGAAAACTGTCCTTGAATACTCATTTGAATCTCTAATGGATTTGCTTTGGCTACATTCACACCCGCTCTGCAGATATTGGAGCAATAAAGTTTCAGTGGTACAAAATGCTTTGAGAAAAGAAATGTCAAAGTTGCAAGTACATGCAGAAAAAAACAAATTTCTACAGGCATTCAGGCAATTATTTATACCTATAGTGTTGTTTCAGTCAAGTAAAAGAAACAATACCATGTGACTTATTTGACCAGTTATAACTGCTTGAATAGAAAATAGAGAATTCTCACAAAAACCATTTGCAATTAATTCATACTCTCTGACAAGTTTAAAGGAATTGGTTAATAGTTGTATAAAACCAATACATCTGAGAAAAACTAGTTCTACTTAAGGACATTCCATAAGCAAAGAAAGAGAATAAATATAGCTAGTAAATTATTTCTTATGAATCTTTTGCTCAATCCTAGTCAACACAAACAATGAAAAATAGTGTTGAAAGTATAACATTAGATAAGGTATTTCCTTTAATCCTCATCCTGCTGTTTTAAACTACTATTTCTTTTGAAGCCAATATTTTCACTGAGTTCCAATTATTATACCTATAAGCAGGGACAGATCCAGAGAGAGTGCAGTGCACGATCATATCCCCCTTTCCACAGGGTAGTTAAGTGGCCCCATATGCCTGGGTCCCCTGTGGAGTTCAAACCATGCCGGGGGGCAGCAGCTGAGAGACTTTAAGTCCCTGAAGGAGGTATGAATCCCCTCTCAGCTCTCGGCATCCCCTGCATGCTCAGTGACACCTCACCTCCCATTCCCTGCCTTGGCTCAGAGTCACTCCTGCCTTAATTCAGCTGGGGCTGTAGGGAGCAGCTTCACAAGGAAGGTGGATGAGGACAGTGGCAGGAGCAATAGGTGGACTGCCCCTCCCTGGCCTGTCCCCCTGAGTGTTCCCCACTAGCCTGGGGGAAGGGAAACCCTGCTGCTGCTGCTGTCCCTGGCCAGGCCTGGCTTCCTGCTCAGGCACTGCCCACAGCCTCAGCTGTATTTCAGGGTGAAATGTCCAGGACAGCAATGGCAGTGGATAGGTCCAGAGGCAAGGGAATGGGGAGGGGAGAGGTGCCACTAAGCACAGATGGCATGGGCAGAATGACAAGTGCAGCGGGGGTGGAGATTCTTAGCTGATTTGGGGACTTAAAAAAGTCCCCAGCCACTACTCCCATGGCCTGGTCTGCGAGCATCAGTTGGGGAGGGAGGCTGGGAGTGCAGCCACCCCTGCAGCTCCACACACCCTCTGGATCTGCCTGTGGTTTATAACAGTACCTGGCAGTATTCATAGGTTTAAGGTGAGCAGGGACCATTGATCATCTCTAGTCAGATATCCTGCATAATTTGGACTGTTGAATTTCATCCATTTACTCCTACATTGAGCCTAAGAACTTGTGCTTGACTAACCAATATCCTCCAGAGGAATCCATTATTGCCCTGAAAAGAACTGGCAGAGCCAATCATAGGATAAGAAGTTACTTAAAGAAAAAGACACCCTCTGTTGCTGGAAGGGGGCAAAAAGCATATCGGGATTAGAAAAGCAGGGTAAATCAGTGAGAATGGGTAGATATGGGGATATTGGAGACAGAGAAAGGGAAGTCCTTGGGGAGTTTTGTAGACTCAGACTGATAATTTTGAATTTGAGGTGGACAAGGAGCCACCGAATATAATGGGATTAGTATGATCCTGACTTTTTGGAGTGAGGTATAAGACTTCCAGCCATCTGGACCTCATGAAATTTAGTGCACAGGAACTGAAAAAGCTTTTACAGGAGACACCTGCAATAATACAGGTGGGGATCAGTGGAATGATGGAAATTACTGGAGACATGAAACAAATGGCATGGAACAGAAGGGGACATTTTTGGAGGAGAGCTACAGGCAAGGTACTTTGTCAGCTACTGAGTGACCCAAGAAAAACAAGTAAATGGCATACAGAGGAACCAAGGAATAAATTGTGAGATACTGGATTTAATCTCTCTCTCCTGTTATGATGGTCAGTATTCTAGCACCAATAAGCCCCAATCAGAGTTGGTGCTTCAATGTAGTAGTCACATTATTGTTCAGTCGTGGACTCAAAGAGTTATCCAACTGAAGGGAAAATAAAACAAATGGGTGTCATGTCCGCTGGGAAGTGGAGAGTGAAGATAGCTTACACTGTTCAACTATGTGCATAGCTTGATGCTTCTGCATCATTTTAAATATACATTTTTAAGGGGAAAAGGATTCAGGAAATAAATATCAAGTAATAAGATCCCCCCCCCCCACCTTTATTATCTTCATCACATGGATTTCTTGGATTATAGACAGATGAAACTATTACACTTCTTTAATAGTGACTGATAGATCTTTATGGCACAGCTAAATCTGGTGCAACATATTCATTTGTCCACTCCTAATCTGCCAGAAATTAAGCTGTTTCATTCAGGAGAAAACAACTGTGATATAGCTTCATTTACAGAGTCAGAAGCAGACAAAAATAGTTACACCGAATCAGCTGACATACACACTCCCAGGCCATAAATTGCACACTCCTCTTTCTTTCAAAATAGTGACTTACCTATATATTCATGCTCTTGGAAGCATCACTACAGAACTGAGTCAGAAGGACCATTTGAAAGCAGAGGTAGCTAGCTCAAGATTCATTCCATACATAAGGGATGAGACAGAAGAAAGCACAAAGGGTTCAAAAATAAATATCAAGCTTATAACCTGAGCCCCATTGTTCTCCAAAGACAGTGAGCTAGTAAAGTTGTCTTTCTGCCTTTATTGTTCCATTTTTAAAGCTCGAATTAAGCATAATACTCCAAATCCTGCCCTTACATTCAGAGGAGGTGCTCTCACTAAAGTCATCAGGACCTGTATATGTGTATCCAAGAGCAGAATTGGCCTGTGTCAATAACAAATGAGTACTAAATGACTGCACAGTAACAACTGTGCAGTCCAGCATACATGTAGACATGCCCAATAATCATGAAAGAAGGGTTTAACAAGTGTTATTGCTGTCTTCTCACTGAAAAATTCAAAATACAGAGTTTAGACACAAGGTCCACAAGTTTAGACACTTTTTCCTCTTTATTAGTTTCTTATTATCAATACCAATCATAGGGGTGAGATTTTAGAATAAAGAAGCTCAAGTTCCAACAGTTGAAAGATGTTAAATGAGATGTTAAATAAGAACCTAAAGAGGTGGGAAGTTTCTGGTGCTCAGAGCCGAAAGATGTCCAGGAAATGTAAGCAAGTATTATGAATCTCGTTCAATACTCATTAAAATGTATAGAAAAATCTCATTGGCTTCAGTGGCACTGGAACAGGCCCTACTTCAATATCAAGATCAACCCTATATCTAGAGAACTATATGAAAATCTGCAGAATCTGTATGTCTCCTATGCATGAAGGGTGGCTTACCTTAGTTTGTAACCCACCTACAGATATATGTGTCTGCAATCTTATTTTCCATTTCTGCATGATTTCCTTCTATATTTGTGTGTGTTTCAAGGAAAAAAACACAAATGCATTTCTGATGGATCTTACCTAGTTAAACCTCCCTAGCTATCTGAATTTGAATAAAATACTACAGAAGTATGAGTAGATAGGGAGATGCCAGTGAAAGAATCTGAACTGAATATGTGTTTTGAATATCAAATCTAAATGGCAGGAAGCATGCCTTACTTTTGAAAAAGTGGGAGACCTTTGAAACTACATGGCTTATAAAAGAAATGTGACCCCTTTGTTTTGCTGTCATTTTGTACTCTTTTTCTACTTTCAGAAGGAAAAATTTTGAACCAGTAGTAGTAGTAGCAGCAGAAGTACCAGTAGTAGTAGTAATAATAGTAGTTAAAAACTGAACATTTTAAAAATCTATTTATAACACATTTTGAAAGTCTGGACAATTCAGAAGAAAGGGAGACCTCATCTTATAAAGCTAGCCATTAAGGAAGAGCAGGTGGAGGAAAGCTTGGAAAACACTGGGCATGCCTACGCATGTGCTTTAACGCACAATAGCCTATTATATTGCGCATTAAAGTATTATGTAAAGAACCATTCAATTATGTTAATATACAGTAAAATAGGCTACTGCACATTAAGCATCACTTAAAGCAGCACTTAAAAACTGTGTGCATTCATTACTGTGACTTAAAGCAGCCTAATGCACATTTCTTTAGTACCTCACATTGGAGGTACTAAATTTAATGCGCATTAATAAAGTTCCTTAATGTATGTGTAGACACACCCACTAAGACTTACAAATTAGCCAGTACTGATAACATATATGCTAGGATAATAAAGGAATATAGTTCTAATTCTGCATTTTTTTTTGTATATGAGTAAGTGACTACACCTGTGCTAATAAGGTTCTTATCTTACAAACATTTAAATGTTTAGCTATAAACACATGAGTAGAGTTGTTGAATTGTGGCCTATCTAACCAAACTACAGTAATCACATTTTTTTTCAAATATGAAGAACCAGGGAAGGAAGGAATGACTAGCCAAAAGTAAATGTGGTAATAATCTTCAAATACAGAAAGAAGAATTAACCTGGCAATTACAAACTAGTATAATAAAATAGTGAAAACTAGATTAAGAAAAAAAAACCCAAAATCAAGGAACTGAAATATGATAAGTACTGAATAAAATGGATTTATTAAAAAAATGAATTTCCCAGAATAACTTTTAGATAAAGTCAGGCCCAGATTCTGCGAACACTTAAGTATCTATTTGATTTCAAGCATAAAAATAACCACCATCTCACCTGTAGAAGGCCTTTAACAAGTAATGAATGGAAAAAGCAGTTATTACATAGAATCTGATACATGGTAAAGCCCATCTTTCTTTTGCCTCAGTAAGTTGTTCGTGCACCCACGCCCTTGTGTAGTGGTGGCCAATCTGCGACACATGTACCACAAGTGGCATGGGCAACCTCTGTGTGTGGCACAGCGGCAGATACAGGCAGGGAGGAAAAAGCAGTGTTATAGATTAGGCTGGAAGCACAGGGCATAAGCAAAAAGCAGGGCAGCAGACTGGACAGCAGAAGGCAATCAGTGACATTCAGGGAGGGCATAGAGCTAATTTGTAGAATGTCTGCCCAAAAGGTTGGCCCCCACTACCCTAGGAATATGTCTGTACTGTAATTGGGAGATACAATTACAGCATGAGCAGGCATAGCCAAACTAGTTTTAATCTAGCTAGCTCAAATAACAGTACAGAAATGATGGGGTGGCCTAGGCTCCAACATGGAGCTGCCTGACTAAATACCCACAGTCCAGATGGACTTGTACAGTCTGCACTGAATCCATTGTTGCTACAACTTCACTACAGATAATGCAGACTAAAGCTAGCATGGATATGCAGAATAGGCTGAAACCTTACTGTCAATTGCAAGTTGGATAGTACTTAAGAACAAGGGACCATATTTAATAAAAGAACTACAAAATGATTTGCAAAATGAGATATTTTCTAATTCTATTGTTGTGACATTTTGAATGAATTTAAAACTGACTGAAGGACAATAACACAGAATAATTATAGACATCAGTCTGAGGAAACAAGTGTGAAGAAACAACTAGTCTGGTGCCACAGTGGTAGGCCTAGTTTTATTTAATACTTTGATTAACAATGTGGAAGAAGAGAGGAAAACTCACAATGAAATCACCAGGTGACAGAAAACTAGGAGATGTTGCAGCCTTACAGATTATATTCACAAATTAAATATAAATTACTAAAAGTCATCTGAATATTTAGTAAATATAGCAAATAAGGGTGGCTTGTGAAAATGCAGAACAATATCTATGCCAAGTCTCCTTTTTGTGCCATCTCTCTCCCCCAACAGTTTTCTCTTACCTAGACCATTCCTATTTTCTTTTTTTTTCTCTCTTCCAGCTACTTGCTAGTAGACATTTTGTGACAGCAAAAGCTGTTTTCCTCTGAGAAAAAGTCCAAAAATGTCTTTGATAAAATCAAGATGTGAAAAAGGACTTTAGTTCCTATAGTGGGTGCATCTACACAAGATGCTTTACTGCAGAGTAGCATAGTCTACTGCACAGTAAGCATGTGCTTTTACACATAAACATGATTACTGCACAGTAAAACTCACTAATCATGAGTAAATTTGCAAGTAGAAAATTTACCCAGGAGCAGTAGCGCTCCTGTAGAAGCCTGACTAGGAGCAAATCTGCTCCCAGTCAGCTGGCCACCAGGGAGTAGAAGCTGGCCCCGGGAGCTGCCTGTTGCCAGGTCAGGCTCTGCCACCAGAGCCCAGGTGGCAACTATGTCCCCCTGCCCCAGCAGCAGGGAGCTCCAAGCCCCCCACTCCAAGATCATGATCAGGGAGCAGGGGGCTGGGAGATCCTTATCTCTGTGACAGCAGAGCTTGGGCTGAGAGACAAGGATCTCCCATTGCCGCAGTTGTGGAGCTGGTGCTGGGACCTCCCGGCTGGCAGGGGCTGGGAAGCCTGTTCCCTTCCCAACTCCATGATCACAGATCTGAATTGGGAACAAGCTCCCCAGCCTGTTCCCCAGCCTGTTCCCCACCCAGCTCCATGGTCAGGCTCTCCAACCCACACCCCATAGTTGTGGAGTGGGGCTGGGAACTGTACCAGTCAGGAGTGGATCCCAGTCCTGTGCCCCAATTGGTGATCAAGGCATAGGATTTAAAAAAGCTGCAGGGGTGAAGCAAGTCCCAGCCCCCTACCCTGATCCACCAGTGGGGCAGCTAATATCAAGCCCCTAGCTGGGCAGGGAATCCCCAGCCAGCCAAAAGCTTGCTGCTAGCTGCCCCACCGGTGGATTGAAGCAGGGGGCGGGGACCTGCCCCTCCCCTGCAGCTCTTCCAAGTCCCCTGCCCCAAACAGGGAACCAGGCAGGGCTGGGAGCTCCCTGTTGCTGGAGCAGGAAGACATTGTCCTGTCCCACCCTTCCCCAGGAAGAGAGCATTTTCCCAACCTGGTCAGGAGACAGCTGTCTTCTGGCCCCATAATCCCTGCCAGCACCCAGGGGGAGTCTAGAGCTCCCCCGTGGTGGCAGCAGGGCCCCATTGCAGAGCAGCAGGAAGCAAGAACAGCAGCAAATCTGCTCCCACTTCCCTACACATGTAGACACCTACACAGGAGTGTTTACTCAGGATCAAATGCACGTGTAGACACCCAGTAAGACTTAGGCAGAATTTAGTCTCAAAACTGCACTTCTGAAATGCCTGCTCATCAAACTGTAATGGCACCAGAACTCTGCTTTTGACCTTAAATTTCCCAGCCACCTACATGTTCTGTCTCTGTGTGTATGTCCAAAAGAATCTCAGTCTTCACAGAGTTAAGCAGCTTGGCTCCTCACTCGTGCCTAAACCCAGCTGGCATATAGAAAAGATGTTCTTTTACCTAAGTACCCTTGAACAGTGTGTGTACCTGACGCCCAGTAACAGAATGGCACAAAACACTGTATGACTTACCACTTTATTTTAAAACACACCCAGTGCTGACTCCGGCTAGACCCCTTATCCAGGAAATTGGAGGTCAAGTTTAAACCCTGCTCCTGCCTGAGCACTTTCAAACTTAGAGCTCAGAAGCATCAGGCTAGAGGGTGGGAGGTCTCTTAACCCCTTATGTTAAAGGTGTAGGAAAAGAATTCAAAATTCATTGGAACAAAAAGCAAAAACAGAAGGGAGCATGACTGTGCACTGCCATGATAAAGGCACTCACTTGGAAAGGAGTGTTTTGGGTGTGAGCCTCTATTCCCAACAAAGTGTCTGTGGTGGCTTATATGAAACAGTCACTGAATAAAAGCCAGAAACTGTCCTTGGAGCACTGGAGACCTTTTAGACTGCAGTTGTGCTCTCTCTGACCGACTGAATCTTGAATCTTTTTCTACACCATGGAACAGGCTCAATAGGGTATGTTGAAAAACTCCTTGTAACGGGTTAGTCAATAGCTGGGACATGCCCCAAGGAGGTTAAAGATGTGGATGTGAACCTCTCCCGCCCCTTTCAGCTGAAGCAGGGATATTAATTTTCCTAGACAGGTGTTCTAACCTGTAGCCCTCTCACCTTCTCTCCCAACCGTGCTTTAGGAAGAAAAGAAAAAAATGAGCCCTTCCCACTCCTTGACAGAAAAATTGTAGGCACTTACATCAGAACAGGGTTCTGGGATGGAAAGCCTGAATGATGAAGGTACCTTCCTTCAGTCCAGAAAGAAGGATGTCATTGAAGGATGCCTTCTGTCCTAAACTGGTCCTTCTGCTTTGGACCACATTCTGATATGCCTAAAACACCGTCTACACTCTATAGGGATCCAAGGCAGAAGTGTAACAAGCAGGGTTGGCAAACCCAGTGGGAGAGTAGGGGGGTGGAAGGGAGGGGTACAATTCTGAGAACAGAGGGGCACATGCATGTTTCTGAGAATATGGGGGGCACACAAGTGCCTGGGGGAGCAAAAGCGTGTGGGGGAAGGGGGGTGCACAGCAGTCTTACGCTTACTGAGATATCCTAAACAGCTCCCCACTGTGCTGCTGCTACCACCACTGAGTGCTCTGTCTGCTCCAGCTGTTCTCTGTTTTGGAGTTCCCAGCATGGGTAAACTGTGGGGCACGGACTCTCCAGGGGTGAGAAGAGATTCTGGCACCTGTCCTAACTGGGTGCCCCAGGCAGGTGCCCCTCTCACCCACTCTTAGTCATGCTACTGCCCCAAGGTATCTTAACACAAGAGTATAATTTCCATTCCAGCTGCCAAAATCCTTGTTGGATCTAGCTTCCAGTCCAATATGGCTGTTCAGAGGCAGGCATAGTCATGGCCCATCCTTTGTGGTTATCCCTTACTTTTCTTTCCCAAAGAGATGCCCTTTACACTCTTACAAGTATAAAGCCACCCCTGTAAAAGACAGTAGATTGGGCTACCCTTATAATCATCCTTGAATTTTCCACAGGAATAATGGCAGGAACACCCCTCTGGCCCAGCTTTGTTCCTCCAAATCAAGAAAATACAATTCCTAAAAAAAGTATTTTAAAAAGTCTGGGGTCAAGGATAGTGTGTCACCATGGACAGACTGCTTCCAAGTGCCTGAGGCCTTTCTGTTTTGCTGGATGTAGCACAGAAGAGAGTATGACCTTACAGCTCTGTGTCACCTTCACGTCCTTTGGTGAGGCAAAAGCAAAACTACAGCTTGGGTTCACAAGGAGAGCAGGTATATTTTAAAACAAGGAGCATGCCTTAAAAATCCTTAAATAAAGAACAGGGCAAGTAAAATGCAATATGCAGAGTTAAAAAAATATATCCTCCACAAGAGAGGTGAAGCTCCTAGATTTTGGGCTGAATAGTGCACAATTACGTAAATGGTGTCTTCCTCCTACACACTTACAGCTGGTACTATTCCTTCTAATGGACAGCTCTAGCACTTTCTTGTCCAGTCTTGTACTGAGACAGTCTCTTCTGAAGAATCATATGGTCATTCAACTAAAAAATAACCATAATTAATAACAACCCATGGAACTGTCTAAATATCTGTAGCAGGAAAGGACTTTGGGTTTTGTTTCAAGGCAGCTGCCATTGTGAGGAAATTAGAGGAGTTTAGGATGGGAGGCAATCCAGCCTGCCTAGAAATAAATAAGAAAATCAGGCAGCTTTGTAAATGAGTTTCAGATACAATTTCAGCCTGTAGTTAAAAACTAGAGGAGAGAAAGGAGAACTGGATTTGTTTAAAATTAATTTCATAGGATCCAAGAGTCATAAATGAATACAGAAAATCTGCATTCCTCTCTCTCCCTCTGTCTCTCTCTCTCACATGCACACACACAGTTCTTCTTTTTTATTAATTGGTTCACTGGTGGGTGGGTGTTTCATTCATCACAGAATCAAAGCTGAGCCAAAGCAAGCAAGCAATGGCAGGACTGGCCTAAACAGTATTTGGACTGAGGAAGGATGTTATAGACAGACCAGGTCTCAGAAAGAAAGCTGAAGGAAGGAGCATAGGCTTTCTGCATTTACCTAAAACTTCTGGACTTGTTCTTTTTGGAAATACATATACATGAAACATAGGGGCTTTTGTACAAGGTTTGTTACAATTGTTTTTATAAAGCCTCATTCTTCATAGCAAAAAATATGTTAAAACCTAATTAGAGCTTGTCATTTGTGCTAAGACCTGTTGGACTGAAATATGGTTCTTCCAGAGAGCAAGTGAGCCATCAACAATATCGTTGCCTTTTGGCTTCACTATGCTCACCATCTGGTAAGCACACAAGTCATACCTAGAGTTGGTCGTATTGCCAGCTAATCCACCACTTGGTAGCAATTGGCAGCTTAGCCGGGCCATGAACGTTTAGGTTTTGTTGAGCTCATCTCCCATCCCCTAACAGCCAAGCTGCAGCTCAGTGGTGCCTTGACATAGGTGGAACAATTTTGCATGAAGTCAACTGTACCTTGGAGTATATGTTAGCCCAAAACTGAAGCAAGCACAAGGCACAGGGGTAATGTTTCAGTCTCGTGCCCACTGCAAGTTGAAAGAAACCCCAGGATGATTTATTCTAGCGTGGAACAGCATTTCTCAAGCAGCCCCAAAGTGGGTCTCAAGTGTGTATGAAAGGGTCACGAACAAACTTTAAAAAAGGATTCTCCTTTGAAGGAGAAAAATGTGGGAAACCATGGCTTTTCCCTTGCAGGCAGGCAGAGCTCCAGGCTGCAAGGGGCTGCTGGTGCCACAGGGGGAGGTGGGCAGGGGGCAGCAGATCAGGAGTGAGGGGCACTGGGTCAGGGGCACTGGGCAACAATGTTTACAAATGGGTCCTGGCACAAAAAAGGTTGAGAACCGCTGGTCTAGAGCTCAGGTCCTCCACCCGGGGCTGAGCAGAACTAGTGTCAAGGCTGTTAGATGGGGAAGGGGCTCCTTAAACTGCTGTCAGAAAAACGTGGATCCGGAGCCCACAGCAAACTTTGATTTTGCAGTAAGTAGCGGTGGCCATCTCCTGTTGTTCTGCCACTTGTGTTGAGAGGGGCCTGTCAGAAACTGATTGAGGAACATATCAGAACAGGTCTCTTTTAGGATGACTGTATTTATTTCTTTTGTCCATGCCCTTGTTACTTTGCTGGGGGCGAGCACTGGACTGGACTTCAGCCTCGTGCTGGGCCGAGGCGTCTAGGGGGCACGAGCCTGGGTGAGACGCGGGGGGAGGCGGCAGAGATCCTCCCTCCCCGGAGTGTCTGACATGGCAGCTTGCGGTTTGCTGCCCGTTTGCTTTAGGGATAAAACGCGCTTGAGATGTTGCCTCTCCCCTCGTCCGAGACGAAGTGGAAGAAGGCTTCTTCCCGCCCTCCCGCTCCCTGGCTTCCCTCAGCTGCCCGTGTACGCGCTGTGGCTGAGACGGGGCTTTAGGTCTCCCTGCTTCCCTTGGGCTATTTCTGCACAAGCTGGGGGAGGGGGGACGTGCCCCGATCTCTCACACGCGTGTGCGCGACCGGAGAGGGGCGAAACCACAACCCTGCGCGGATTAAGGGAAAAGAGGGAAAAGGCACGCGTCCTCCTTCCTCTCCCTCCGGCTCGGGCGGCGCGACCCGAGGGTACAGCGAAGTTGTCTCGCCTGGTCTCGGCTTTGAGGGAGCCCAGCCGTCTTGTGGGGGGAGGGGCGGGGAGGCCCCGCGTGGGAACCCCCCTTCCCTGTGCAGCGGGAGCCAGGAGGATCAGCGGAGCAGGCTGCCCGGCGAGGCGGGGGATCTCCCGCCCTGGAGGATCACCAGCCCCGGGCAGACAGACAAAGCCTGGCGGGGATGATGTGCCTCTGGACCCGGTGACCTCCTGGAGGTCCACGACTCGGCGCCGAGCGGCGCAGCGGGCAGGCGGGGCTGAGCACGGCTCTTGCGGCTGCGAGTCCCACTTGGGAAGCGGGCAGAGACCGGGCTCGCTCCCGCCGGGCCTCCCGCCTGCCCGGGGCCCCGCAGCGCGGCCCGCAAGGGAGCAGGACCGGGGGAAGGCCGGCCTGGGCTTCCCCAGCTGCTTCCCCAGCTAGCTCCAGAGTCCCCCCTGGCCCTGGGGGCAGGCTCCCGCACACCCTGCCCCGCGGCGCGCTCCCGCCCAGGGGCACCCTCCAGCCGCAGGGCGCGGGCACTGGGCGAGCCTGGGGAAGAAGGAGGAGGAGGAGGAGTGTGTGGGGGAGGGCGGTGGCCGGCCCCGGGTCATGCGGCTGGAGGCAGGGGCACTTGGCGAGTGCCCGGCGGGAAGGGAGCAAGGCGGGGCGTGGGAGATGGGGCCCAGGCCAGGCGAGATGCCCTCCGGCCTGGGGCTTGGGGAGTCGGCCCGGTAGCTGGATTGCTCCTCCTGGCCGGGTAGTGCCAGGGGCTGGAGGGGCGAGGCCGCTTTGGCCACTGCCACCCCGGCCGTGCGGCCCCGGGGGCGGGGGAGCCGCCTGCCACCGCCTCCTGCGGGAGGGCCAGGGCTGGGTCAGACGCGCCCCGTGTCCTGCGAGCCCGGAGCTAAAGTGGGGATTGTTTGTGGAAGCAACAGTCGAGGAGGTTAATCTTGGCTGGTTGGAGTTAAAAAAGGCAAATATTTCCGCTTGTGCCCTCCTGCCTTTCTCAGCATTGGTTGTCAATCCTCAAGCGTGTTATCCTTACAAGGCATCAGTTTGTTTGGCTGATCTCAGCAAGGTTTTCTTCTCCAAGTAGAACTATAATTGCTATAATTCTACTGTATCATTTGGATCATTGCAGTATTGTTGTTTTCTCTCTCTCTTTCTCTCCCCCTAACACTGCAATAACGCGCTCCAGTGTTAAATTAGCAGGTTGCAGGGGGAAGGAAAGGGAAAGGAGGGGGGAAAAAGACCATAAATGAATGAAAGTTTGTTAAAAAAAATAAATAAAACAACAAAGTGACTTGGCAAAGGCGAGATCGCATCGCAGAGGATCTTCGCGTGTAATCAGGGCTCATTGTTTCTCCTTTCAATGGCTCCCAAATTGGCCGGCGGGCTCCAGATGAAGTTTATCTCTGCGGTGGAAATGCGGGAGATGAAAAGGTTGAGCCTAACGTGAGGGGTCCCGGGCCGACAGGGGCAGCTGGAGAGCCATCGGAGCGCCCGACCCCAGAAATTAAACCCCCCTCCTCTTCCCCTGGGATGAAGGGGTTTGTATGCCCCTAAATGTCATTGCAGCAGCCGGCTTCTCAGTGCAGCGCCAGCAAAGGAAAGGCTGTAGCAGGGAGCTCAGTCCCTGCAGCCCCTTCCACCCCGCACCTGCCCTGGGGAGGCCCGGATCCATCCCGCATGCCCCGCACGGCTGGAGTTTCCCAGCAGCCGGGCTCCAACCCAGCCTGTCCATGCCCGCCATCGACGGGCCAAACGAAAAACGCAGCTCTGTTGAAAAACAAATAAATCAGAGAGCAGGATCTCAAGCAGACACGGGATCAGGAAGACTTTGCAAGAAGAGCTATAGTGGGGGGAGAGAAAAAAACCAACTGCAATTCACTTGCATCAATCCCGAGGGAGAAATTGAACGTGAAAACTGGGGGAGGGCAAATAAATGAAGGAATCCTCTCTCACACTCCCTCTTTTTTTTTCTTTTCTTATTGAAACCGAGCGCCAATTCCATAGTTGCGATGCAGCCCGCGGTATTTTGTTATAACAGGAGCGGAGAAAAGTAGCCTTCACAATACAGCCAGCCTGCAAAATCCGAGCAGGCGGTGGCTGAGCTGCAGCGTGTGCTGGAGCTAGGACATGTGCAGGCTAATACTTAGTTTCTAGGGGGATTGTTATTAATTAAAGAATAGCATAACCGAGGAGGTAGAAACAGCGAGAGCAAATTGTAGCTTATTTTTTTAAACGGAGGCATTGAATGGTGCCACTGATGATTTCAGGGCTCTTGGTTGCAGAAAATGTGCCTAAGAGCAGCTGCATCTTCTCCTCGGAGTCGAAAAGAGACTTTCCTCCTAGATCGCGTTCCCACTCCAGCAGCCCAGGTCGGATGCTTCGAAAAATCATCATCATTATCATCATTAAAAAAAAACAAACTATCAGGCAAAGCGAATGGGAACGGTCCTTTGAGTGAATCACCAGCAGAAAGTCCAGCTTCTCGAGGACGCTTCCTTTGAGATTGGCTTAGGGCTTTTTGTCGCTCAGATTTGACATGACAATGTCGCTTTTGTCATTTTTAATTTTTTTTTTGGGGGGGGGTTAGGCAAGCGGTATGATCACCCACCTTCCAGGTGTAGAATGAGACCCGCTGCCTCCCTTCCCCACCCCTCCGAGTATTTAAAAATACACACACACACACACACAAACATATATATAAATCAGAAGAAATACATGCCACGTACAGAAGGCTTTTCTGTGCCCGATTGCATTTATGCAGCTCTTGGAAATGATGTCTGCCTTCATGGCGCGCCCGCCCGTGTGTGTGTGTGTGTGTGTGTGTGTGTGTGTGTGTGTGTGTGCCTACACGTATACATAATAAAGTCCTTACTCTTTACAATTCGCTTTGTTTAAAGAACCTGGAGTTAAGGCTGCACCATGAAAACCCGTGTGTCGATGTGATTGGGGGGGGGGGGGTTGAAATAAAGCTGTCTTTCCAAGCCAGCTCTCGGAGGAATGAATCATCTAAGTGTGCAGTTGAATTATTTTCGGGTGACAAAGGAGAGATCCCCTCCAACGTGTCTCCTGGGCGAGCAGGATGGGAATCATAAATGTACATTTCGGCAGGAGACGCGCAGACAATTAAAACATGCCAATTAAAATCCAACCGGAGCTGTATAAACAGTGAGCTTCAAATTCTGCCTGGGATGTGCTATCGCTTGGCCAATGAACAGGAAAAGAAAAATCTTAGACGCCTTTCAGCTCCAAAGCTGTATTTAAAGTGTCGCGGGGGGTGGTGTGTTTAAGCCCAACTGAGGGATGGGAAAGGTGAGTGAGAAGCGAGCCCAGACCCTCTGGGTTGCAGCGTCCTGCTGTTGCCCCCGGGGACCGGGTGCTGCAGTTGCTGGCACTCCCGCCCGTTTCAAATGGGGTATTAAATAGTTGTGCCAAGCCAGCCCCGGCATGTCTATCACGCATTAGCATTTGAAAGCGTTTTCCAGATGTTTATTACAGTAAAAATCCCAATTATGAATCCTTGTATTTTTAAATACTGACTGTAAACGATTCAAGTAGATGCCTTTGTAAAACGCTTTTTCCTTGACACATTCAACAAGGAAGGCTGAGGAGGAGGAAAACCAGGCCTGGACTCTCCCTCACCTCGCCCTGGGCTTCCCTCCCAGCCTTTGGCTTGGCCCTAAAGATCCTGCCTCAGAGGTGAAGCGGAGAAAGGAGTGAGCTTGCCGGAGGCATCCGTGAACCCCGCATCAGTGCCAAGCGTGGGCAGCATCTCGGGTGCAGACAGACGTGGCTCTGCCCGCTGTAACTCATCGATTTCTGCCAAGCGGTCTGAATGACAGCCTTACCCCAGACCAAACAAACAGAAGCAAAACCGTTTGGGAAGCCCCCCGCACCCTCTGTTTTACACGCACGGCTGCTTTTCTGGGACCCCGGGGGTGAGACCGCTTCTCCTTCGTAGGGAAACCTTGAAACAAGCCGAGACTTGGCGTTCCCCCAACCAGAGAGGGTGAGATGTCGCCTCCGGGGTCCAGAGCTCCGTGTCTCTGCCCACGGCAAGGGGCTGGATGTCACGGGCCAGCTTTGGAAAGCCAAAGGGGCCAGCACATGGCACCCCTTCCCACACCGCAGGCTTTTGTGGCCAATCTCGCAGTGAAAGTGGAAGGGCGCAGGCTCGCTCTCTCTCTGCCCCCTTGCACCAACAACAGCCTCATCTCTTTATTTCTGCTCTAAAACTAGGGCGGGGGGGAGAGGAACCCATCATCTAACAGTAGAGGGAGCTGCCAGCTTGCCCTTCTCGCTTCGAGAAGGACCCCGGTCCCGGGGCAGTGTCCCAGAGCCTCTCAAAGGCGAACAAGTCAATCGTGGCAAAAAAGCAGCCGCTCCGCAGGCACTCACGTCCCCCGACCTGGAGAGCCCGGGCAAGCACGCAGGCCAGCAGTGCCCTCGGGGAGGGGCGCAGGGGGGAAGCGAAGTGGCAATGAACTTGGTGCCGCCGCTGATCCCCGGCGCGATCCAAGCCGGGCTTTGCGGGCGGCTGGCAGCCCAGCCTCTGGCGAGAGCCAATGAGAGGGCGTCTCCCAGCACGTGGAGGAGAGGGAATCAAGAGCAAAGCAATTGCAGCTCACTACACTTGTTACTAGTGTCCTGAGCGAGGAAGAGGGGCGAGCGGAGCCGCGGGTGGGGGGAGTGCAGAGCGCCCCGGCCCCAGCCCCGTGCCCACACGCGCGCCCAGGCCGGAGCCGCCGGGGGGCACGGCCCGAGCCATGAGCAATCAGTACCAGGAGGAGAGCTGCTCCGACAGGCCCGAATGTAAAAGTAAATCTCCAACTTTGCTGTCCTCCTACTGCATCGACAGCATCCTGGGCCGGCGGAGCCCCTGCAAGATGAGGCTGCTGGGGGCGGCGCAGAGCCTGCCGGCCCTGTCCGGCCGCGCCGAGCAGGACAAGGCCGGCCAAGGTAAGTGCGGCGGGCGGCGGGCGGGGCCCGGGCTTGCCCGACGGCGCGGGGCCTC
>NW_017729032.1:187949459-187950394 GCF_001723915.1 Gavialis gangeticus | reverse complement strand
AGGGCTCGGGGCAGCCCGGCCCCCGCCCCCGGCCCGGCTCAAGGGCGAAGCCCAGCCGTGAGGAGACCCGCTGCCGACAACACCCGCCCCAGCCGCCCCCGTCTCGTTTGCACCGGGCCGGGCTGCGGCCAACTGCCGCGGGCGATACTGTTTCGTGCCGGGCGCTGCTTTCCGCCTGTCTCTGTGCCCGGAGCGAAACCGGATTCAGTCTGGATCCGAGGGGAACCAGGGGGCTTTCACGCACAGAGAGAGCGAGAGCTCGATCTAGCTACAGATAGATCAATCTTTAGAGATGTATCTATAGATAGATAGGAATAGATATCTACAGGTCTATACAGATCGATATCTGTGTAGAGATAGCCTTAGAAATAGCTTTCCTAGATATATCTATACTCGGATCTGTCTATATAGATAGATCCATCTATATCTGTCTACGGATAAATACGTGTATCTATATCTGCCGGTATCTAGAGATAGATCTATCTCTACCTTAAATATATGTGTCTATATCTAGATAGCTAGATATGTCTCTCTCTCTATCTCGATAGATAGATAGATAGATAGATAGATAGATAGATAGATAGATAGAAAGAAGCCTTCTGGTTTCCCTTGGATCTGGACTGAATCCGATTTGGCTCCGAGACTGCGGTATATATATATACTGGATTAAGTCCAGATCCGAGGGAAACCAGAGGGCTTATAGCTATAGATCTATATTTATCCATATACATAGCTATCTCTCTATCGATAGATAGATAGATCAATCTAAAATAGCTAGCTAGGTGGATAACTAGATCGCTAGGTAGATCCCGATAGATCTAGCTGTGGCTCGGGGTTTTGTACAGCCAGGGCCGGTTTGCCCAGCGCGGGCGGGCGCCGATGCCCGTGTCCCCGCAGCTCCCCGCGCGGCCGGGGCGGCGGGTTTGGCCGGGGGG
>NW_017729032.1:187947585-187948828 GCF_001723915.1 Gavialis gangeticus | reverse complement strand
GCAGGTCAGCATCAGCCGCAGCAAGTCCTACCGCGAGACCGCGCCTTTCGCGCCCGGCGCCGACGACCTGGGCCGCCCCGACGAGCGGCCAGGACCGGCGCCCGCCCCCGCGGGGGAGGACGAGGACGAGGACGAGGAGCTGCTGGAGGACGAGGAGGACGAGGAAGAGGAGCTGGAGGAGGAGGAGGACGAGGAGGAGCTGGCGGCCGGGAACCCCCCCGGGCCGGGCGCCGACGGCGCGGAGCTGTCGCCCAAGGAGGAGCTGCTGCTGCCGCCCGACGACGCGGAGGGCAAGGACGGCGAGGACAGCGTGTGCCTCTCGGCCGGCAGCGACAGCGAGGAGGGGCTGCTCAAGCGCAAGCAGCGCCGCTACCGCACCACCTTCACCAGCTACCAGCTGGAGGAGCTGGAGAGGGCCTTCCAGAAGACGCACTACCCCGACGTCTTCACCAGGTAGCGGCCCGGGCGGGAGATCGGGAGGGCGGGGGCCGGGCCGGGCCGGGGCGGGCTGTGGGCAGAGCCCCTCACGGCCCCGCGTCTCTGTGCTTGCCCCGCAGGGAGGAGCTGGCCATGCGGCTGGACCTGACCGAAGCCCGCGTGCAGGTGAGTGCGGCCGAGCCCGGCCCCGCGCACGGCCCGCCCCGGACGCCCCTCTTCTTCCCTCCCCGCCTCCCCGCCCCGCTCCGCTCCGCTCGGCTCCACGCAGGTATTTGCCCGCGACGCCAGGTCCGATGGGGCTGCGCGAGAGGCCACTGAGCGCCACGGCAGACAGGCCAGGGACGGGGTTTGCTTTCCTCTGGCTAATGCTCTTTGATTGCAGCCACTGATCTCATCGCCGGCGGGCGCGGGGCTCGCAGCAGCGCCCATTAACCCCGGGAGAAGGGGCCGGGGAAGCGGGGGCGGGGGAGGAGGAGGGCCCCTGCTTGCCAACAGAAAACAGATGTCCCCGGGCTCGGAGCTGAGCAAATCACTTTACAGTTAGAAGCCGGCGCTGATAAAGCCTCATAAATTCCATCTGCCTCATTTGCCCCACGACAGCTCCCGGCATTAGAGGGGCTCGGCCGGGAGGCGCCCCCCTCCCTCTGTTGACACATTGCTCCATTGTCAACCAGCGCTGCCCGCTCGCGGCTCGGGGGAGCGAGCCGTGGGAAAGTTAAATAGGGAGAGCGCGGAGCAGGAGCCCCCCCGCACGGCCGGGCCGCCCCGCGGGGTGGGCGCGCAGGCAGGAGGCGGCTGCGGGACG
>NW_017729032.1:187941772-187947381 GCF_001723915.1 Gavialis gangeticus | reverse complement strand
CGGACCAGCGCCGTGCTCGCCACTCTCCGCGGCTCGCGCACGGCTCCGCGCTCCGACACGTGCGTGCGTGCGTGGCCCCTAAGCCGCTGCCCGCCCTGTGCAGACGGGGCCGGGCGGCCCGTGGGGCTCAACCCAGCCCCGGCTGCTGGGAACGGACTTGAACATGGACAGGCACCAAAAAAAAAATAAAAATCTTTCGGGGCTAAAAACAGAAAATAAGCCTCAAGCCCCCCCGAGCTGGCCGCGCTCCGGGCCCAGCGGCCGGGTTTCTCGGGGGGCGGAGGACTGGGGCATGTGCCGGGGAAGAGCCGAGCCCCGACGGGGCGATCGCGGGCAGCGCCGGGCTCAGCCCGGCCGGGGCAGGGAGGGCTTTTTGGCCGAGCAGGAGCCGTGCCCGGGGGCCGGGGCTGGGGCGAAGCAGCGACAGGCGGGGGGCGAGATGCTTAAACCCGTTTTCTTTTGGCTTGCAGGTATGGTTCCAGAACCGTAGGGCTAAGTGGCGGAAGAGGGAAAAGGCTGGGGCTCAGACGCACCCCCCAGGTTTGCCTTTCCCTGGTCCCCTGTCGGCAACTCACCCCCTCAGTCCATACCTTGATGCTAGTCCTTTCCCTCCTCATCACCCAGCTCTAGACTCCGCCTGGACTGCAGCCGCGGCCGCTGCGGCCGCCGCCTTCCCCAGTCTACCTCCTCCACCGGGCTCTGCAACTTTGCCACCCAGTGGGACCCCACTAGGCCTCAGCACTTTCCTGGGCGCGGCCGTATTCCGGCATCCAGCCTTCATCAGCCCTGCTTTCGGCAGGTAACGCCTTCCGCTTTTCGCATTTGCAAAAGAAACCAAACCCGCGCGTAAGACGATGCGCGCCAGGACGCGGCAGCCTCGCTTAGGTGTGGGGGGAGCGGGGGGAGCGCCCCGAGCTGCCCTGCCGAGCCCGCCTGCTGCAGCCTGGGGCCTCCGCCCTGCCGCTCGCTCAGAGCCGCGGGCCAGAGACCTGCCGGGCAATGAAAGAGTAACAAGACAAGTTTGGAAGAGCCCAGCTGGCTTGAGGCGCTGGGTCAGAGCGCAAGGAAACCTCTCGTCTTGAAGCTCTGCCCCTCTTGTCCTGCCACTGACTCGCTGCTTTCCTGGGAGAGTTGGGGGAATAGTTTGGAATTTGATTCATTTCGCCTTTTTTTGTTTGTTTGTTTGTTTGGTTGTTGGTTTTGGTGTTTTTTGTTTTCTGTCCACAAGTTGTCCTTGCTTCCGTTCTACTTTTTTTTTCTTTTTTCTTCTCTTTTTTTTCTTTCCTGGAGCCTATTAGTTATTCCCGGCCATTCGCAGCGTTTTTACTTTCTGGGTCGGCACCTCTTTTCGCAAGCAAGTTCCTTGTGGATTATTTGATATTCGAAATTCGCTGTCTTAGTTGGTGGTGATTGGAGACGTAGGTCACATGTTATGTTTCCCTTCCCGGATTGGATAAGGTCAGCTCTTAGGAGCAGATTTCCAGAATGAATGCTCGGGTCTGTTAATTCGAAAGCCGCCTTCTGTAAATACCCCCCCCCCCAAATATCCCCTCTTATTCCTCCTTAAAATTCTCTGTTGCCACAAATATGCCTGTCCCTAATTTCATTTGCCACAGTCCTGCCCCTAGTTTTGCCAGACACACGTTTAAACGCAGGTGAGAGAGAAAGCGATTTAAAAATGACTAGAAATCATGCTGGAGTGTTTCCCGAGCTCTTGTTGCTCTGTGTGTTTTTGCACCTGACTCAAACAGTGGTGTAAGACACCTGAAATAAAAGAAACGAGTCGTGTATATGGTCTCTCCCTTTATTTAAGGGAAAAAACAAATGAAATACAAAAGTCTGTAGTTAACCACGAAGAGAAAGAAACAATAGAAGGATGTATTAAGCTGGAGAGAGCAGTGAAAATAAAACTGAATGCAACTCCAGTGATCTCTGTTTGGAAGAACAAAGAAATAATAGATTCATCCAACTGAGCAGCCTCCAGGGAGGAAAATAATAATAAACCTTTAGTAAAATTAGTTTCTTAGTCCAACCCAATAAAATTAAACATTTTATGCCTCAAATTGTAGTCAGTGACTCAATTTACCTAATGGAAAAAGCGATGTTACAGTGCTGTCACGCCCCCTGCTTAGAGTGATGATTTCACAGTTTATCACTTCTCCGGAAGCATTAGTGCAATCCTTCTACTATTTTTTTTCTGACAACAAATTGAAAAGTGATTTGTAAAAGCTTACTAACAACAGCCTGGATAATGGTCTGTAAGATTAAAATAGGCATGAGAGAGAGAGCGAGAGAGAGAATTCACTAACGTTTGATTCATCTACCTGGAAACGTAGCATTTTAGTATGTCTTAGGTGGTTTAAAACTGTTCAAGCAAGTTCAGCACAACAGGGATTATCTCCCAATAATCAAACCTATAATTGTTTCCATATCCATACTATTGCTAGATCATTTTTTTTACCACTAAAATTACGGATTCTGAGGAGCCTTAAAAAAGCTGAGCAGTAATTGACCTCGTCGAGGCAATTCGTTCTGTTCCAGCAAATTTTAATACTTAATAGCAACGTCAAAGACGGAAAAAGAAAAAAAATGTAGCAGCCAATATAGGAGCTTAGCATGCTAGGGCTTAGTATGTAGACCCTGTTGCCTTCAAGGAACACAGTTCAATTCCTAGCCGTGATGATGTCAATAATCACATCCTTGGTTAATGGAGAGTCTGTACATCTTGATGTGCCAGTCAAGGGGGTCACTTGCACTCTTCAGAGTGACTGCTCTGGTGAGAGAAGTAAGAAAAACTAGAGGGAAGGCATTTAAAAGATTGTGTCATTGAGCTGGGATGCTAGGTTGCTGGATAATAATTGGCATTCCACTGTGAGGAAATCAACAGGAATGCCACTTCCTGCTGGGTATGGGCATCAATGCTGAGGAACCGCTCAGACACTTTGGGCACCGGGGCTGCACAACCTTTACAGGAAGGCGATGATTTGTGGGGGTGGGGGAGGAAGAAATACATTCCTCGGAGGGGAAATAAAGGCGGAAGAATAGAAATGGGAGAGTTTAACATTTGCAGCTCTTCTTTTTCTTCTTCTTCTTTTAGATGATAGATAAGGTGAAAATAAATCCCCCAAAGCATTTCATTTCGGAATCCCTCTCCCTGATAAGTGTAAATCACAGTATCAGCTGCTGCTGACAGTGTGCTCTAGCGTGAGCTGCTGTCACCGGCAAATCTGAGGGAATTAAACTCTCTTTTTTTAAAAAAAATCTTTTGACTGCCAGCCGTGAGATTTTTTCAACATGCCTTTGTCTCTTCCACATTAGTGATAATACTTCCCATCCTATTATTTATGACATGAACTCGGCTAGAACTCTTAGGAGAGAAGCCAGCAGGGAAAAGGGGGAAAATATACGGCAACACCGGTCACCTTGTTCTTACAACACACCAGCACCACCACAACACACGCACATAGCTGCTTTGGTTTTGACCAAAATGTTTACTTTACTTGCAGGCTCTTTTCCACTATGGCTCCCCTGACTAGTGCTTCCACTGCTGCTGCCCTACTGAGACAGCCCACTCCTGCCGTGGAAAGTGCAGTGCAATCAAGTGGGCTATCAGATCCAGCAACAGCTGCAGCAGACAGACGGGCTTCTAGCATAGCAGCTCTGAGGCTGAAAGCAAAAGAACATGCAGCTCAACTCACACAGCTCAATATTATCCCTGGGAACAGCACAGGGAAAGAGGTGTGCTAAAATCAGAGAGGAAAATATAAGGAATTAAAGAAATAAATAAAGGTCACCTCAGATATAGCACGAACCAAGACCAAATGGAAAAAGAGGACCAGCGACTAAGACATTGGGTAGGTTCTCGAGTTAGGAACTTGAAGAAAGCAAAAGCATCCTGTGCATCTCGGGAGTGAGTGCATCCACATTTAGGAGCTCCTGCATAAGTAACTCCTTGGCTGGTACATTTTTGAAATGTGCAACATCTTAATTTCTTCATTGATCATTAAACAAAAAAAAGGTCCTAAGACAAGATATTATATATATATATATATATTAATGTTACATACATTAAATATTTTTCCTTCTGTACATCTGGCAAAAATGAAATTGTAATTTCAACAGCAACAACAAAAAAAACCAAAACCCTCCCCCACAGCTTCTTAGACTAATTTAACATCCTAAGATGTTGTTTTATCAGGAGCACTGGAGAACTATTTTTCATGGTAATGCAGCCCGCTGCATATTATCAACCAAGGATGCTGCCTGCCAGTGCAGAATGAAGGAGTTTGATGCTGTAAGATAACCAGTGCACTTAAAGGAAAGGGTTTATCTTTTTCTTGTTATAGTCTTTATCACTACACCAACCAAGGTTTTTATATCAAACCAAAGGGAAATACACTGCTAGAATATGGACTGTTTAAGTCACTAAACTGTGATTATTGATTCTGTACATACCATTGTTATAAAAAAGAAGAACAGAGCTTTGTATATTTGAAATGTTATAAAACAATTGCACTCAGTGTAGTGTTGTAAAAGTTTGTCATCTGTAGATTCTTACTGTGTTGTAGATACAATAGGGTTCCTAGACAAAATATTTATGTACAAACCCTTTATTTAACTTATTAACTGTAGAGGTTTCTGAAACCCTAAAAAGGCGATGGTACAGTACTTTTGTGTAATGTCCTTATTGTTAACACTTTTCCTTGCTCTCGAGTGGGGAAGTGCCACAATCCGAAAATAAAAAAAATATATATGTTTAACAATACATATATATATATATCTATATATATATATATATAAAAATATTTGTGAAGGATACATTGAGGGCAGGTCCAAGAAGCTAGGCAGTACCAGGCAGGTCTAGCAGAGCTGGGTTAGCCCAGAGGCGGCGGGAAGAGAGGCTGCTGAGCCCGTGTTTGGCAGAGGTGGATCTTTTTTTTTTTTTACTCTTCGCGTTGCTTTTTCAACAAAAACGGGATTTTTATAAAAAAAACAAACCAACCCCCAACCCCGCCAGTGTCGCCGTGGCTCTGCTCCTCTTGCTGTGTGCCCCCCAGCAGGCACTGGAGCTGTCCTGGCAGCCCGGGGGGCCCCGCTGCTTTCCGGGGGGCGCGGAGCGGGGGCAGAGCCGCGAGCCGTGGGAGAAGCGCCCCCGGCCTGCTGCCCCCGGGGGCCGGGTGGGCAGCGTCCCCACGCGGGCTCCTTGCCGTCGCCTCCCCTCTCCTCAGGGCAGCGCGCGCGGGGTTGCCCCGGGGCTCCCCCAGGCCTTGCAAGCAGCGTTTCCCGCGGGGCTCGGCCGGCCGCCCTCAGCCTGGCCGCGGGGATCAGAGGCGCGGCCCCCGCCCGGCCGCACAAAGCGCCTCGCCCCGCGCTCTCCCTTCCCCGCACCCGCCGAGAGACCCCTGAGCTGCCCCCTCCTCTGGGTGGGTGCACGGTGGCGGAAGCGCGGTTCTCCCCGGAGGACTTAATCTCCGACCCGATGCGGCCCAAGTCTGTGGGGACGCTTGGCCGCAAGGCAAGAGGGAGCTGCCCCCTGCCCTGCCCTGCCCCCCCCCCCCGCTCTCACACACTCCGGAAAGGGCCGACCGGCCCCCGGGGGCACCTCCTTC
>NW_017729032.1:187932496-187941651 GCF_001723915.1 Gavialis gangeticus | reverse complement strand
CTCACACACTCCGGCAAGGGCCGAGCGGCGCCCGGGGGCAGCTCCTTCAGGCCCCGAGTTCCCGGCACTGAAGAGGGGCAGGGGCAGGGGCAAGGGCTGGGCAGTCTCCCTCCCCCTGCCGCTGGCGGAGCCCGGCTGAGGTACTCGCATGAGGCCGGCGCTGCCGCGGGAGGCGGGCGCCAGCCCCACGCAGGACAGCGCCCGTGGGCGGCGAGCTCTGCTTCTCCGAGGAGTCTCCGCCGGGCTCTGCCCTGGGAGGTCTCCTCCGAGGTGCGCTCGGGAGGGTTATCGCCCTTCTCCCCCCACCCAGGCACCGCGTGTAGGCTCATAACGACGCAGGCTCTCTTTAACACGCCTAAGCTGGTTTTATTTTCTTTTTTATGAACAAACGACACTGCCCCTCCGCTAACTATGCATTTAAGTGACAGCATTATGTATCATGTACACACATCCACACACGTATATATTTTAGAGTTTTAAAAAACACCATAGGTGCAAAATATTTTATGGGAAAAATAACGTTTGTCCCTGGACATTATTAACAGTACGGTTTGAAATATACATTTTTTTTTTGCTTTAAAGAAAAGGGAATCATTATCAAGCCATTACGCATTAAGAAATGTCATTCAGTCATTTTTATTCATTCTGCTGAAATCTTCGTAAAAGCCAGAATCATACTTCTGCAAGCAGCAATTTTGTTAATCCAGGGGGGTTATTACTCTGGTCCCTTATTAGGATCTATACTACTGCCAAGCAATCCTATAACCTTCTCAAAAGAAGTTTACCTCCGTGTTATAAAACCAGTAGTGGTATTTATACTGTGCAATAATTAGTGTATTACTTGAATCCACTAACAGGTTCATTTTATCTCTGCACAAAACCTCTAGTCTGCTTATAGAAAGCTTGTGCCTCCTTTGGTGCTGTTAAAGTGGTGAAAGAGTGAATGAAGGCTGGTAGCACTTTCTCCTTTTGCCTTGCCTTAATTCCCATCTCTTTTTGCTCTCATCCAATTAGTGCAGTGTATTAAGCGGTTTATCATCTCATAGTCAGCTATTGAGAGAAACAAGGCGAACACTTTGCAATAGAGCCTGCTCTCCTTTGACACCCTCAGGTACTTACATATTCCACTGTGCTATGAATAATAGAGGAAGAATAGAGCACTAATTCCCTCATCAAAGAATGCCTTGTCTGCTGCTTTGCTCAACAACACCATTCTGATCAAAAGAAAAGCAATAAAGCTTAGCATAACAAAACGAAACCTACTTATTAGCTTAGTGGTTAAATTAATGCAGAGCCGCTGCTATTCAAAACCAAGGTTTGAAAACAGCCTCCAACAACCTGATAATGCTGCCTTCGGGATGAAGGAATTTTAATCTGAAATTTGAAGCTGGCACAGATGAGTTAATCTATTAAACTGCTATAAGGAGAGTTCACCACGAACTGTTCAATTAAGGAATATTTAAGGTGCTCTGTAGAAGAGCAAAATAATGCAGAAGGGAAGATGGGCTGAAGTTGCAAATGAGAAAAGTGTATTTTGCACTGAAAAGGGAATGCTGGCACAGGACCAAATGGGTTTGTGGTTTGGAACTGTTTTTAATAAAACACATATGCCGTCAGTGAAGTCTGCCTTCTGAGTTGATATATCAACACTCCTCTCCCCAACAAAAAGCAGTATTTGGGAAGGGGTTGGGGGGGGCGAAAGAGGCGGAGGGGAAGATTCAGACTAGATCAGTTTCACAATACAAGTCTGTGAACTTCAATCGTTCCCAAATTATGTACAGCACTAAATTAACTAAATCCATTTAATATTAAATTCTATATAGATGACTTTGCATTTCCCAGCCTTCCTCAGGGGGCCAAGATGAGGCAAAGCGCCCAGGGCTTATTAGTCAGGAGAAAAGCAGCTTGCTCCTTGCCAAGAGCACAGCTCTGATCTAGGACCAGCCTTCTGGGAAGAAGCAGAAATTGCCTTAATTCGGGAAAAGCATTCATTTCCGATTTCCCATCTGATTGGGGCTGGCTAAAAATTACTGTAGAGGGAAGGTTCCAAGATTTTCTTTCTTGTATATCATGAAAACAGAGCTTCATCCTGCTTTTATGCAAGGCAGAAGGAGAACTTTTACTGGAGTCCTAAAATATATCGTTACACCCTGTACAATTATTTCAGAACACCCCTGTTTAATCTAAAAGCTCCTTAATTTACCAAGTTTATTCTAAAATAGCAATTATGCAGTTGTATACAAAAGCCTCTATAGGGTCAAGTTAGGCATCATTTAACCATTTTGTTTGGCTATCTGCCTTACATTTCTAGAAGCGTCAGCCGTTTTACTTTTTAAATTTCCATTCAGTAATATCAGTAAAGACTACACAATTATCATTTGAATGGATATACTGGACATTCAAAAAACATCTCTGACTGATAAAACTCTCCAACACATTTAGATAGCAAGACCTACTTTCAAATCAGTACATCTGAGAAAGTATCTTTTGCAATGAGCTATGCTGAAGTGTAGCCTTAGCAGCATTACATGAGGTGCCCGTAGGCAACACTAACCCAAAATAAATAAATGATGAAAAGCAGATTCTCAATTATTTAAAAAACTACCCATGTGAGTAAAAAGCTTAGATTTAGCTCCATGTCAGAAAATGAGTTTATATTTAGATGAGCTGGCGCACACATTCATCATCTATCGCTATCTGCATTTAGCATTGTTGTCCCAGAGTGCTGTAGAGTTTTATAAACAAATACATATATAAATGGTATATAAATGATACATATATAAATACATATATACATGGTATACACAACACAAGCCCTCTTGCTCCTTGCGCCCTGTAATCCCTCAGCATTTGCGCTGTTATTCTTATCATTTTATGCCTACAAGTGTTTTCCTTAGTTTCCACTGAACCAACATGCATTTTAAAGCAGAGATATAAGCCCTTCTGTTAAATGCTGTAATAATTTAGAAGCATACACTTCAAGGTTAGATCTGGTATGTACAGATGATAGAGTCCAATTCTTTTTCATTAGAAAACTTTATTTTTCTTTCAAGTATTACAAAAGTTTACACTGGCTATGGTTACATGTTTTTAAAAGAGTCTCATAGTCTTACATGAACAAATACTGACATCACAAACCTAAGAATGTTATATAAAAGTACAACTTTAATTTTACTCCCACATGAAAGAAGAAACCATATTTATTATATTTTTTTTGTTTCTTATTTTACTGTCATTGAACAGACAATGCAATTGCTTATAAAACCAATAAAACTTCAATCTGACCACAGTACTTATTACAAAGCAGTACTTACCCTTGCTCCCCCCTCGTCCTGCAACCCCTGTTTCTAAGCTGCATTTGCTGGAACCCTGTAGGCACATTTGTTTTCAATGACAGTTTACATCAACCTTTTTTCTTTGTGGAATAAAGTTAGATCTGCATTTACTGCGTGGGGTTCTAGCTGGAGTCAACTCCATAGTATACCTATCTTAAGAATAGCAAGACAACACTTGTCTGTGTGTTAAATTTAACACAGAGAGGACTATTGTCTAATTTTTGTTAACTGTAGGTTATAAAACTGTCACTGCTTGCTCATTACTTTATATATAGAAATCTTAGTAGTAAAGACCACCCTAACCCCTGCTCAGAAGAAAGTATTAGGACATTAGGAGGCATTTAGGTTTAGCATTGTTTTTAATTGGTATGTTTATGATTCAGAAGTAGATAAACTGTGAAAAGGCAAAACATTAGTGCTCCTACTGAGACCTCTACTAACCTCTCTTCCTGAGAGCACCTCTACTAAATACCCTGGAGCAAAGTCTAGGATCACTTACATTCCAGCAACTCTCACTGGGAATTATTCAATTAAAGCAGCGCTCCTTCCACCCCCTTTTCTCTCATAGGTCTAAATATACAATAAAATATATGTATTGAAAAAGCAACTACCAGGTGTCTAGGAAATCACTATATTCTGTTTTTATCTTCACTTTTTTCTCCACTGAGTGGGCAAAATACACATGTATTTGATGAATGGTGAAATCAAAATTGTATTATTTTAAATGGGAAGAATAAAGAGAAAGAAGAGGGTATTGATTGTACTTATTATTTTAACAAAACCAAACCTTTCTCCCTCTTTATTTACTTCATTATTGTCTTTCATTACTGGCATCTCCCACAGATTTTCCTATGCAGATGGTCTGAAAGAGTTTGCCGAGGTTCACTTCAGAGTAGCTACTCATGGACAGAAAGGTGTCTACTGTGTTCTTCAGCTTTTTGTAGACCTCCTTTATTTTCTTTAAGGCCAAGTTCTTCTCCGCCCACACTGAAGGAAAAATAAATGAGAGAACATATACACACATTAGATGATCACCAAGAAAAATATTTTATGTTACCTGGTATTACAAACTTTAACACAAAACCAAAATTTGCTCCAATACCCTCAGACTTGTGATTTGCTTCTCATTTTTCACCTATCCTTCTCAGCAAGATTAAGAGTGAAGGCCAACTTGTAACTCTGAGACCAAATCCTGTTCATCAAAGCCCATCTGCTATTCTTGCAACTGAATTGGCACAGGAACTCCTGTGAGTAAATAATATGAGGCACTGCTTGTCCAGTAACCTGCTTAAGTGAGAGTCAAGTGGAGATTCAACCAATACCAGTACCAGTGCTCATTCAGAAATGTTTATTTGAAGAAATTAGAATTTCACCTCACAGATGAAGTAGCAGAGTCTAGTGACTGGAACTGGAGACAGGAGAGTCACTTTTTTTTGGACCTCCTAAACCTCTGTTATAAAACTCTTAAAAACAAATGGTGAAAGGTCAAACATTTGTGGCCATTGCAGGGACTGAATTTGAAATACTTGTCAGCAACAAAAATACTCTATCACCAGAGATTGAGCACCCCCACCCATGTCCATCATGGGATTACAAATATAAGAGCACCTGTCCATCTTCCACCTTGCAGAATGCCCTCTCGCAGTGTCACACAGTGGTCCACATTTTGTTGCAATGTAAAGGGTCCAAAATAGAGCCAGATATCTATGGGGATTTTGTCATCAATTTCAATGACGCCACAATCTAACACTTAGTTCCTATTCCTTACTTATACACCACATATCTGGAATACCTTGGGCAGGTCAAAGTGTTCCCACATTTTCTCACTGACAGAATGGAGATAATACTTATACTAAAGTACTTTGAGACCCTTGACTGAAGGAAAGGAACTTAGTACAGACTAACAACATAGAACTGCCCACCATCCTGCCTCTACCCTACAATATACAGAACAAGATTCTCCTGAGGTACCAGTGAATATGGCCATTCCAATGTGCTTGTTTCATATGCTTGTGAAGAGACCCCTGAAGGATGAAACAAACAACAAAAAAGGCAATTTGAACATTGTATGAATTTGTTGGCAAAGATGATATCAGATTTACCCAAAGAACCTTGTCTGCCTTGGCAAAGTCAAGATGCTTTATTTGTTTAATTTAATTCTACAACACCATAGAAGAATAAATGGTGTTGGATTCTTGGATATGCATGCCTTTACTAAAAATGAAAATGTAACCCAACTAAGTGTTAAAACCACCAGAGCCTCGTGGAAAGAGTAACTCAGTGAAGAAAGATCAAGTCTAACAATACTTCCCTTTCCAAAACAACATTTGATTCCAACTACGTCCTCTCTATTAAAAAAACCCAGGTAGATTCAAAAGGCCTTGTAGCATGTTCAGAAGGGCGGCAGATTCAGACTAGTTTGGATTAGTGGATACAGAGAAAGGAAATAATTTCCACAACTGAAGGTCCTTTCCAGAGAACACGTCCTCAGTTTTTGGCAGGGATAAACGGGGTGGGAAGATAAGGGGAGTTTCAGCTGAAGCATCACTGCTGATGGAAACTTTTTTGGCAGTACAACACAGGGAGACAGGCAATCTCTCAGGTGTGAGCAGCTCTCAATCCATTTAGGTATTACTGAAAGCATGCATCTCGCAAGCATCCCACATAGTGTTTCTATTACACATCAATATTGCCCTGCAACAGCTGTTCCATCTCACTCCTGACTGTCCTTTAGAAGAGTTTCAGCACTGTACTGAGCATTTCACTGCACTAATTCTCTTGGAAAAATACAATAAAGTAAATATCCAACATAAAAATAAACAACAGCTATTACCTTTTAAACAACAGTTATTGCTACATTTCACATTTGTTAAAAATAAATCATCTTCAAGGGCAGTACATTCGTTCCTAGATGCACAGCAGTTACAAATTTGGAGGGACCTCTGGCAACTTTCAGTCCACTTGTATGGGGGAAGAAAACAAGAGGCTTCTACCCCTGCAGCACATTACCTAAAGACATTCCACTGATTTAGCTTGTTTCCTATCCAAGTGACTAAATGACTCATGTAGTGTGTGAAGCCTTGGGAAAGACCTTGAGAAACTGCTGCCCCCCGCCCTGAATTCTAAAAAGAAGCTATAACACATCCATGTCTTCTACAGATTTTTTTTCAAGATAGACTCAGCCTAATCACTGGATAAAATATATATCTAACCTCATGCATTGTTGACAATTTTCTTGATCCATATCTTTAGATTTTCACATTTATGTTTTCAACCTGTTACATTTTTCTTCTTTTCCAAATGATCATGATAGTTAAAATAAGTATATATCTCAGTTTAGAGTTCTTCTGTAAGTACTTTACAAATAAGTCTAATGAAGACAGCTTTAAGCCTGTAAAGAGTTACCATCATGCTTAATTTTAGGCACATATCTATTTAAAGTCATACATTCATGGACATTTTGAGCAATCTCAGGATCATGACCTACACTGAATTACTTTTTGTTACCACTCAGCTAATAATAACATTACTTTTTATTACTGGCCTTAAAAGAACTTAAAATTTACCATAAAGAGATGGAAAACTCTGTTTAGAAATTTAATTACATTGGAATCATTATAGCACCTAGAAACTAATTATATCTAAGGCCTAATTAAAAATAAACTACTACAAACTGTAGCAACTCAGTACATTATTCCCTCCCAATGTGCTCCCCACCCCAAAAATATTTCAGAAACACTAAGTAGCCTGTAATTTACTAAAACACATCATATATTAATGTGGCTTTTTTGCAGCTAGGGGAATTTTTGCTGAAAGCACCAAACTATGTGTGTTCAAATTCAAAGTTCAAAGCTAGGCTAAAATTGTTTTAAAGCTTCAAAGAGCTCAGGAGGGACCAAGGTGAAGTGTATCCATGTACAGAGCCAGCTGGTACGTATGAAAAGAACAGGAGGATGCATTAATCATGAGAACAACCAGACAAACAATAAAACAATGTTTAAGCAGCAAATGAAAATACAGCCATATATATAACTCAAAATCAGTCTCAACTCATTCCACTGGTAGAAATTCTAGTTTTTGTTCCCAAGACCTAAACATTCATTGTTCACAGTAACCATTCCGAAAATTTCCATTAAATGCATTACAAAGAAATTTAGATGGAATTATTTATGTAAAGGGAAAAGTGGACTGAGGAAGGAGAAGTAATAGGAGCTACAATGAAGATTAATGGAGGTAATTCAGAGTCTTAATCCTAAAATATTTGAAATACAATGTTATACTACTAAATTCAGACTGCAGTCCTATCTGCAGTACAGCAATACCATGCATTTGAATGACACAAGTGCATCTGATAACTGGGGAGAACAGATTTAAAGAACTGTAGTAATACAGAGCAGGGGAAGATGAGAGAGGACACAGCTCCTGATGTGTTTACCTCCTCTGCTGATGGGATATTGACTTTTCCCACCAGGTTGGTTAGAAAGGGGACTATTTACGCTGCCACACAGCAGAGTAAGAATGACAACCAGCATCACTCTGTGCTCCTCTTAGTAAAAGACAACTGTGACCGCTGTATATCACACAGCTAGTCAATACCTTCAAGTTACCATACCATCTAACTTAAAGATGCATATAAAAGCTCACACTTTCTTTCTAAATGAGAATTTAATCAATAATGCACCTTTTCAGAACAAAGCTATAAAAAACAGACTGCAATTGCTTTTCAGCACTCAGTAACACATATGAAAATAGTTTTATATGTATTACTACCATACTGTTGTTTTATATATCTGCATACAATGGAAAGTATTCATTTCACTGTTGTTGGAACCGGTGAATATTTAATATAAACATAAATGTACAGAATAATCAGCACTGTATCATAACTGGGATTAGATTTAAACAGTTTGTATCTTAAAATACATAGTCTAAAAATAAACATGAGCATGTAATTCTGATCTTGCAAAATGACATTTGGGTATTACGTTCTCTAAAGCAAATTAATTACTAACTCTTGGTAAATATTTTAGAATCTCTTCACCAAATACATAGGGAAAATCTCACTTAAGCCCTTCCGAAAATATAAACTGAATTTTTATTGATATACACTACACATTCAACACCATACAGAATTTCCCATACACACTTCTTATGTGTATGTTTTTATTCTGAAAGAAGAAATTATTTTCTTTTCACAGAGGTACTTGAAACTTATTTACCCCACACTGTTGTATTGATGGCTGAGGCAAAGATGGAAAACGGCTGGGGATTACTTAGTATCTTGTTAGGTATTTACTATTCAGTATCCCTTACTACCATCCCTATAAAATGCTATAAGCATAACCTGATAGTGAGGACCAAAGGTACTTTTGTTCTTGTCTTCAAGAAGATGTAGCACAATGAAAGGCTTCAAGACTTTATTTCTACTGATTTGAGAATGGGAGTCTTCCACAGTATCTTTATTAGGAGACAATTTCTCACTCTGAGTGTTCTTTCTGACAACCTGAGCTTGATAGTGCAAAATAAAAATACACTTACATTCCTGTGTGTACGTGCATGTGCTTATATTTTATACATGAGAAATAAAGCATTTCCATTAATAAATTTTCAAACTGTTGATTTGTCTAAAAGCAAACAAAACCAAGCATAGTCTGTCACTCTTATGTGTTAAGGATTCAGTGAATCACACATGTACGATGTCATGTCTCTCTAATACTTTTAGTTGAACACTTAAAGAACATTTTAAATTAGAAACCATTAGGAACTGAAATTTTTACATCACCTACTGGTTATTGTATTTTAATTATAGCAAACTTAGGC
>NW_017729032.1:187892496-187927496 GCF_001723915.1 Gavialis gangeticus | reverse complement strand
CTGCTCCCTGTACTGCTTCGTCAACACTGGCTGTGTATATTCTTGATGTAAAAGTTGAAATGTAATTGTGTGAATTCTACTCGTGTACAAACTGTTGGCTTCCATCTACTTACAGAAGTTGACGTGATACTTAGAAACCAGTTTGTTTTTCTTGCCAGTAGGAATAACATTGTTATTTTTAAAAACAGACCTGAATTCCTAATTTTTTTCATTTACTTGGAGAAAGTCTTTTAATTCAGTAACAAGACTTGTATGCCTCCTTAAGCTTCACCTAGCTGCTCTTGTGCTTTAGTCAGATGCCATCTAAGAATCCAGCTGTGATGGATGCGGATTCCAGCTCATCTTCCTTGGAAGACATTTCAGTACAGAGATCATTCATTTATGCAGGGCAAAATTCCAATAGTTCCTGGACAGAACTTTCCTTATACGACAGAAGAACTATACGACTGCAACCTCCAAAACTGAGAACTGGTCTTTAAAAACTCCAAGATATCTCTTTTGCTTTTTGTTTGCGGCCTAATTGACTGCACCCCTGTTCTAGGCAGCTCTCAATAAGTTATGCTAACAGCTGTCCAGATTCAAGAATTCAACATATATTGTCACAGCAGCTAAAGAACTCATCCAAAGCTCATTTTTCTCATTGCCATTTGACTTAGCCCCCCATAAACACAGCATTATTAAGCTAGTGTTATTATACATTGAGGGGATTCCTGGACATGCCCTTTTTTTGGGTCCTCCCATCTCCATCCAGGTGGTTTTTTAAAATATCAGCAAATGTCCAGGATTTTGCTTTGCCTCTGCTTTTCTGGTACTTCCCAGCTTGCCCAATCAAGGAGCTGCTTGAGGCTCGGGGGGCAGGGCCATCATGTGATCTGCATGTGAGCCCTGACAGCTGCAGGCAGGTGAGTGAGGGCATGAGCGTGTCTGCTGGTGTTGGGGCTGCAGCTGGGCAGCGAGATGGGGAAGGGGGTGGGGGAGCTTCTAAGGTAGCAGGGGGTTGCATGGGCAACAGGGCTGGGGGGGCAGGGGGCTGTGGGTTGGGAGTGAGGGGCACCAGCATGGTCTGGGGGGCCAGTTACTGTGGGTCGGGAGTGAGGGTCAACAGCAGGGCTGGGGAGGGAGGCTGTGGCTTGGAGGTGAGGGGCAGGTATACTTATCTCTCCTCCCTCCACAATCATATACTCCCCTCCCCCCACAGGTGTCCTCTTTATTGAAACTGGAAATATGGTAACCCTATATTAAACAGCTGAAATTCCTTAAGCTTCTGTGTACTTGTACCTCCCAGCTGAAGATGAGATATTGTTAAGAAATCAAACAAAACATCCTTAAAAATGAGAAAGGGTACTGATGTGAGCTATTTTACATGGAAAATGCATGCACCTTGTATAAAAATTGAAAATAGTTCTATTAGATAATTCTTAGCAGAATCAGTTCGTAGCTGAGCCCAGTTATGTTGTTATAGTGTTAAAAGTGACAATCATGCAACCCTACAAAACTATCAAGATAAGTTCCTTGACTACAAGGACATAAGAATTTATTAAATGCCAGGTGCAAGAACAGCAAAATCTCAACTGCAGTGGTCACAACTTTGCCAAGATAAGAGGAGAATGTTCACTTTCAGCAGAAATGGAAAAAACCTAACTAATAATTATTAACACTTTGTACTTCCATACTGCCATCTATTGGAGGTTTTTTAACTACTTCACAAATGTTCAATTAACTCCCACAACACTCTTGTGAGGTAAGTAATGTTCTCATTTTACAAAAAGAACCAGAAGGCGTTATGGTCCTCTTTTTGAAAAGTATGTCACTGAAGTTAGCTTTATGTCCCTAAAATTAGATTTATTCAGTCACCTAAATAAATTACCTTAATAGTCAATGTTTTAATAGGTTCAGTGTTCACTGATGTCAATGGCTGTGGATGTTCAACACGTTTGAAAAATCAAGTCTATTATTTACACGGTTAAATATGAATTATCAAAGTATGCAAGTTTGAAAATTAAGATCTAGGCAATTTGTTCAAATTCTTACAGGAAGTTAATGGCAGACAGAACCAAGATCTCGTAACTTGCAATTCTGTACTATCACGGAAAATGATCTAGGTTTAAACTGAAAAAGGTATATGGGCTCCTGAACTCCCACTGATTATCCCAATTAAAAGTTGAATTGAGGCACCTAAGTACCAGTTTTGAATCTTCACCTAGTGACTGAAGTGAAAGAGTCCACCGTTAAAAATGATCAGAGCATAAGTAGATCATATATATGACAACAATATATTCTCATTTTACAATACTATAACCACAAAAGTAATTATTCAGATGTTTCAGGTATTAGTCACCAAAAAAATCAGCAGAAACAGTAAGTAAAATATTCTTGCTTTCTTAATTTTCACCACCTATAATAATCCCTCTGTTTGTATTTTATTAGAAAAGAACTGATTTAAAAAGTCATCTAATGTTACAATCCTCATCCACAGCTGCCATCTGTCCTACAGTACTAGTAACAGACCCTTTCATTCACAAGCAAAGTCAGCGAAAGAAAGAGGAAGAGGAGGAGGAGCTGAAGGGGAAGAGAGTGAGAAAGCGGATAAATTCCATTTGAGCTATTAAAAAAATAGAAAAGTGAACTCAGTGGTTGAAAAGTGAAGATAAAAAGATGAAAACAGTAATCTTGCTACAGAAACCAGAGAATTATGCTCTTGCTCTCTCCCCTTTTTTTGCTTTCACACTGCACAAACTCTAGCACCCTGAACAACTCACTCCCCTGCTATTTCCAGCACTTTAAAGAAACTTTTCAACATTTCTGTTTGACACATATTTTCAACAGTGAGGTGAAGACAATAAGTAAACAGGTAGTGAAGGGCTATTTAGAGAGCTGGTCAGTCACAGTAATAATAATGTAAAAAAAAAAACCCCTCACACAGAACAGAACATCTATCCTATACGATGTAGCCATAGACAGCACATGACCTCTGACAAACAGTTTTCAGAGTAATTTTAATGCTACTCTGGATTTAACTTGACTAACTGGTAGCAATTGAGCACATCTTTTTTTGTGGCAGCAGTTATCTAAAATGCTACAATAACAGCATCAAAAGTAGAATGGTGGAAGATTGGTTTTCCATTGTGCTGCTGAACTGGCATAATGCCCACTTTAAAAGCAATTCGCTGCTCATCACTGAAATCTGGCAGACACGACACTAAATGCCTCAAGGAAAAAAAAGGGTCTTGAGAAGGGGGAACTACTCCAACCAACAAGCAAAGGAAGGGGGGAAAAAGTGAAGGATGATGAATCTATGTAAGAAGAGAAAATTGCAAAATAAAAAGTTTAGCACTGCATGTAGACTCAACAGGCTTTACTTAATTTGCCTGAAAATTTTACCGCAGACTTGCATTAGTAATAGCAGAACAAAACAAAAGCAAATATATATTTACGTCTGTCTATTGTTCCGATGAAGTGAAAATGTACTGAGTTACGTCAATCATTTGTCAAACACATCTTACTAGTTTTATTTACCACCAAATATAATGAGTAAATATGTGATAATAAAACTCTTCTTTTTACATGGACATATACAATTTTTCCCCCTACTAAATACAGGTAATGATTTAGGAAGCTTTCAAAATGTCTTTTTACTGTCAATAAAACTAATTCTATTCCCATTTTCATGTAAGAAAGGCTTTACAAATGAAAATTCAAATTAAAATTCTGATTATAGTGTAGTGTGACAACACCTGTATTTATAATTTTACTGTCAGCTAGCTTGTAGTGTTTAACAATAGCCTGAAGCAGAAAAGTAATTGGAATTTGTCTGTAACATGCCAGATGACGACACTGGGCATTTTGCTGCACTAAAGCAAATTTGGTGTGATGACAAAATAACCTTAAATATCTAGGGAACCCAAAAGGTTAAATAAAGTCCATTCAGGGACATCTCAGTGACTGAGGTAAGACAAAATAGATGAGAAGTGGCTGCAGTGGACAAAGTACAGCTGTTGATAGAGCTTTTGGCCCTTTTCCAACAAGTATCCCTCACTTAACAAAACACATAGTCTATTTTTAACCCTAGAGTTTTCCTAAATGAACTGTTATTCCTAAAATTAACTAACAGCATATTTTGGGACAAATAAAAAGCATAAGGCAGAGAAACTCTTAATATGTTTCAGTCTTAATAGTTCTGTTGATTTTCTATTAGTAAAGGAAAAAATGTAAAGAAGATAAAATGACTTGGTGATAATTGGAAAATATTCTAGGTACTGTATTTGTTTTCCTACTGCACATATCCACACAAGTGTACAAACTGATATACATCAAAAGGTTAAGTAAAAACTTAAACATCCCACTTTCACGTTTAAAGTAGTGGTATGAAAAATTATTTATAGCAGTTCTCTGCTGTCAACTTGAATAATTTAAAACTCAAATGCTGATCTCTGTATACATCTCATCTTACTTGAGTCTACAAATGAAAAAGGCACATTTTTCATTATCCTAAAGATAAAAAAAATAAAGAAAAAGGAAGACACATAAAAAAGAAAAACAGAATGACAGTGATGTTTTAGTTTACACTAGATATGGCAACACACACAAACTGTCAAAACTATGGAGTGAAAAAAGCTGTTATCAAGCAACTGTCAAGATAGTCCTCTGAGATTTGGAAATCTTGTGTTTATTGTAACTACTGCACATTACACAAAGAAAGAAACATCCCTCTTCTTACTGTTGCTGCTAAATATCATGCAAGAGAACCTAGACTTCTTCCTCACTATTTAGATTAATTTTTTTCCATGTGTAATTCTGTGCTTGACAGCACTGCTCCCCTTCTTTAAGGTTTTCTATTGTTTGGTCAAAGTTCAGAGAGAAACTTGAGGTTATATCAAACATTATTTCATTTTCAAGAACTGTCAACACCCATTTTATGTTGTTAACTTGTTGTCCATCATTTAGGAGTAGAAACTGTTAACATCAAAATGCACACAGGAAGGTTTTCTACTTTCTAGCTTAGCAAGGTTATGCAGAAAGAGTCAGTGGAAAGGAAATGGATATTTACTAGATGCTTTTAAGTATCTCTCTCTCTCTATATATAATGTATTTGTATATGTATATTGTCTAGAGTTGAGGCTTATGATAAATGGGCAATAATATACAGGGGTGTAAGCAGAGGGCAGGGGTGCAAGTTGTAATTCACTTTTAATTTATAAAGAAATTATTATCCCCTGGATAGAATTTTACTGCATCTTTTAAGATTGTTTGGACTGACTTCAGATCACACAACCCTCTCAGCCAAGAGCAGTGTTCCAGCTATAAAATCTATGCCAAAATTATGCAAGTAAAATTGTTTTATATTTTATAGTTATTTCCTTTGTATTATTATTATTTTTTTTACTGAAAACTCAGTTTTTACTGAGAAATGGCCTATCCTTCCAAAGTAAATATTCTCTGAGGTCTATAGAGTTAGTTTGAGGAGCCTTATAAAGAAAACAATCTTTGGATAACCCCCAGAATGTCTGGAATTTGTAATTTTTCAAAATTGTTACCTCATAACTTGTGAACCTCTATTCACAAATATATGGAGCACCCAGAACTACACAAAAGAAGCTCCATGCATCAACTTCAGGAGCCAGTTTTTAGCTTCTTGAAACAACGCACCCTAAACATGTAGGATCAAATTAAATATCTCAAGGAAAAATTGTTACCTTCTCTAAGGACGGGCAAATGGTGACTGGTACCACCCCTGTCTGAGGTGGCTGAGGCTGATACTAGATTTTGCAACTTGTTCAACAGCAACATTTCAGTTACACTGTTGCTGAAAATGCCATTTTGAAAAAAAAAAAGGGAAAATCTGTGGGCATACATAAAACCTAATAGTTTTGCACAACTCTATCCATATCAGGAATCACAAGCTCTTCTCATGATCCATTTTTTGTGTGATGGAGACAAGGTTCAGTTGATCAGTTCTGGTTAAAACCACACTTTTTAAATATATACATTCCCTAGTTCAGGAACTAACTTACTTGTATAGAATCCTAAACACTCTGCTGTGCTCAAAATCAATAGACACTCAAATAGAAGACTGAAGGAACTTAGATGTCTCATAAGTTTGCATACAAATATTTTAATCAAAACTGCAGTACCTCAAAATTCTGTATATAGTCTTCTAAAGTACTCAGCTACATTTTGATGAAATTGGATCAATCGTTTGTACTTGATAAATTCCCATACTTTATAAATTCACACATTCAATGACCAGAGAGAAATAGCTCTAGAAATAGCCCTAGAAATAGCTCTGACCCATATATTGTAGGTCACTGGTCTTAAAGATGTTTTTAAATGGTTAATTTTTACCTTTTTATGTTATTGCTTGAAGAAAAGGGAAATCCAATGACAACCACACTTAACAGTTACCAACACTGCACAGATCTTAATTTGTTATGATCAAAAGAGAGAATTCTGAATTGGATTACAAATCCAGTTTGGCAAATTGTTTTTTACACATGAAATTGTGCTACACTTTTAAAGTTATTTCCAGATATTGGATAATTTCATATATCTCAATACAATACAAACTCAATTAATGGTTGATGAGCTTAACACCATATCCGTCCTACCATAAACAAAACTGGTAATGCAATTCTAGACTTCCTTGTTTTTAACTGTCAAGTATTTCCTTCTCCTTGGTATACCCATTCTAAAGTACCAAAATAATTATTGCATAAATAGCTGCAACATATGTGTCTATTTAAGACAATCTACTAATGCCATAATTGTTTTTAACAAATTTATTTTATATGCGTCCAAGATAAGAAACAAGATCACTGGATTAGTCCTGACAAATGTTAGGCATAGGCTGATACTGTGGTCTTCTGCAAAATCTCACTCTACAGTAAAGCTTAACAGGATTGCAAGACTTCATAGATATAAACCATATGGTAAAGGTCTATCAATGTATTTGCTACTCCCTAATTATAAACATGATCTTGCAAGTGAAGTGCAATGTAGAGGATAGGACAACAGTGAAGGTGTGAGGCAAATTAAGAAGGTGGGTTGTTTAACAGGTCTTGGACTTTAATGATTACTGGGTCAAAACAAAAATTAATGTATAAGATGTGCTAGAGTTAGGTTGCCACAGCAGACTCTCTTTCATGTTTTACCCTAGAAAAATGAACTTTAGAATATTATGAAGATACTCAAATATCTCTTTGTTTTAAGTCATGCTTGGATGAGAATCTAGGAAAGGCTCTGGTAGTCATCTTCACCTGCAATTCTTAAGGGATGGAAAATGAATCATTGTAGCTCAAATTCAACATATTAAAGTAACCACCATTAAAATAAAGAGCTTATTCCATTAATAATGAAATTTAGAGTAATAGTAAAGAATCTACCATGCTTATTTTACTGACCATGAAAATTCAGCCCCTGAATATTGTTAAATTGAGTTAGCATTATCAGTGGAAAATATGCTCTATTTCCTATTATTTATGAAGCCCTATCCTTTTCTTTCTTACCAATTACATTCCCTATCATTTCCAAAATATACAAACTGTTTTCAATCAACAGATTTCTTTATTACAGCATACTGCATGCTTTTTACTGCCTCTTTTCTATATTGAATCCTTGATTGGACAAGCATTTTGAATTTAACATGGATTGTGATTGCACACATCAAACAAATTAAAGCTGCCAATCTCTTTTTAGAGGGTATCCTTTATATACACTATCACTGAAGAGTACCCAGAGTATATTTGCTTAGGAGAAATGGGGGAGGAGAAAATGATTACCCTGGCAGAATCAAAAAGACTTTAATTTTCCCATGATATGTAACTGGTCTTACAACCCTGGTTTCTTCAATGAATTCTTTTATAGAAATTGTATACACAGTTTCAAAATCATCACAAATGTTTGTTCACAAACCACTTGATTTTTCCTTTTGATCTAACATTAATTAAGCCAAAAATAAGGTAAAGAGTGTGACTTTTACAAGAGAAACTTATTAATAAGTTTGCGACTTTCTCCTCAATTGGTCACTTATACAAAGATATTTCATATTCTATTTCATCAATTACCCTTTGGAACTTAATGCATTTAATGCTATTGTGTTTTTACAATGATGCATGTTGACCTGAAGAAAGGCTGAACAAGATGAGCAATAGTGCAGTTTCTGAATAAGCAGATATGGTCTAAAACCATTTCAATATTTGGGACACAGTCCCCCTTTAAAAAGATCCAGTGGGGAAATGTTTATCTGAAAACCAGATTCTAATAGGCACGAACTTACAAAAGAGATCCAAGTCAAGGAGTGAACTGAACTGAAGAAAATAAACTCTGTCAGTGGGACTTGAGTAAGAAGATGATTACATAATCCTTGTTATGAATCAAAATTTGATGAATTCCTCTACTGAAAATTCACAGGATGCTGGGAGATGTCTGCCTGTGAGGATGCTGGCAGTTTCTATTCCATTTGCAGCACCAGAGTAGCATAATGGGAATATCATGGGATTTCTAGAAAACAATGATGGTTTTGCAGTTGTTACAATATTGGACCTGTTTCAGAGGATTTGAGTTCAATTTCCACCTTCATCATGGTGTGACCATGGTCAAATCACCTAATCCATCTGTAAAAATGGGCTACATGATATTTCCTCTTCCAGTTCTCTTACCCTGTGTTACACTTGCACTGACAACTCTAGCTTGTAGGGTAATTAATAATTAATTACCTTTTATAGAAATATGATAATTAATAATGATGTGCATCTGGCCCTTTTAATGAAAAGAGTGAGCTCTGTTCTCTCCCTCTTAGTCCCCAGCCTTGGCTGTAGCCAACACGCAATGCCTCTGAGGAAGGCTTAAAAACACCCTGACACATCTAGCAGAAAAGAGGGGTGGAGATGGGGACAGACAGGAAAGCCCAGAAGCATGGGAAATACCCAGAGTAGAACACAGGCATAGCTACACCCAGATCATCTCTGACCAGTGGATGCTCAACCTCTTCTTGAACACTTCCAATAATGGAGAGTTCACAGCTTCCCTAGGCAGTCTATTCCACTGCCTCACTGTTCTAACAGTGAAATTTTTTTCCAGATACCCAATTCAAGCCATTGGTCCACATCCTCCTCTGCAGCAAGAGAAAAGGTACTTTCCCTTTTCTTTGTGGCAGTCCTTCAAGTATTTTAGGACTGTTATTATATCCCCTCTTAAGCACCTTTTCTGCAAGCAAAACATGCCTAACTCCTTCAGCTTTTAATCATACGACTTGCCTTCCAAGCCCTTGATCATCTTTGTTGCCTGCCTCTGGGACCCTATCTAACTTCTCATCCTTTTTAAAATGTGGAGCCCAGAACTGCACACAGTACTCTAGATGAGGCCTAACCAGTGATGAGTAGAGGCATCATCACCTCATCTTGCGCCTAATGCTTCTATTAATGCAGCATAGATGTTGGCCAGTTGTAGAGTGCAAAGATCCACATACTTTGTGGGGGCTATAATCTTCAACTTTATTTTTCTGCTTCAACTGCCAGATTCAACTCCCCACAAGTATATAAGTCACTTTCATATACATTTTATTTAAATAGTAGCACAGCCAGTCAAATTCCTAGTGCCACTGATTAAATAAAAATTTAGATTAGAAAGTAACATGACGGCCCACAGAGAGCTAATGAATCGGGTGGCCATGTGCTCAATAGGGAATAAAAGACAGATTTAAAATGCCCTGTGAGCCTGGCTCCTACTTTTCAACCATTCTGTTCAGTCAGCAAGGCCACTGTCAGCTGTCACTTTCTGTAAGCAAAAGGTTAATACAGTTACCCAACGGTAAAAAAATAACTTTTCACAAGGGAAAAAATGCCATATACGGTGTCCAACAGATCAGAAAACACAGCTGATGGAAGCTAGAATCATACCTATCTGGGATACTTGAAAATTATGAGTAGCTAATTTTCCCCAAATGCTTATCTAGGGTTGTCTTCCCTAATATAAAAATGAATCTAACTGTACCTTTTAAAGAAGATACTAGTATATTAGTCTTAGCCACTCCTGCAAACATTAGGGCAGTGAGAATAACTTGAAATACAATGTACAAGTTTAATAAAAATAATCTCTGTTCAGAATATTCAGTTTTGGTTTTATACGCCACAAAATGTTTTAAACATGGTTTAATTCAGGGGTGTCAAACAGGGCCTGCAGCTTGGATTTGGCTTGCAGAGCTGGGCCATCTGGCCCGCACACATTTCCCTGACCCTGGCTGTGATGGGCAACCTTCCTGTGGCAGTCACGTGCCTAGGCAACAGCCACAATGCTGAAGCCCCAACAACACCATGAAAATAAGCCCAGCACCATGGCCTGTTCCCATGGCAGTAGTCATGCTGGACTACTTCCTGTCAGGTTCTTGGAGCAGATGCCCATGTGGTGCTGGTCCTGGACCAGCCCTACAGGCAGTACAGTCCTGGATCTATCATGCAGGAAAAAGGTGGAGGTGCGGTCTGTGGGCCTGGTCTGGGCTCCACACCATTCACTGAGTTTGTGGGCTGGTCCTGTACCACTCATCTGGCCCACGGAGCCAGAGGAGTTTGACAGCCGTGTTTTAAAAAGATAAGAAACTAAGTGGGATATGTTATAGCATACAGTAGTCAAAGAAAGGCAGTTAGGTAGAAAATATTCCATTGTCTTTTATTATAACTTCTACTAATCCTTCTTATGAGAAGTACTCAAAAGTAATAAAATGGACAGGGGCAGCAGGGGGATGGGAAGAAAAGAAGTGTTTTGGACTCAGGAAAGACAGCCCCATCAGTCTGGGCAACATTACTGAATGGGACACTTGCTTTCCAAAACAGGTAGATCTGTACATCTTGCCTTGTTGTACCTGCCAACAGTGGAAATTAAGGACTGGATTCTACTTCTGCATACTTCTTTCACCACAATAAGATGTTCACTCTGTTGAAGCAGTAATTGTGGATCTTGCGGGATCTGCTGTTTCCTGGTTGTAAACAGATTTGTCTACAAACCTACTGGCTGCAGAGAAGCAGCACCTTGCTCATTATATAGCAGAAAGCTTGGATGACTTAGTACTTCTGCCATTAGGACAGAAAGATCTTAGGAGGCAGATATAATTTTGCTGTATTACAGACATTATTTGTCCTAAATCATTTCTTGTGAGTACTCTGGATTCTGTGAAAGCAAATGAAAGACATTTTTTGTGATTCATTAAAAACTTTAGGATGAGCTCCCAATTATTCTCTTGTCCTACTAGAACATAAAATATACTTCCAACATCCCTAAAGCTACAATTTCTGGAATTCTTCTAATAGAACAGATGTAGACATGTTGAAAGAAAACATGACTCCTCTGAATTTAGGGAAAAAATTTATATTTGTTTGGGTTGAAGGCAGTTGCTTGAGGACCAGGCTGAAAAGGCAGTTGCTTGAGGACCAGGCTGTCTCTCTGATATATTTGAGAGAGACAGTTAACTGTCCTAGTCTGAGGCTAGGCAGAGGGCAGGGAGGCACCTCATAGACTAACCTGTTCAGAGAGGCATGAGCTTTTTATAGGCTACAGCTTACTTTTAAAGATCTGATATCGTGACAATGTTATGTCTAACCTTATAGACTAACTCATTTAGAGAGGCTGCAGCCAACTAAGATCTGAGCTGTGTACCTCATGAAGCAGACTGTAGCCTCTCTGAATGAGTTAGTCTATAATAAGGTTAGACATAACATTTCAAGATCTGCTGTTATGACATTGATGACTTCTCTTTTCTGCACTTGCAACATGCAATGTTAGCAAAAAGGAGTCAAGTCCTAGAGACAGCTTATCTTGAATAGGGATAGAATTTTATGTTCATAGTTTCAGTTGATAGGGTCGGAAGGGACCTATTTGCTTGCTTTTTGGTACTACAGTAAAAGCTTTGTTATCCAGCATGACTGGGGTAAGCGGCATGCTGGTTATCTAAAAATTCCAGTTATCTGAGAGTTATACTTTTCAAGGAAGACAGGAGCACAATGCAGCCGCTTCCAACAGGAAGAGCCTGGTGCTGGCCCCAGTCCCAGCCTGCAGCGGTAGCCTGCCTTGCCTTGTGTAGATCCCTAACTAATGTAAACAAGAGAAATACTTGATGCGTATGCTGCATAGACTCGGCAAAGATTCCAGTTACTGAAGTGAGAATTTGTATTGGAGGATAGTGGAAATTCCAGTTAATAGAGTATTCTAGTTAGTAAGATGCCAGTTAACACAGCTTTTACTGGATAATGGTAAAAGTAATTGCTCCAAATGTCTAGCTAATTCACTTTTTGGTAAGCCAATCCCTTGATTTGCATGCTGCTAATGTACCCAGACTTCCCTAATCCAGATCTCTATGGAAATAGTCTCTGCATGCAAGGAGGAAGAACTTCTAGTCTTCTTAAAACACAGGACCACTTTTGCACTGTTTAACGTGATCAACAGGGGAACATACTTACCTAGGAGGCTTGCAAGGCTAGTTAACACATGGAATGCTAAACATCATTCATGCTCATCTTATTTTCTGAACTGAGCATTCAATATGCTTGTTCATATTGTCATGAGTGTTTCAATGTCTGAGGCAGAGGTGAGAGGTCACTATCATTCTGATCGGTTTTTATGTCTGCTAGGGAGTGTCTGCAAGCCTGGTGCACTGGGGAAACACCTGGGGTCCTATGGCTCATATTAGTGCAGCTCCCCTGGCTTGTAGACCCAGCTGGTGTAGTCCACAGGGTATGGGCCTCTGGTCACTAAGAAGCTGAGTTAAGTGAAGGAAGCTCATTTTCACAATGAGGAGTAAGCCACAATCCTGCAGTTTGGTTAGCACCTTTTTATGATTAACTTTCTGTAAATGGCCATGCTATCCAAGGCTGTGCGCAAGTTCTTCAATTACTCAACTATTACTACAAATGCTTTAATGAATAACACTGGTTTGGTGTTATTGGTTTCTGATTTCTTCTGATCAAGGACTGTTCATTCTTAAAAGTATTTTTTTCCCAGAATGAAGAACATGGAATACAGTCTAAAGAACCATTGTGCATCAGAAATGTGTTATATGGCACTTAAACCTGGCTAGTTCTTGAAAATTCAGCCTATGCTTCAGAAAATTTTTGGAATATGAAAGCTAGGCAAACATACTCTTAGAATGAATAGCTTTAAAAGTGAAGACGGACCAGGGGCTGCTGCTTGCAACAGCAACTGTTCTGCTGTAAACCTGTGCATGAACCTGTAGCAATACAACTGTAGCAAAACCACTCCAACTTAATTCTGCTTATTCTAGAGTCAAAGGGTGAGGGGGAAGAGAGGGACAATCTCCTGAGTTCAGTGTTTCTTGAGAAACTAGTTCTGTCTATTTTGTTTTGAACAAAATCAAATTTGAGAAAGCTGACAAGAAACACTCAGACGTCTTGCTGCTGGATGCTACTCACTCAGTCTGCTTGAAAAACATAACATCTGCTTAGATTAGCAGACTGTGGATTCTGGGCATAGCCAGCACTGAAGTCTAGTGACAGAACTAGAAGTCAGGGCCTAATACTGTGAAGTGTTTGGCAATAACTAATAAATCAGTTGCAAAAGGTTGTATCCAATGAGGTCTCTAAGAAATTGGAAGCACCCTATAATTTGTGTGAGCTGCAGCTGTAAGGCACCAGGCCACAGCTGCTTTAACAAAACATATGGTAGATATCCTCACATAACACTTGAGGCCTTACAATCCTCGTTTAGTTTTATCTCAGTTAGTTGTTCATCATTTTTTCCTAAAAATTAAAGAAAAAATATGACTTTTAGCAAACCTCTCATGTTTTATGTCATCAGCTAGCAGTGAGGGTTAAGGAAAAAGAAAAACTATCCTTGGGCAGGGTATTCAAAGTTTGTTGCACAACTCCGAAACAATTGTTACTGGCACTCATTTGACAGAATACCAGGCTAGATGGTAGGAAATAGACTGGGAGTATGTTTAATACCTATTTTCAGTTTGGCCCTGGGGTCACAGGGAGAAGGAAAAGTGAATGTATGAAACTAAACAAGTTGTATGTATAATATAACATTTTGAAATATTGTCAAATATCAATAACAGGCAGTCAAGGTTTCCGCATAAACTTTTCATAAAAATCTTCTATAATATTTACTTTAATAGTAACAACAAAATACTGACTGAAAGCCACTGTTAAAGGTACTATACACTTGCTATGTACAATTTTTTTCCCCTAAGTAGATCTCAGTTTATCTTTACCAATGTAATATTGAAGTGCCAAAATATTATTTGGCTAATTGTCTTTATTTCATACATTACAACACTTCCATCTGAGCAAAGAAATAAGAAATAATGGGATGAGATTCTTATTTTTAATATAAATATCTTTAGTACACATACATGTATAGAAAAGATATAAATACTGATAAAAAGATTTTTAAACAATCTCCAGTGTGCAACACAGCTTCTTCCACCAATAAACCTGATAATTAGCAAATGGTTAAAAGTCTGAGACAGGAAAGAAGTTCATTTTAAAAAAAAAAATGATTAACCCATGTATTAACCCCAAACAGAGAAAACACCAACATGCTGCCTTAAGACAAAACAGTCATTTTCCTATTAAGTTGATATAAAAATGTTGGATTGTGAAACAGATCATTCAATAATTTGAGCAGAAGCATATTGTGTTGTCAATACCCTCTCAACAATAACCTGCCCTTTTTAGAGCCTCTATTTTAACCTCCATGGTAGCATCTCAATATAGACAGTTTTGCTATCTGACAGCAACAAATATAGAACTATGTACTGAGGTCTTAATACTTCTGACCCATTGACCAGTTGGGACTAAGAGAATATCATAAAATACATATCACTAAAATTTTAGTGGATTTGACTTTTTTGCTCTCCATACTTATTGCATATGTAGTACTATGGAACATGCTTTCATAAATCAGATATCTAACCACTAACAAATTATGCACCGATTACAGATGACCTTTGGAGTTGCTCAAGGTACAGTCACAATCATGCATTAAAAAACTTGCTTTTCACTATAATGTGTGAATGTATGAAATTAAATGAGGCTTGCAATGTAATCAGTGTGGTTGGCTGCTTTAATATATTCCATTTCAATTTCAAATCACCACAAGCCAAGAGTGACGAATCTAATTTGATCAGTTGTTCACAAAAACACTGAAAGGAGATATAAGCAGACCTATCAACAGCTGGTTACATGGCCAGATTTCAAAAGCAATTAATAGGTTCTTACAGAAGCCCTTAAAATATTCAGAAACAACAGTCTAAAATCCCACAATATTAGAAATGTACAGTAGGGAATTCTCCTAACAAAAGCTATTAAAAAAATTCAGGGTCTTGCCTAAATACCCAAAAGCTAAGAAATTCAAGTGAGAGATCAAAACTCCACTAAATAGATTTTACCTATGCATTTTATTTGTGTATGTAAACATATATGTAGTTTATATATAATAAACATTCATATATTTTGGAAAACCATAAGAAATTGAATATGCAAATCAAGTAATATTAATAATTGGGTATTTACAAATTTCTTGGAAACTGTATGGCTTTCAGTCTCTTGCCACAGCAGAATATATCGTCTCCCATGTAAGGTAAACAAATGAAAATATACAAATCTCACAAACATCCTAAAACAAAAAAATGATGTTTTAATTATCTGTCATTCCTGCCATACCTGTAACTTGAAGATTTGGTCCCTTAGGTTGTTAGCAGCAACTAAAGGAGTAAAATAAAAGACAGACTGCAAGTTTTTTTTCCAAAGGTAGTTCTTCCAAAAGCTACAGCCACCAACTCTGATTACTGAGACTGAAAGTGACATGCACAGGGAAGAGTCCATCATTTGAATTCACTTCAGTTAATCTGCATTTGCACCAGAGACAATTTTGGAAGGATTTAAAAAAAAAAAAAAGTGTACAGGGCATGTATTTACTTGCAATGAAGGAAGAATTGGATGAACAAGCAGGACTTTTTGGAGACATTACAACTGAGACATGATTAACTTGTTAACTGCACCCTCAATAGTAACCCTGCAACATGTTCAAGGAATTAATGGTGTGACAAATATAAACCAGCCATAAAAATGTTCCACAAAAAAAAGGAGGAGCAATTAGTGACAGAGAGAAGGGACAAGGCTGAGCTATTCAATGAGTTTTTTGCCTCAGTGTTCCTGAACAGGGCTCAAGATAAGTCTCCTAATGGGTTCTTAGATGGGCATCAGAGGGACACCAGCCTACCAACTGTCGACACCGACTTGGTGCAGAGTCACTTGGATGGACTGGATGTGCTCAAGTCAGCAGGCCCGGATGAGCTGCATCCGAGGGTACTGAAGGAATTGGTCGGTGTCATAGCAGAACCACCGGCACAGCTGTTTGAGTGTTCATGGTCCTTGGGACAGGTCCCAGAGGACTGGAAAAGGGCCAGTGTGGTCCCTATTTTCAAGAAGGGGAGGAAGGAGGATCTGAGTAATTATAGTCCAGTCAGTCTCACCTCCATCATTGGAAAGGTCTTTGAAAAGATTATGAAGGATCATATTTGTGGGAGTCCATCGGGAAAAATAATGCAGCAGGAAAACCAGCATGGATTTGTAGAAGGTAGATCATGTATGACCAGTCTGGTTTTGTTTTATGACAGGGTCACAAAATGCTTAGTAGAGGTGGATGTCGTTTTCTTAGACTTTAGCAAGGCCTTTGATATAGTATCTCATCCTATTCGCATAAATAAATTAAGAGACTGCAACAGATGTTTACACGGTCCAGTGGGTGGCAAACTGGCTTAGCATTCGCACCCAGAGAGTGGCAATAGACGGGTCGGTATCGACCTGGAAGGATGTGGGTAGTGGGGTCACGCAGGGTTCGGACCTTGAACCTGTACTCTTTCATATCTTCATCAGTGACTTGGATGTGGGTTTGAAGTGTACTCTGTCCAAGTTTGTGGATGATACTAAACTGTGGGGTGAAGTGTACACTCTGGAGGATAAGGAACGATTACAGCCAGACCTGGACAGGTTAGAAAAGTGGGCAGTACACAATAGGATGCAATACAAGGACAAGTGCAGAGTGCTGCACCTAGAGCGCAAAAACATTCAGCACGTCTACTAGCTGGGAAGTGACCCTCTCAGCAGCACAGAAGCAGAAAGGGATCTTGGAGTCATAGTGGACTCCAAGATGAACACGAGTCCTCAGTGTAACAAAATCATCAGCAAAGCTAACCACACTTTTTCATGCATCAGCAGATGCATGACAAACAGATGCAAGGAGGTGATACTTCCCCTCTACACAGCATTGGTCAGACTGCAGTTGGAGTACTTGGTCCAGTTTTGGGCGCTGTACTTCAAGAAGGATGTTGATAGACTCGAGAAGGTCTACAGGAGGGCCACTCGTATGGTTAGAGGCTTACAGAACAAGCACTATGAGGACAGACTGTGGGACCTGGACCTCTTCAGCCTCTGCAAGAGAAGGCTGAAAGGTGGTCTTGTAGCTGCCTAAAAATTAATTAGGGGGGTGCAGCAAAGGATCGGAGATGCTCTGTTCACCAGGGTGCCTCTAGTGGTAACAAGGAACAATGGTCACAAACTGACAGACAGAAGATTTAGGCTAGATATCAGGAAAAAATTTCTTCACAGTAAGGGTGGCCAAAATTTGGAATGGCCTTCCAAGGGAGGTGGTGCTCTCACCTATCTTGGGGGTCTTTAAGAGAAGGCCGGATAGGCATCTAGCTGGGGTCATCTGACCCCAGCACTCTTTCCTGCCTAGGCAGTAGGTCAGACTCAATGATCTGTTGAGGTCCCTTCTGACCCCAGCATCTATGAATCTATGAAAAGAAGAGTAACGTTTTTGTGGCTGTTTTTCATCACATTTTGAACTGAAAACGTGGCAGGGTAACCAAAGTCTGCTCAAGACTTCTGTTCAGTCTTGGGGCTGGGACTGACAATCAGTTGAGTGCCCCAGCCCTGCACTTGAACTGGCCCTGAGTTGGATCTACAATTGTCAGACACTCATCTAGTTGTCAGTCCCAGCCTCAGAGCTGCCCAGGACTGTTGTGCCAGCTCTGGTTACCTACAATTTAAGGCACAATAGAAACTAGCCACAAAAATGTTGCACGTCTAGAACCAGCTCTGGTGCAGCCCCAGCTCTGATATGGTACATGTGTCATGGCAAGAGGCACGTTTGTTAGGATTGGGGATCAGATCCCATTGTGCCATTAAGTAACTGTGTGCCAGGGGCCTTGGAATCTGAAAAACTGGCATGTAACATTAGCACCTTCATAAATTGAAGATGAAATTGCTACTGGACCTTTATACAACAAACCTTTATACATCGGAAAACACAGCTAACTGATATTAGCAGAAGTTGACAGAATGGTATTATAATGAGTAGAAGGTGGGGTAGGTTTGTGTCTTATAGACTAATTCCGTGGTTCTCTACCTTTTTAGAAAAAAAGGCATCCCTCCATAGACTGAAGGCACCCCTCAGGAAATGCCAGCTCTTAGTTTTCACTCATTTTTGACTACACAGAAATAATAGAACAGTTTTCCTGTTGCAAAGCTCAGAAAAACCAGAATAGGTCAGAATGTTTTTGATATTAAAGATTCCTATTTGAAGGCTCTGGGTTTCTCATAAGAAACAGTGCTAACACACTGCATGGCACTCTGGTTGAGAATCACTGGACTAACTAAATCAGAAATGTATTGCAAAAGCTTCCATAATCAAAGGGTTTACTTTATCAGACACTGTGAGATGCCCCCTGCTGACTAAGCCCTCTGTTACAAAAACTTATCTTATATACCTCTGGTTTAGTTAGTCTATCAGGTGCAAGTTGGGAAGCGACGGAAGCCACTTCCTTGCAGTGATCCTGGTAACATCTGTAATGGCCAAGAGCTCCTGAATTAACAAAAATGCCAAAGTGCACAAAGTAAAGATACGGATACCATTTTTGTCATATAAAAGAAGGTGTAGCTCTATCATGCCTCCTCCTTGACTTCAGACTACCTTGCTCTACTATAACGAGTAATCATTCATTTGCGACATAGGTCAGTGTTCTATTTGAAGTCCATTACCTGTGGGACTCTACAGGGTTCCATACCATCCTGTCTTGCCTTTCAATATGGACACCTGAGTAATCACTCAAATACGGAGATACCATGGGCTCAACTGCCAATAATATGAAAACAGCATTCAAGTGCATACTACTCACCACCAATGCAACCACCACCTTTCCTCAGATACGATTATTTTTCTTTCTCCCCTAAGAAAGTAAATCTGCTGACTTTTTATTTGTGGAAAATAGCATTTGTGAAAAGGGAATGTAGAGATATGTACTCAGCAGAACAGTGGAAGTAAACCAGGGAGGCAGGTTACTTGGGTACCACAACATTAAGTACTTTCTGACAAAGACTGCATTAGCAGATGACAGGAGATTGAACATGAAGCAAACAAAACGCTTTACAGATTTTTCTGTCCTTGATGTTGCAGCTGATCTGGAAGAGAATGCTCAAAGTCCCTCATGCAGAGATAGCCTTTGGTCTTGTATATTAGTGTGTAACAGTTGCCTATCCATGTGAGCCTTTTGTCCTGCGTCTCAAAAGAGGGTTTATGAATAAATCAGGCAATTCTTTAAACTGCTATGTTCTAGGACAGTGTGTTTTAAGTGACCTCTGTACAACCAAGTTACACAACAGCATTTTTCTTTCAGATTTGGCATTCGGGAGGAAGGGTGAGCGGATTGTGGGCTCCAGAATATTTAACTCCTCTTTGCAAATATGCAAGATTTCTCATGAGTCAGTTCTTAACTTTTGAAGTCCTTTAGGGTTAAGGACCTCCCATTCAGAAGATTCAAGCTATGGGGTCAATGTCAAATTGAGAGTCTATGTCTGGCACCCAGATAATTTTAGGTGCTTGAGTAGATTATCTGCTGCCTTTCAAAAACAGGCTACATGATGGAGGTCTGTCTTGCTTCCAAACATCTGTGGAAAAAAATAGAACTTCATTTTGAAACTGATTGTTAACATCTTGGTTGTTAGATTTCAAGATGTTTCCTGAGGAAATTTTAAGACTCATGAAACACATGCATCTTGTGGCTAATATTAATTTATTGGCACCATTTTCCCAAGCTATTCCAAGTAGCCAAATTTATTTTGTACGTAGATTCTTCTGGAAGAACAGAAGAGGATTTTGGTTACTTCGGAACAATTTGCTCTTCTCATTTTCCTTCAGTTAATGAAGCATCTGTAGCAACATAAAATGAACTTTTTTGGTACAATTCCTTTCCCCCTTCTTTGACAAAGACCTTGAGCTGAGTGGAATTTGACAGATGCTCACATTCTATGACTAGGATTGGAGATAGAGAATCACAAGTGATACTACATGATAAAAATACCGAATGGAAAGTAAAACCGATTCAGATATTGAAACCATCTTTCATCTGATTCTTGCACCACTCAATTAATAGGAAATGCTGTCATTTCCTTATTTTATTATTAGCCCCAGAGAATACCTGAATGATCTCCTGATTCCAGGCAGAGACATGTGATCCTTGAATACTCATGAGTCAATAAGAGGGAAATATCCTAACAGCATTCTAGGAAACTCATGTACTTAATTTGTGCATTTGTTTATCTTAAAAACCACAAAGCTTCCACAGATATTTACACCAGTGGTGTGGAGCATTTCAGCCCACTGGTAAACCAACTGGATAATCAGAATGGCAGAGAAAGTCATCAGTTCCTTGTTACCAGTACTTTGGAAGAGTAGCTGCTGACTTGCAGTCTTACCAGTCTTTCTCTTACCTTGCTTATAGCTTCACATAATACCTATATATCAATAGCTATCACATTGTAATATATATTGACCTTTGCAACTATGATAGTGGGGGAGAGGAGAGTAGAAGCTGGACGTCCCAAGTCCTGGACTATTTAACAGGAAGAAAATAAAGATTGTCACATGAGAGCTCCTTACAAGTTCTACATCTATAGAAATTAGGGCTGCTTACGGACATAACACTCCCCTCCCCCACAAAAAACCCAGAGTTTTAAAACTTGGTGTACTTCTGCGCTGATCCCAGCGCATGCCCAGATAAGGCAGCGTGTTAGTTGGATCCAGTTCACCGAACATCTGTATATAGACTAGGTGCTTTAGTGGGGCTTTTTGGGAATTTTTAACTAATAGCTGATTGATCCACTTTAGAAAAGTGCCAAAAAGCCCTGCTGAAGCACCAGATGCTGTGGAGCTGGGTCCAACTAATGCGCTGCTGCTTCTGATAAATTGAGGTTTTATTCTGTTTTTTTTTTAATTTCTATAAGCAGTCTACATTTTTATAAAACAATTACCCATTTAAAGCACTTTTACCATCACTATTTCCAGAAGAAACGGACAACAAAAGAGAAAAAACAATGAGTACAGCCACATTTTATTATTTAAAAATGTAACTTATCTATAATGCATGTAGTGTACTTCAATTTAAGAAAAAAGATTTTTCCAAGATGGTTGTACATTCAACTGCCTCTCCTTTTCCATTTCTGTTTGTTTAAAATGTACTAAGATATTGGAAGAATCTGGCAAATATAGGTTTCATATACAGGGCATGCTTTCTGTAAGTCAACAAAAGGATTTGGAAGTTGAGAAGGGGACTAAAAAAGCAATTAAATGTGTTAGGTAAATGAAAACTAGAGAAGATTTGGCTAGAGGCAGGTACTGAAAGGGGCTAGTGGGCAGCAGAATGTACTTGACTTCAATGTTCTACTGGTCAATTAAATTCTTTTCTTCCTTGCTACTGGAGAAGTGTAATTACATCAGCAGTTTGGACAAGGACGCAGAAACAGCGCTGCACTGACTTGTTCAAACAGCACAAGTGGGATACTTACTAAAAGAAAAAAGAAGCAGCAATTATGTTAATATGTTAAGTACTGAACTAAGTTTCTTATTTTGTATAAGTGGAAACAAAAGACAGAATAATTCCCACATTTAAATAATCTGCCCCAGTAACCCATATTAATTTCTGTAAAATCAAAACTAACTTAAAATTTCCCTCAGAATAACTGAAAAGTAAACTCTACTTAGACTCTTCACAATGTTGTGATATTTTAAATTTGGCTGAAACCAAAAAAGAGTGGAAATGTCTTAAAAAAGACAGTTCTCAGACTGTCACATGAGAACACCAGTATTTTTATAAAACAATTACCCAGTTAAATCCAGAAATGGTTAACAAAACAGGATGAAAAATGAGTAAAGCCACACTTTATTACTTAAAATGCAATTGTCATTTAATATGCATGTAGTGTACTTCAGTTTAAGAAAAAGATTTTTCTTAAACTAGTCAGTGAAAATGGTTAGGGGGCTGGGGCACATGCGACATCTATACTCAGGCTCTAGGAAGGGGGGCAGAAGGGAGTGGCTCTAATTAAAGCACTAATTAAAGCACCCACAGAATCACATGTATTTAGCATCACGCACTTCAAAATGGCAGCGGGGACACTAACTAAAGCTCATTGAACAAGTTTTAGTTAAAGCGCCCCACCACCATTTTGAAACATGGGGATGCTGAATACGGGATGCACAGGCTGCTGGATGGAGCACACCAATTAGCACGCTCCAGCAGACTCAATTAATCAAGTCTTCTCTGATGCTAATTAACATGTGTTGGAGCACAGGTCCAGCACATGTATAGGCGCCCATGACTTCTGAGGAGAGGCTGATGGAACTGGGCTTATTTAGTTTGCAGAAGATTGAGGGCGTATTTGATAAGAGCCTTCAACTATCTGAAGGTTGGTTCCAAAGAGGATGGAGCTGGACTGTTCTCAATGGTGGCAGATGACAGAACAAGGAGCCAATGGTCTCAAGTTGCAGCAAGGGAAGCTTAGGTTGGATATAACTCTCTCACTAGAAGGGTGATGAAGCACTGGAACAGATTATCTACAGAGGTGTTGGAATCTCCATCCTTGGAGGCTTTTAAGGCCCAGCTTGTCGAAGCCATAGCTGGAATGATCTAGTTGGGGGTGGTCCTGCTTTGAGTAGGGGGTTGGACTAGGTGATCTCCTGAGATCTCTTCCAACCCTAATTTTCTATGATTATAATTCTATGACTTCCAGACAAATTCTCAGAAGACAGAAAGAGATTCAGATGAGAAAACTAATAAAGGAATACATACATCTGAGGAGAACTGAATATGTTCTGTATTACCAGCCATCAATTTATATTTAAACATCTGCTTATGCCAAATTGTTTACATGCATTAATCTTCTCCTACCGTAGGGCCAAGACACTAACAGTGACTGCTTTTTAAATAAAATAATACCAACATAATTTTATGGTATATCCAACTGACTCATCACCAACTTCTACAATTTATAATAAAATTACAATCCACTTAGTCCTGGACAATACAAACTTCAAAACATCAAACAAAGAATTTAAGATATCCAGGAAAAAGTGCCATTAATTAAAAAAATAAGTAGCAATTTACTTTAAAAGTGTTCAAAAGCCTACTAGCAACATTTCAAGTGATTATACTGTATTAACAACACTTATTTCCATCATTTAATATTGTATAATAAAAAGGTTCTGAACTACCTGTTGAAACCCTAGCAAAAAAAATCAAATTTCAACCATTGTTTCAATAAAAAAAGATTGATTTCTCCTCCACTGCACCATTAAATATCACAATCATTTTCAAACAGAAAATATTCAGTTGATAACATTACTACTCTCATGCATTACTGACTTGTTTATGAACTCTTTCATTGTTATATCTAAAGTATAAAATGACCTTACAAATAGTTGAATGTTTTAATTTCAAGTTCACAATATTTGCCACTAATAGGATGGTATTTGTTTTTATATCCCAAACAAAACTACTCAGTCTGTCACTCACTCCCTTTTATTCATTTTTTTGTTTTGTCTTTACTGCATGCATCTCTTGTAAAGTGAAAGTGTCTGTTTTAAGATAAGTGGAAATACTACAGTATGTAACGTTTTCATGTCAAAATAATTACATTATTATATTCTGAGTTAAATAATTTAAGATAGGAAAACATTTTGATATGCATTTGACAGTTGTAATCCTCGTAAGATCAAATCAACTTCTTGCAAAAGGAACTTCCACTTGTTTTAAAAAACACCACCATAGAACAGGGTAAGCAACATAGAAGGTTGCCTCACTACGTTTTCCTCTTGAAGACCTGGGCACAAATCCTGAACTTAAGTTACCAAGGGCAAGAAGTCTAAATCAACTTCTGGAAGCTAATGGAATTAAATCGGGGATAAATTTGTTCCAAAGGCTGGAAACTGGTATGCAGGTTTTATGGCCATCTCTACAACAGAAATAAATCAGGTGCATCCTTGTCACTCCCCTCTTTGTTTTCATCATGGAACCATCATGTAACATGGGACAACTGGATCTGTCCTAGACAGAGACTTTCAGGGTGGACTAATAAGCTTACTGGAAGCAAAGACAAAGGGTTTCTGATCACGTGTGAACTTACGTGCATGATGGCCACAGTAGATTTGGATGGATGGTATGCTTTTACAGCACTGTTTTTATTTATTTTACAGAACCCAGGACACAATTATTCTCCAGCTTATACTATCGTATTTCTTTTCTGATAAACAGAGATGGCAAAATATGACATTCAACCGCCAATGGCAGAATTATCAGTTTGAGTAAATAAGCTTGAAAATGCATGTAGATATAGACTCTCTTACATGGATTTTCATAAACAGATCATGCATAATTCACAATGCCTATGCCATTAATTAGTAATTTCTTGTTTTCATGTCTGCTACAGAATAAAATAAATATATATATAATGCTGTTATATATGTAGACTTGTACATCTTAAAATGGGACAGATTTTAGGGCAGAGGTGGCCAAGCTACAAAGTGCATGCTTGGCAAGGAGGATAATCACAATTTATCCTATCTTTTAAAATTACATAAATATCAATTTCATCTGTTTAGGATATAAAGACTTTCTAAAGAATTTTTTCATGTGTGGTTATTATTCTTTGAACAACATTAATGCAAGTGACTAAAAATTTAATTGAATCTCAGATCAAATAAGCATACAGTTTCAAGTATTTATCAGATTAAATTAATCTACAGTTAGGCACTGAAAACCAACATCATTCAGTCGGTGAATGAAGATTTTGAAGTTGCTTTTAAGAGGGATTCTCTTTTTGGGTCATATCTTTAGCTGATATACATGGACATAGGTCCACTTATGTTAATGGAACAAGACAGATTTATATAATTTGAAAACCAGGTCCTTAGACCTTTCTTTCTAAAACTAAGTTTGGGGATTAAAATAAACATGTGGTAAACACATTTTAAAATGGCTAGTAAAATTTCTGACAAAGAAAAGTCAATGATGGTACAGGAACATATAAAGAGGTACCTACAACCTACTTACTATACATCCTGGACACTTTCATATCATCATACCTTCTGTTTAATATTCCTGTGAACTGTATGTCTTCACAAAACTTAGTGATTATTTTCTCTTCTTTTAGTACAAACCAAATTTTAATTACTTATTTTTCTACATCATCCTTCATACATTCTGTCTCTTGATACCAAAAGGTATTTTTTTCTTTTTGGTGCTTCTCTGTATATCAATATTTTGACATATTAAATATATATTTGGTGTCATAGCAAATGCAAGTCTACACCTTGTATTTCTGATGTCATTTTGAAACATGTCATAGCTTTGCTGAATGATATATTCAGTAATTAATCAGAGTTTTACCATATTCTTTCATCCAATCTAGGAGAGACCTTTCCCTCCATTATTTACAGTGTAGATGCAAATGGTTTCCACCTTTTTATTCTGTTTTTAAGAAATGTAAGCACAAACTCCAGTTGTATCAATGACTAAAATTTAAATGTTACTTTTTAACTGCACAACCTACTTTTGTTTCAAACAGTGTTATTAGCCAATTAAATATGTTAATTACAAGCAACAAAAAGTATCAGCAGACACATTAAAATACAGTAACACTGGGAAACAAACTGATAAACTTGGGAAAACAGTCACACACACACACTGAGTGAAATTTTAGATATCTGTGGGAGTTCTGCCATTGCTTTTGTGAAATCAAGATTTCAGTGTGTGCGTACACACATAATGAAACAGGTTATGTAAAGTTACTTTAATGCAGATCAGTATAAAAGTTTTCTACAAAAATAATATTTGTGTTCCTCATTTTAGACATTTTGTTTAGGAATTTTGGTCTGAGCAAAACATTTTACATGCACATCTTGCCTGTGTCTGCTTATTTATTTGCTTTGGTTTAAAAGAAATGTAACATTTATAATAAATAATAATATTTGTGATATATTGGTTTACTTGGTCAGTTCTGAATACTACATGTAGCTGATCATTTCTAATTATAATTTGTTTCCATTTATTAACAATTTCAATTCAACGTGTGACATTCCTTGTGGACATTTAACTTTAGTAATGAAGGATATACATGCAATGCTAATCCTAACAGAAAAAGAGTACAAAACAACTTTCAGAAGCTCTCAGCATAATTTTCTTTGTCATCTACAGGTGATGGTATTATTTCATTAGTTGGCACTTACATTGCTAGGGAATGAAAAAGCTCTTTCTGCAGCCTTCCAAACCTTACTGGCCAAGAACTGAACCTGAGTGTCCTGTGAATGGTATATACAACTACCACCACTAGGTCACTGGTCTTTTAAATAATCTCTACTAAACAAATAAGATTTCAGAAAGTTTTTTACTAGATAATTACACTTCCTGATTTTGTAATTAGTGGAACTACATGTAATTACATAATAATTATGATGGTAATTACGTAATTAAGATGTATAATTATGTAGTAAAAAACATTATGGAAATAAAAGCCATCAACTGTATAAGCACAATACATTTTAAAAATAAATTCTGTATCATCTGTTTAAAACTACTATTTTTCTCAAAATATCAAAGTGATTAGATCACATTATAGACCACTGCTGGCAAAGTTTTGTTGTTTGTTTTTTTTAACATTTCTTACAGGAGTGGGGAAAAAATCTGAAAAATAGCAGTGTTTTTAATTCTCTTGAAACCACCATCATTTTGCCATCTAAGCGCCAACATACCATGTGGCTTATACAGAGTTAAAATTCTTCTGTTTGAATTTTTACATTTCATGCTCTCACAAAAATAGTTTTAAAAAAGAAACATAACTGACAGCAGGAATTTAGAATCTATAGCATAAGTGAACTGGGACTGGAAAGTCAGCTATGCCCCTCAATCTTGACCATGTCCTAAGAAAAGGGGCATCATTTTCATTACAGAAAATGCCCTCCACTCCACCACACACACACACACACACCATGAGAAGAAATAAGGTATTAAATGATTTTATATTTTTCACATGCATCTAGTAAACAAAACAAGAAGTATGATGTTATATGAAGGAGATTGATAGCAGTCTCCATGGGGAAAAAAGTGTTGTAGAGCTAGGGTGTACAAAGCAAACAAAAAGGGAATGGGGATTTAAATGAATATTTTTAGTGGCCGTTACAGAACTGCTGTGTCACCAGTTAGACAGTCAGGCTACAGAGTAACCTATATGCCAAATTTATATATTAGTAAAATTACTGCAACAGTTTATTTTCAGTGTGTAAACATGATGGTGCATTTTTGCTTGCTTACATGCAAACTATAGCAGAAATGCATAGAGTACAATATGCTAGTATCAGGCTATTTGGTAATATGGTAGTAGCAGGATATTTACTTGAAAAAAATCAACTAAGTTAATTTATGCCAAGTCAGAAGTAAATTAAGCTGACCACCTCTCTAACCCTCCTCCAACAAAGTAAGCATAATGTACAAGAATATAAAACCATTGTTAATCAATACTATTTAGTAATGAAGAAAAGAGCCCTGGCTAAGGAACAGAAATCAGGATTCAGATAATTTCTGTTCTACTTTTGTCTATGCCAGTGACTTCCTGTGTGACTAGCTATGCCACAATTTTTTTTCACCTCTTTCTACAGCTGTAAATGGGATTTGTAATACATAACTACACCATAAATACCTAAATTATTAAGAACAGTAAAGCTCTGAGCTCAGAGGAAAAGAACTAATGTAACATTTAGCATATAGGTACTTACTTAGATTTCAGGGGTATGAAAAACACACAAAACCATTAAAAGAAAAAACAAAGGGTGCCACCCCCTCTCCCCCCCTCCCTTGAAAAACAGCACTTTACTTTAAACTTGGTGCATTCTGGAACCAAGACCTGTGCATCCCCAGAAGAGGCAGTGCCTTACTTCAACCTGGCTCACCTGACATCTATAAAGATTGGGTGCTTTAGTGGGGCTTTTTTGGTATTTTTGTTTTTTAACATCTGCAAGCAGCAATAGAATAATTTTTCTTAACAACGCACACATTTAACAATATTTTAATGGTGACTTGTATTTAATAAAAAAACCCATGAAAAAAATGTTGAAGAACTGACCAAATACTATACACTTTCCATCAACTTGTGGAGATGACACACGCGCATATAGACAACTTTTAAAGTGTAAATTATTTGGAAAAGGATCAGGAAAAGCTGTATGAGACAGAACTTCGAATAACTCTGTTAACTGTTTGAAGGACCCCTTAAAGGGATTTAAATGTACTATTATTATTGTTATTGCTCTTGTTGTTGTCATTATTAATTGATTGCTTATATATTTAATTAAGTGCTGTAAAAATGGTGTCAGTTTCCTCCATAGCTTATTCATTGCATATCCACTGTTGAGTACCTAAACAGGAAGGAAAATGTTACAAAAAATATTTTCATGCTCACTGTCAAGCAAATATCTACCACTTGGAGAAATGAACTGACATTGTTGAATGACACGCCATCAACTCAGGCCCCTGACACATTAGTTGCACCATAAATGGGAAGGGATCTATATGTACAACTGATTTAAGGCGCTATAAAATGGCAAATCAGCCACAAAAATGTTCCAGCTGTAATGGATTACATTTTTATGGCTGGTCTGTATGGTGCCTTAAATTGAATATGTGGCATGTCCACAGACTGGGGCAGTTTGAGTTGGATGCCTGACAATCAAGTGATTGTCAGAATCAGCCTGGGAGAGCCCTGGGTCTCCACCAGTGCCCATAATCAACTGACTGTCAGCACCAGCTCCTGGGGCAGCCCACATTCTGCAGTTCTTCTGGTTCTCTTTGAACACCCACAGTTGAAAGTCCCCAGCAGAGAAAGCCCTTCGATTCTCCTTGCCAGAAGCCTCTAATCCCATGCACCCAGCAGCCCCTCCAGAACTGCCAGATGCAGAGCTTAAATTCCCAGAGAAGGGAGTCCTTAAACCAGCCCCAGTACTGTCCTGAGTCTCCAACTGACCCCAGGACTGTCCTGGGGTCAGGACCGACACTCAGTTGACTGCCCAGACAACTTTGGGACAGCCCTGAATCGTGGGAAGGGAGGTGTGCCATGAGCACCACACTTTCAGCTTGGTGGTGCAGGGGAAGCCTGGGATCATGATCCACCTGCACTAGCATGGAAAATGGGTACAACTGGAATCTGATCCTTGACCCCCAAATTGCATTTTCTGCCATGTACATGTGACCTCAGAATTATAGAAATTGCAGTATGGAAAAAATCAGTCCATCACACTCTACGAATTTGTTCAAAGGGTACAAGCTGAAAAACAGGACACATGAGACTCCTTAAAAAATTGTGTAAAGCAACAGCTGATCAACCCACTGGGCTTTTTAGTGATAATTCCCAAAGAAGCAATGCTAACTGAAACTCATTATCTACAGAAAAGGTGGAAAGTCCAGATTAATAACCACCGAACGTCACTGCAGCAAAACACCCATTTAATCTCGGTCAACTCCAGACACTGGGAACACAGCCATTTCTCACTTCTAAAAACAAACAAACAAAACCCTGAAACTCCGGCTTTCTATGCCTTTTTTCCATAAGAACGCCACACTTCTAACTCCGTTTTCTTCTCTACTCTGTGCCATAAGCACTTTATTACAGTCTGTTTGTAGACTGAAGAGAAACAGAAAATAACTCTGGTACTAATGCTAGAGCTCATATAATACACTGCATTTTGATTCACATACAACCTTTCTAACTTACTTTCACAGTCTCTTTCCCTTTTCTATTCGTGACATCAATTCCACATTTTACGTACGAACCCCAACACCCTCTTGCTTAAGCACACTTCTGGTCTTAGTCAAAGTATGCTGTCTCCCTCCCTTCCATAGTCATAACCAGCCAATATTACTATACCATAGCTCCACCCCTTAGTAGCTCTGCCAACATCTCCATTATAAATGATCTACTTTCAAAGCTTCATAGTAACTCATCCATAAAAAAAATCACTTCATACAGATACTTGGCACACCAAGTTATGAACACACTGGGGGAAAAACAATGTTTAAATTATAGGATGCAAACAAATATTCAGAGCTGAATTTCGTGTTTTTATGTGTAGGTCATACAGCCTAAAACAGTTTCATTTTTCTCAATGTAATTTTACAGTTTATTCATCCAGAAACTAAACTAGGCACTTTTGGTATTTGTATAGAGGACAGAAGTGGGAATGTACATGGCTTTTATAATGGTGCATAAACAGTCTCTGAACATAATCTGAAGAATTAAATTCTACTTTTAAGTACTGCCTATTGAAGGTGCAGACTTTCCTAAAATCCATCAGTTTCACCACCAATTCCTTCAAAGCATCCTCTCTTTTCCATTATTAGTATAGCCTACAAATAGAAAATAGGTTCAGATTTTTTTGGATCAAGGCAGTCAATCGCTGAGATTATTTTGTATGAGAGAATATATGCAGGGATCTACGTGACCTCCATCACTGTTTTACTTAAGCACATCACAAATATTAATACATAAAAATATGCACATGTAAGCATTTAAGAGAGAGTTATAAAACTGTGATCCCATTACACTTAATAGTATTCTACAACACAGGGGCCAGGTACAGACATTACACTTTTAGCAGTATAAGCGATCAGAGACCAGTCTAGACCCATAACAGAACAGAGGTTTGGCACACAAAACTAGTCTATACCTGTAGCAGAACAAAAGTTTGACACACAGACTGGTTTAAAAATGGTGTAACCCAGTCTCAGATCCCTCCCCCCTGGCAAATGTGTGCTCTTTTTGCTACTGATATAAACTACGGTGTTTACAGAAAACTGTGCAACTTAAATGGAATCCACCTCAGGCTTTTTGAATGCCTGTACATAGCCAAGTAGTCTCACTGAGGTCAATGAAACTACTATTCATTGTGAATAAGAAGACATAATCTGGCTCTAAGAAGTAGTTCTCATCTATGCTAGACTCAAGGCACCCCTTGGAAAATGCCAGCCTTTAGTTTTCACTTGTTTTGTGACTACAGAAAAAATAATAGAGCAATTCTTCTATTGCAAAGAACTCAGACCACAATAAATCAAAATGCTTTTAACACTATGGATTCCTATTTGAAATCTCTGGGTTTCTCTGATGAATCACATTTGCACAGCTAACAGTGCTAATACTGCATGGCACCTTGTGGCACCCTTGAAAGTATCTCTAGATACCGCAGGGTGTGGCAGCACCCTAGCTGAGAACCACTGTTCTAAAGGCTTTTGGACATTGCCCCAGTGCCAACCCCAAGAGCATCGCTGAAAACATCCCATTCCATTTCCCCCCCCACACAAACTTCCAAGTTCCTGTTGGCTTAGAGTAGCCCTAAGCATATGCCCTAGCACTGCTCATAGGTTCTGTTTTGAACATGCTTCTTGCTTCATACTCATGGCCCCTCTAAGCTGTCTATTCTGTCTGGCTTCCAGGCTTTGGCACATGCTGAGCAGAGGCAACTAGGCAATCCGTACTTCTTGGCATATTCTCCTGCACTGCTGAGAAGCAGAGCCTAAGGGTCTTGTCCAAAATTACACTGGCAGGTTATGACAGATGAGGGAATAGAAGCCGGTATGTCTGAGCCAGAATCACGTTAGTGGCATTACTGGGCTTCATTCCCCTGGTTCTTTTTTTTTTTAAATCTATTCATTTATATTTATTTATTTATTTTACAGAGAAAACACAACAGCATCTTTACATATAGATATTATTTGCAAGAATGTTATGGAAAGTTGATGCAGTACACACACATGCGCGCGCACGCACACACACACACGAGTTTGTTCAACAACTTCATCAGTGAGTTGGACAAGGGGGTGAAAAGCACCTTGTTCAAATTTGCAGATGACACTAAGATGTGGGGAAAAGTGGGCACGCTAGAAGGAAGGGACAGGCTGCAATTGGATCCGGACAGGTTACAGGGGTGAGTGGATGAGAATAAGATGGGATTCTATACTGACAAGTGCAGGGTACTGCACCTAGGGAGAAAGAACCAGCAGCGTACCTACAGGCTGGGGAACTCCCCTCTCACCAGCACAGAGGCAGAAAAGGATCTTGGAGTCACTAAAGACTCCAAGATGAACATGAGCCGCCAATGTGGGGACGTGGTCAGGAAGGCTAACTGCACCTTGTCATGCATCCACAGATGCATCATGAGCAGGTCCAAGGAGGTAATCCTCTCCCTCTATGCGACACTGGTCAGGCCTCAGTTGGAGTACTGCGGCCAATTCTGGGCGCTGCATTTCAGGAGGGATGTGGACAACATGGAGAGGGTCCAGAGGAGGGCCACTTGCATGATCGGGGGCAGCAGGGCAGGCTCTATGAGGAAAGGCTACGGGACCTGAACCTGTTCAGCTTCCACAAGAGAAGGCTGAGGGGGGATCTGGTGGCCATCTATAAACTGGCCAAGAGAGACCATCAGGCAACGAGCACTAGTGGGAATAACCAGGAATAATGACCTTAAGTTAACGGAGAGTAGATTCAGGCTAGACATCAGGAGGCACTACTTCACAGTCAGGGTGGCTAGGATCTGGAACCAACTTCCAAGGGAAGTGCTGCTCGCTTCTACCCTGGGGGTCTTCAAAAGGAAGCTAGACAGACACCTTGCCGGGGTTGTTTGACCCCAGCCTCCTTTCCTGCTCATGGCAGGGGGTTGGACTTAATGATCTACTCAGGACCCTTCCGACACTACCTACTATGAAACTGATTTGCCCATGAAGATGTTAGTTTCCATTTAGGAAGTTCAGTTCCCACACAAATAGACATGTTGTCTGGTCAGTCAGGATGCTATATTATTTATATCTCAATCTATGCAAAAGGTTGCTAAACTGTACATATATTTCTAAATCACTGCTACCATAAAATACAATTCTACTGTCTTTACCAGAAGTATGTCAAAACCTGCGTGTAAGAAAGCTTGCCTTGCTGAAGGCAGACAAGGTTCTTTGGGTAAACGTGGTATCTTTTATTAGACTAACTAAATAGTTGGAAAAATTGTTCTTTGCAAGCTTTCAGGCACAAACACCCTTCCTTGGGCATAGGGAGAGTTTGATGTTCTGTGTTCTCCTAGGCAGAATAGAAGCCCATATACAAAATGCAGGTCTGTGCACATGCAAATGCGTGGCAGTGAGGATCAGTGGGAAATAGTTGCGAGACAGGTAGATAAGGTGGGAAAGGGGACAGAATGCTGACCTAGTGTTAGAATATAGCTGGTAAAATGTAAAGAGGTTACTTGGGGTTATTGGATGGCAGGCAGGTTATCATGTGCCATAAATCCAATGTTTTATTTAGACTATGATCTTTTTGTACCCAGTAGATTTATGAAGTGAAGTTCGTAGGCTCATCTATGAAAGGTGTTTTGTGAATTCCCTTTACAGATTAGAACTGAGAGATTGGAGAGAGAGTGGTTGCCTTATGAGAAGTGTGCACCCACAGGTAATTGGATATTTTCATCTTTGATAGTTTTTTGGTGTGCGTTCACTCTGGTATGCAATTGTGGTTTGGTTTCTCCTACATATTTTCTATCAGGGGATTTGGTGCACTGCATGAGATATATTATAAGTCTGGAGGTGCAGATGTAAGATTCAGGAATGGTAATTGTTCTGCTGTGGGTGTAGTTATCGTGGAAGCATTGGAGATGAGTTGGCAGATTTTACATTTCTTGTCCCAACATGGTCTGGATCCATTTGGTGTGCTTTGCGCCATCGGAAGTTTGCTTCTGATGATGAGATTGGTGAGGTTCGGTGCTTGTTTAAAGGCGAGGATGGGTGGTTCTGGAAAGATCTTTTAAAAAACTGGGTCGTCTTCTAGTATGGGTTGCAGCTAGAGGTGCACCAGTACATCGGTCTGATATTGGATCGGCACCAATATAAAGAAAATTGAATGTATTGGAAATTGGTCTGATGTGGCTGATAAATGCCCTTTGCATACGTGCAGCTGCAGTGCAGAATGTAAGTGGCAAGGAACACAGCCTGACAGCTTAGAGAGCTGTGTGCAGATGGTAAGTCTGTTGTGGTGGAAGGGAAGGGGGAAGGGAAATGGAATGTGCAGGCAGATCAAGGCCCCTGCGATGAGGGAGGGAGTGGGTGGGGGGCTGGGGATGCCAAGCCGGGGTGGGGCATGAGACAGAGCCACGGCTCGTCCAGGGGTGTGGGCGGCTCCCGCTGGTGCGCATACCATGGGAGGGCATGGGAGGCACGTACCATCCCAGCATGCCCCCCCACACCCTCCCAGCTCTGTCCTGCACCAGAAACCCAGTCCCAGCTTCACTCCCTCCCTCCCCACAGGAACCTTGATCTGCACCCCCCCACACCCCTTCCCTTCCACCACAACAAACTTACCAGCCTGATGCTGCTCTTCAAGCTGCCAGGCTGCATATCAAAAATTGGACTGGTATCAGCTGATATGCATCCTTAAAAATGGGCTATCAGTATCAGCCCCATCTCTATTGGTGCGCCCCTAGCTGCAACTGAGGATTTTCCATACAGATTCCAGGGAAGGATGGTATGTCATAACTAACTGCGTGTGATTTGTTGGGATTTTCTTTTTGTAGTGCAGCAATTGTTCACGTGGCATCTGGGTGGCTCTTTCAAAAGTGTGATCTCTCTCTCTGGAGGA
>NW_017729032.1:187887163-187887496 GCF_001723915.1 Gavialis gangeticus | reverse complement strand
CCTTGGGCATAGGGAGAGTTTGATGTTCTGTGTTCTCCTAGGCAGAATAGAAGCCCATATACAAAATGCAGGTCTGTGCACATGCAAATGCGTGGCAGTGAGGATCAGTGGGAAATAGTTGCGAGACAGGTAGATAAGGTGGGAAAGGGGACAGAATGCTGACCTAGTGTTAGAATATAGCTGGTAAAATGTAAAGAGGTTACTTGGGGTTATTGGATGGCAGGCAGGTTATCATGTGCCATAAATCCAATGTTTTATTTAGACTATGATCTTTTTGTACCCAGTAGATTTATGAAGTGAAGTTCGTAGGCTCATCTATGAAAGGTGTTTTGT
>NW_017729032.1:187878966-187885450 GCF_001723915.1 Gavialis gangeticus | reverse complement strand
GAGGAGAATCCTTGTGGAGTGAAAGCCCTTTTGAGATTTCCAAGGTGATGAGTACGGGTGTTCTCCTCAGTGCAAATTTGGCAGTATCGGAGGGCTTAACTATATATCACAGCTTTCTTGGTGGGTTTAGGGTGATTGCTGGTTCTGTGTAGATATGTATGTTGGTCCGTGAGTTTCTTGTATATAGTGGTTTGCATTTTACCATTCTGGATATTGATCATAGTGTCTAAAAAGAAAATGTTGGTGCTGGTGTATTCAAGACAGTCTGACGGAGGGGTGGTAATTATTGAATTAATGATGGAAAAAATCAATCAGATTGCAGGTTTTCAGTCCAAATGATGAAGATATCATCTATATATTTTAAGTATAGCATGGGTTTGATGATGCAATTCTTGAGGAATTGTTCTTCCAGGTTGTCCATAAAAAGGTTGGCATATTGTGGGGCCATTTTGGTGCTCATAGCTGTGTTCATGGTCTGGAGGAAGTGTTGGTTATTGAAAGTGAAGTTGTTGTGCCTTGCTGAACACATTTTTTGCTGATTAATGGAACATATCTTCCCCTGATTTTTCTTTTATTCTTTTTAATGACTTTCAACAAACACTGACATCTACAAGCAGAGTTTTTCAGCATGGAAGGATTAAAAGCTGGATCTTTGCTGACCTGTCACTACTTAAGCAACAGATTTTAATCTAAAGCCCCTGGCACATGTTACACTTAGACATGATTAACCAGTTAATGACATCTTAAGTTACTACCCAGCTACACATTAATGCAAATAATGGTGTGATAAAACAATGAATAAGCCATAAAGTTATTCCACAAAAACTATAATAGCTCTGTGGCTGGTCTATCATGCCCCATTAATTGAACATGTAATCAGGCTGGGGCTCTCAGCAGGAGTGAGGCCCCATGGCTCTGATCCCCTTCAGCTGATGGGGCTCCCAGTTTCTGGGGCAGCCTAAAAGCTGAGAGCGGTCAGCTGATCCAGGCCCCCAGCCACAAGGGTGCAACATGTGCTCCCAAGGCTGGGAGCCATTGGCCGATCAGTCTCCTATCTGTAGGAGTGCATGGGTGAGCCCCAAAGCCTGGAAGCCCCATTAGCTTCCAGCAATGGGAGCTTGCTTCTTCCCAGAAATAAGGCATAATGGGATTTAATGCTTGATTCCGCTATCACATCCCCTGCCATACACGTGGTGTGTGGCTGAAAGCATGAATAGGAATCCCACATCCAATTCCATTGTGCCTTTACTTGTATATCTGCTTATTCCTGGAGGTAGCTGACAGATTTCTTCACTAAACAGCAACTGAAATGACACTATTTTAGGTTTTGCTTTGGTTAGTTGCAAGGAACTTAACAGACATTTAGTTGTGAAAAATAATTTTGAACAGAATGGTCATGATTTTATTCAGTGGAAAATAGAAGGCTAAATAAAAATAATCCTGTAGGTAAGGTTTTCAATCTCCAAAGGGCAACTATTGAGAAATCAAGGGAACTCATTAGTGAAGAACTTACATTCTTCACTTGAATGTAGAGCAGCACTTGGAATTTCTTTCAAATTAAAGGTGCAAAAATTATCTGGAAGCTGCATTCTCAGCAAGAAGAAAATACTTGTATGTGAGGCTACAGAATGAATAAATACTTGTATGAGAGGCTACATGACTGAGGATCACACAGGGGAGGGCTGTCCCCCAGACCCTGGAGCAGCTCTATGCCCTGAGACTCACCAGCATCTGGCACCTTAAAGAGCAGGGGTTTTAAGGCAAGGCTCTTTAAGGTGATGGATCATGGCAAGCCCAAATACCAAATGCCAATAATCAGCTACTATCAGCACTGGGACCAGGGCACCCCCAGTCAGGTTCCAGACATGGAGCTACACAGGTTCCATTGCTGACAATCAGCTGATTGATGGATGATGGAGCACACCACATGTTCAATTAATGGTGCATTTGTTGAGGAATATCTTTGTGGATGGTTTGCCATTTTACGGTGCCATAAATTTGATAAATCTGTGGCACCTTGCTATTTATGGCACGATTAACACATTAATCCTGCCAGAAATGCAAACATGTGCCAAGGGCCTTAGAATTCTGGATGCATAGGGAGAATTGCCAAAAGTCAAATTCAACTGGCATAAGGAAATGAAACCAAGCAGTAAAGGTTTTCTGCCAATATAAATAGAGAGAGAACAAAAATTAAGCTACTGTGCAGTGAAGTTGGGATTGAGATTATAAAACAATTTAGGCATGGGCTGAAAACTAAATGAATACTTCTTCTCAGTTTCCAGGATAGACAGAATGGCAGTATGGGTAGTGGGAATGAGTCTGGAAACAAAAACTACCATATGCTATATATATTTATGTTTGTAGAACTGAAGAACAAAATGTGGTCAAGCTTATTAGGTTCAAATCATAAGGAACAAATACCTCTCTCTCTCTCTTTCAGAATTTTTAAGGTTCTCACTCTTGAAATTACAAGGCCAGCGGAAAGAAGCCTATCAAATTGGTAGTATGTAACTGAAGAATACATATATGGAATTAGGGCTAGGGAAAAAAAGTAATCCTGGCAATCACTGCATTCTGCATACTATGCAAGGCTTGAGAACAAGCTTTGAGACAAAGAATAATTAAAACATGGGAAGTAAATAGGAAAAGAACAACATACAGCACAGGTTTACTAAACGTTGACTATATCAGATGTCTCTGGTAATTTTTGAAGAAATAACTGATTTTCTAAGACAAGGGAAACAATGTTGAACTACTGTATCTGGACTTGAAACAGTGTTGACCTGAAAACAGTGGTTAATAGAAGAATTATACAATGGATTAGGAAATGGCTAAGAGGTAGATGATAACAGCTTGTACTGAAAGGGGAACTGTCAGACTGGAGGAAGGGGTATTTTGGAGTTCTTCCAGAATGGGCATTGGGACTGATGTACTGTCAAGAAGAAGCCTCATTCAGTCTCCCTCTACTGAAGGCCCCCTGAAGGCAGACCTGGCATAGCTTCACAAGGGGTAAGTCCCTGGCTTGAGAATTCGGCTTCTTTATGTCCCTGGCTGCCCCAGCTATCCATAGCACCCTCTGCCTCGGAGAGTGACCTTATTTCAGTGAACTCCTAGGAAAGGGGGTGTTTTCTTTTTTGCAGAGCCAAGGGGGAGCGGGAGGAGGGAGTCTGAGTGCTGATATCCCAAACAGTATGGCAGACTGCTCAACTCAAAAGCTTGTCTAACTTTATCCTAACTACTGAGTTGATCTGATAAAAGAAAACCTTTACTTCCATAATTTCTGGACTATGGTGGCTACAATATCACTCTAACACTACAGCTTTATTGTGCCATTGCAGTTCACTCTGTCCTGCCTTGGACTCTGCCCTTCCGGGACTATTCTTTGCACACTGTTCTCCCTGGGGTTTTCTCTGTGTCCCCCCTGGGACTACCCTGTCTCTCTTTCAGCTCTCTCTGAGCCTCACTCTTTCTCCTCAGGCCTATGCAGCCACCCTCGCGACAAAACTGTTACCATACTATAGTATTCAACACTGGGTCTAACAGATGCTCAATAAAAATAAACAATGTCATGGAGAACCAATCAGGAAGTAGTTTGTGGATTCTGTTGCCAGGCCCAGACTACCATCTCCCCCCAGCGTGAAAAGGGCACATCATGTCATAATCCTGTGGGGCCAGGATCTCATTAACTTGGCACTAGTACCTTTTAGTACCAAACACTTCACCAGGAACTCCTTTAACATTTGATAAGCCTGGAGCAATTACCTGTCTAGGTGCATCTTGGGGCTGACACACAAAATGCTGGGTTCTGAATTACTTGGTATGACTCAGGAAAGAGACTAAGGAGTCATTGTAGATAGTTCTCCAAAGTCAACAGGTCAACAAGCAGGAACAACCAAAAGAGCCAATAAAATGCTGGGTATCATTAAGAAGGGAACTGAATACAAAATGGAGAACATTATCAAGCTATTATACAAATTCAAAGGGAGTGGACAAACTGGATAGAGATTGTTATGCACCAGGTCTCAGAATACAGGAGCCAAGAAGCACACACTGAAATTAGGAGACAGGTTTAAAACTAGCAAGGAAAAGTTCTTTTTCTTTTTTTTTTTTTTTTATGTAGCGGACAGTTAACATGTGGAACTCCTTACTACGGGGGGGTCATAGAGGCAGGTAGAATAGCCAGATTCAAAAAGGGACTAGTCAAATTTGGGGATGATCAATTAACAGCTAGTTGGAAATGTTTCCTCCAGCACCTCTAAACCAATGACGGTGAATGCCAGGGAGGTACGGAATAGGGACAGGTCACTTGAAATATAATCTGGTTCAATGCTCTCCCTCTAATCACTCCTGCCACTCTCAGAGACAGAACACTGGGTTAGATGGAGCACTGGTCTGACCCAGTATGGCAATTCTTATAACCTTAATATTTGCATTAATAGCCTTGTCACAAAAAATCGGAGTGTGTAAATACATGTTAATACAATGCTGGAGGTGCTAAGATGACACAGGAGGACCAGAATTTTATTCAGAAGAAACGAATGGTCTTGAGGTCTATTTAATAGTAACAGCAATTTAACTTTAGAAAGTAAAAGATAATCCACTTAAGCATTAATGAAAACAATTTTGTCTATAAACTGGGGACTCATCAACTGGAAGGGATGGAGGAAGAGCAAAACTTGATCACAAATAACTAGGCCACTGATGTGACGCAGCTATGAATAAAGTGGCTGTAATCCTGGTATATTTCAGACAAGGTATTTCCAGCAGACACCAGGGAATACCATAGTGCAAAGTTCTGGCAAGATCTCATTCAGAATACTGAGTACTATTCTAGTCACCTCTGCTCATCAAAAATGAAATTAAACTGGAAGAGGGGACGGGAAGAGTTACTAGAATGATCAGAATAGAGAGACTCTCTTGCAAAAGGCAAATCTTGGCATTTTTAGACTAGGAAAATGGATGCTGAAAGGGGATATGATTGCTGTCTATAAATAAATTGGTAGCAGGATAAATACCAGTGATGGAGAGGAGCTATTTAAGCTAAAGGACAACACTGGCAAAAAAAGAGATAAGTAAACTGACCAGAAATACATTTAGGCTAGAATTTTAGAAAGTTTGCTGCCACCAAAAGAGGGATGCCCTTGAACAGCCTTTTGATGTTAGTGAGGAATAAGAAACCTAATTATAAGAAGTTTGATAATTTTAATAAAAGCATTATATGATTTGGTTCACTGAAATAATAAGACTGAACTCAATGACGATACAAGAAGTCTCTTCCAGTCATATCTATGCCAATCACAGGGCATATGCACAAAATCCTTCTTCTTCAGCTAAGAATAAATTGAAATAAACATTATTTTAGGAAATCTGCAACAATCCAGACCCAAGGACGGCTTACAGATGTTTAAAAAATGGTGCATTACTTTTAACTCGGCTAACTCCTGCACTGAACTCGCAAAAGAGGCATTGCGTTAGTTGGACCTAGCTTGTCCAATATCTGTATAAATTGGGTGCTTTAGTGAGGGTTTTTGGGTGCTTTTATCTAATAGCTGATTGAATCAAAAAGCCCTAGTAAAGCGCTCAATCTATAGATGCTGCAGAGCTGGGTTGAATTACCACTCCGATTCTTCCAGTAACGTGCAGTTGGGGGTTTTTTTGTTTGTTTGTTTGTTTGTTTTGTTTTTTTTACATGTCTGTAAGCAGCCAAGACGACAAAATATATTAGATTCAAATGACTAAAGTATTTTTGTTTGTATTTAGGCAGAATCAAGGTTTTCCCAGACTTGCACATCTGTTATTTAGTATTTGATAATGAAGTTCAAACTTCAGGAATATATCTTTTTTTTATGGTACTTTTAGGGTCTCCTCTTTTTTAAGGGTACTTAAGGAAAGCATCACCATGATCCTTTGAAGAATGTGGTGTCAATATGCCAAAACGGTGCTCAGACTCCATGTCTATTGAGTATTTCAAGCTAAGAGGTTAACACTATCCAGCTTCAGCTTTTATATTGGGTTTTTTTTGTTTCAATCCACCATCAGGAACACTCTTGCTTGCAAACTTGGAAACAATCACCTTCCTGCATGAAAACTGTATATTACATTAGAGTTAACTAAGATTTCAGTACCTAAAAGAAGACAACAAAATCATCTATTTTCATCTATAGAAATAGATGAAAATAATAGAAAAATCATCTATTTTCTGGATGCGTGTTGTGTATTCAACAGGGCATGAAAATGCCCTGTTGAATACACAACACAATGAAAATTCATACACAATGAAAATAATAGAAAAATCATCTATTTTCTGGATGCGTGTTGTGTATTCAACAGGGCATTTACACTTAGAGTTTTTCTTGTGCAGACAGTTTCTCTCTTCTTGAAAACTCTTCTAAATATGAATAGTTGAACATGATTTTTGTAATAAGATGGGATATACTAAACTGTGGATTTCCTATAAGACACTGGAGTTCCTTAATAAACA
>NW_017729032.1:187866466-187873966 GCF_001723915.1 Gavialis gangeticus | reverse complement strand
TCCACGTTCTACGAATAACACCATCCCTGCTGCCACTCATCCATCAGATCCATTTCACCTTTTACTAACAGCTGGCCAATCACCTGTGGCAGCTCCATCCCTGCCCTATGCAGAAGGTGCTCTCTTGCTCCATTCACATAGCCTACCCGAAAAAATATGCTGCCGAATTGGCCAACCTGAATTGCCGAATGCCACAATTTTTGGTGGCATATTTTTGGGGGAGGTGAGAGCAGCCTTCTGCACAGATATAGCCTGCAAAAAGTATGTCAGAGTGAGATAGGCAACCTGCAGCAGTGGCTGGGATGTAAGTGCTGGCCTACCTTTACAGAAAGATGCTGATGCCTGTATTAGGCAGTCATTGATTAAAAAACAGAAATAACCCTGACAACAAAGGCCCAAACTAAACTTCCCTCTCTCATGCCTCATTCTCTGGGATAGTCAGGCTTCCTCATGCTTGCTCTTCTGTTCCCAAGAATTCCACTTTTCTAGCTGCTTAATGATGCAGCTTCCACAGGAGGGGATCAATAGCTTAGTGGTTAGGGCACTCTGCTGTGAAGTAGAAGATACACATTTGGAACCTTCAAAGACTGAACAGGCCTATAACAAAGTTTTCTTACTTTCTTGATGAGTGTTGACAACTAAGCTACTGTGTAAAAGGTAAACTCTACCACCAGCAGTGTTTGATAGTAAAAGTCACTTGGATGCTGTACTCTGCACTGAACTGAATGCTGCGATCATGGAGAAGTAGGAACTTTCCTTCTAGGAACTCTGGATCCTGAGGTGATGGAGGCACTTCACATCAACCCTCAAGTTCCACTGAGGTGCAACAGCAGTTCAGACATACCCTTGTGCCCAGCATTTCCTATTGGCTATTTGTAGGCAATTCCTTGTTGTGACACGTAGGCTTTCTGGGTTGCATCTCTTCATTTACTTATTTAGGCATCTTAGCTTGTTGATATGGATTGTATTCACAGGGGAACATGTCTAAAATTTTTAATTTCTTTGTTGAGGGACCTATAAAAACACTTTTGATCTGGATCTCAAGACCAAAAGCCAGCCCTGGAAGGCAACTGAAGACACATGGTGGTATACTGGAATAGAAGTATAAAGCAGCTGAAGGCAGAGTGGTGGGTGAGGATGGACATTCAAACAGTACAAGAAAACTTAATGAAGCTCACAGCTGAAAACAAATCATAAGGGCTCACTTGTTGGTTCTAATCAACTCACAGATTTTTTTCACTAAGCTATTAAATGGACTCATCCTAAGTTTGTATGTACATAGCATGTAAAAGCATCATAGCTAAATGCTTAGAAACTCTAGACACAATTGGAGTTTTAGCTGAAGTCTAAGGCCTTGTAATTGCACTTTTTGCAATTCCACTTCAAAAGTAGATTCCACTTCAAAATTAAAATGCACTTTAGTAGGTAATGTGGTTCTGGAATATTTACGTATTCCTCAAGTGGATTTCATTGTCTTGCTCTTTGACAATCTAAAGTCTGCTCTAACACCTGGAAACTGTCTAAAATCCCACCTTGCTAATGACTCTTTTTCAAATATTTTCTGCACTGATTTCCTTCACTTTTCCCCTTCTCTCTATACTTAATGTTTGCAGATCACTCCCCAACATTTCCCTGCCCTTTTTCCTTTTTTATTCATTTCCTTCATTTTCCTTTCCATTTTTATGTTCACTCCCACCCTGACCCCTATCAATTTTATGACCCATAAAGACAACAGGAAAGAAAAGTTTGCCAACTCCATTACACTGCTTTGCAAAAGAGATAATTTCCATGGACTACAGAAATAACTTATTTGTATTACTTCAATTAGTTTTAATATGAAACAGTGGCACCACTTCATTAATCAGCCGCCTGAGCGAGTTACTTTTGTAAGAAGTCTTTTCGGTAATTTGATTAGAAAGAATGGTAGCTCACATTATCATCTGATTCAGTACATCCATCAAGCCAAAAATTTAGGACAAGTTCTTAAGACTTTTTTGTTGAAGAATCACATTTTAAAGCGACATTTTCACAGTTTACAGAACTACATACAACTGAATAAATATAGCAGGAAATACTTCAGCGTTTTGAGAGGCATTTCTCTCCCCTCCCCCAGAAAGATGCAGTAATTAAAACCTAATTATTATCTTCATTTTAAACAAAACCTAAAGTGAATACCAATTAATAACAACATACTAATGAGCATCTGCTGTGATGAAATTGAATATGAATGTGCTGCAAATTTCGGGTAATTTATTTTTTCGGGGAAGTGCCACTGGTCTCAATCTACTGCTACAAGATTATATAGGATGTACACCATTTTCCATCATGTCATTTTACACATTGCAATTTCTATCGTAGGAAAGAGGGCACAGCTTAGCACTGCAGAAGTCTGTTTGTCCAAATTCTGCCTAGAAGCGACTCATTGGAATAAACAGAAGTGTAAAACTATACCTTGAATACCTCATACTTTCTGACGGTAAAAATAGGTTTGTTCCAAGCTGTCAAGTTTTAACCTCCTCTGATCACCTCTGGCTATAAAATGTATACTGTGTATATACAGGAATGCACATTGAAACTATTTTTGGACCAGAATTTTCTATTTTAGGAAGTACAAAAAATGCTACAAATACAGTCAAACAAAAAGGTAACAAAATTGCTGAAATGAAGATAAGATGGCCAGGTTATCTATAAGGAAGGTAGGTCAGAAACTTCTATTCATCCTACTACAATGGGGTAGGGAATACTTCTAAAAAATTATATTTTGGAACTTGTTGCCATAAGATATTACTGGAGTATGACCCCCCAAAAAAATCAAGACTCAAAACAGGATAGGCTACTTATGTGCGCATAAAGAATACTGTGAGTTATTATGGAAAGTTACGCTATCATAAGAGATGAGTTGAGATTTTACAAAGTGGTTGAGTTAATGCTTTATGAATAAAGAATAAAGAGTATTCTTCCCACTAAAACTCCAGTACTTGTTCTTTTCTCAAACAATGAGCTGGAATTTACAAGTAAATAATTAAACAGGGATGCTTTTAAAACGTAGCAATGCATGTCTGGCCATTTCTTTGTCCCAATAATTCAAATTTCACATTTCTCAGACAGTTAAAGCTTGTTTGAAACATCAAGCACTGGTTACATTTGAAGAACAAACAAAGATTAGTAATATTTTTTTTGTCTTTATTTTTTGTAACTGAAAGTTTTAGAAAATTCAGCCCTGCTAAATCAAAAGATAATTCTATGAACAGCCTTTTTCTAAATGGTAGTATTCTCCTATTATTCTCAAAGAAACTAGTTTCAGTTATATCACAAATGTCCTCCTTTAACAATTACTAATATTGACTGCTTCCAACAAAAGCAAATGTATGCTCCTCCAGGGAAGATGGTAACCACTTCAGTGTGCCACTTTCCTGGTAGCACTTTGTGGCTTCAGCCTGGTTATGAAATAGTAAAAGTGATCATTACACCTAAAAATATTCTCAAAAAGTACATGTTGCATCACATATATTAAACAGAATACAAGGGGAAGCAGGCTTTGGTGTAATGTTCATGGGAATTTGGGGAACTAACAAGGGTGGGGGGGAACAGGGTGAATGCATACACGAGGAAAAAACTGTATGCACAAAGGATGTGAAGGCCAATCAGAGGGACCATTTTCAGAGGGAGGCACTGGAGAAAACTGATGACTGGTGTAATATAGAATGGAAAATCTGATGTTCTATCTAGGAAACAGCTGAACTATAAGATCTGTTTTTTCTGGTAACAAGTAAGGTTCAGGGAACTCTAGATAATTAATGGACTGGTAAAACAGAAATCAAATAGTTTTCAACATAAATTTAGGGTGTAGGATTGTTGCCATCTTATTACAGAATAACGTCCATGGACTTGTTATCTCAAATAACTTCCCTAACTGATACTGAATCTACTAGAAATGAAGTCTTGAAGGACGGATGATAGAGGAAGCTTTCTCTCAAGGTTCAGACTATGACTATATTAACATTACATGAATTTAGAGTATTAGCACTAAATTTAAATTCCAAGAAGATAAGAGTTCGTGATTACAAATATGTAATAATCCGCTTAAAAGTGTTTTTGTTAATAGAATAGCAGATGAATACTCAAAATCCTGATAGGGGAAGGCAATATGCAAATATATTGGCCAAACGGACATGAACAATACTGCATAAATAGTCGAATTCCTTTGATTTTAAAATAATTTAAGTTTACTAGAAATTTATAACCAGGAATCTCGGTTTTCTCTTATTTAAAAAAAATCCCAAATTTTTAGTTTTAAAAAAGTAACCCACCATCCACATTCTTCCATGGGGTGTTTCATTTTAATCATAGAAAAATGTGGATTTCGGGTTACTATTTTTTAACCAAAATTTGGGGATTTTTTTAAAATCAGAGAAAACCAGGATGCATGGTTATAACGAGACTCTCTTTTACTTTTAAAAAAGGTATGCAGGTGGTCCTCGATTTACAACATTTTGAGTTACAACGCTTTGCACTTACAACTTTTATAAACTGACACCCTGTTCCAACTTTCTGACGTCGGTTTTGACTTTACAATGCTTGATTTGATGTGACACCATGACAGCAAACAAGTCGCGGTGTTACCCATCTCCCTGGAGAACATCTGTCCAAACTTCCTTGGACACTCTCTTTAAGAAAGCAGCCAAGACTTCAGAAAAACCTGTAGCCAAGACTCCAGCCGAGAACCCTTCAAAAAGTCCAACCAAGAGCCTTTCAAAAAGTCCAAAGTCACCTCAAAAAAAATCCTTCCAAATCAATATGATTGCTATTTACAATATAAATACATTAATGTAGCCATATTACTCATCTATAATTAACAGAGTACAACATTCTGGGGTATTTTTGGTGAAAATAGGTGATTGGGCCTTGGTTCATTTATAACATTGTTTCTTATGACAAAATTGGTTCTGAGTTACAATGTTTTGACTTAAGACACGGTTTTCAGGAACCAATTGTGTTGTAAGTCCGAGGACTCCCTGTACATTTTTTTCACTGAAAAAAATGTACATGATCTCTATGGATTTAAACATGTAAAGTTAAGTTTAGCAAAATATAAGGATCATGTCTGGCTCTCAATGGATAAACAGGTATGAGAATGGAAGAACTGGTATATAAAATAGGGTGTTTTGATGTCACAATTTGAAGACCTAAGAAATAACACATACAAATTAAAACCATTAGTGCTGTATGAGCAGCCTCCTACGGCCCTTGATGACAGCAAAAGAAACAGGGCAACTGGTGGTGTTACAAAAAGAGGGTGACAAGAATTCCAAATGGATACAAATAAGAAAGACTTTTTGCTATTGCCAGGAAAAGAGGTGCTGTAGTAATGGAGATACGAGTTAAGCAGCCAGATGAGAGTTTTAGCTTCCTGGATACATAAGAAGAGCTGTGGGTCAGAGATGGTATATAAAAGGAATCTACAAGCTTGGATGGGACAAAATATCAAGCTTGGATGGGACAAAAGCCCCAGATACAGCTGGGGTACAGGTATGAGGCCAAGGCAGCAGTGGAGGAGGAGGTAGGAGAAGATGCCTCCAAGGGAACTGATGCCACTCCAAGCACAGCACAGGCCAAGAGCTATTGGAACACCAAGGGGAAGAGACGCCGTGTCTTCGTCATTGGCGATTCCATCCTGAGAGGAACAGAGGAGCCCATCTGTTGTTCTGACCCCATGGCACATGACATTTGTTGCCTGCCTGGAGCTCAGATTCAGGATGTCATAGAGATGATCCCAGACCTCATCTGACCCTCTGATCATTACCCCATGGTCCTCATCTACGTGGGAACGAATGACGCAGCCAGGGGCAACCCGGACCACATCATGAGCGACTACAAGGCTCTAGGGGTAAAGCTCAAGGAGAAAGGGGCACAGGTGGTTTTTTCTTCTATCCTTCCAGTGAGCAGATGCGGACAGCGCCACGAGACATACATTGGTGAGGTCAACCGGCAGCTTCAGAGCTGCTGTTACCAGGCAGGCCTTGGGTTCTTGGACCACGACCTGCATTTCTGCACAGAGGACATGCTCGGGCAGGACGGGTTTCATCTCTCCCCAAAAGGTAAGCACATTTTTTCTTCCAGGCTGGCTGATCTCATACGGCAAGCTTTAAATTAGGTTCGCCAGGGGACGCAGAGGAAAACGAGGACACTTCGCTGTCAAGCCAAGTGATGCACACAGGTAGTACCCAGGTAAGTGACAGGGGTCAGGGCAGAATTAGGAACAAGGGGGCAGCACGGGCACCTACAGGAGGTCTCAAATGACTCTACACAAATGCTCGAAGCATGGGGAATAAGCAGGAGCAACTTGCCCTCCTGCTAGCTAGCAAAAACCCAGACCTAGTGGGGCTCATGGAAACCTAGTGGGATTCTACCCATGACTGGGCAGTGGACATCCAGGGATACAGGCTGTACAGGTAAGCCAGAGCAGGGAAAAGGGGGGTGTGTATACCGCTATATGTCAAAGAGCAATACACGTCCTCAATGACCAGGATGGGGTCAGAGGAGGGGCAAAATGAGGTGCTCTGAGTAAGAATGCAAGGGGGGCATGGGGAAAGGAACTTGATAGTGGGCGTCTACTACAGACCACCTCACCAGGGGGATGAGCTGGACATGGAATTCTCAGGTCAGCTCATGGAGGCTGTAAAGTCAAGGGATGTGATTGTCACGGGTGACCTAAACTACCCAGACACCTGCTGGGAGGAGGAGTCAGCCAGGTCAGACCACTCACGTAGGTTCCCAGCCGGGATACAGGACCTCCACCTAACCCAGGAGGTGCATAGTCCCACCAGGGGAAATGCCTTGCTGGACTTGGTCCTTGCCACAGGTGATGACTTGGTGAGGGGTCTGCAGGTACTCGACCACCTGGGTGACAGTGATCATCGCCTGCTGGAATTTACTATCCAGCGCAGGTGGTGAAAGCAAGCAGCAAGGCAGAGGTCCTTGACTTCAGAAGGGCCGGCTTCTGTAAGCTAAGAAGGTTAGTAAGAGAGACATTGGAGTCTCGGAGCTTCAATGAGATGGGAGTCCAAGATGGGTGGCTGTTCCTCAAGGAGAAGATCCTCCAAGCTCAAAGGGAGTCAGTCCCAATGTGCACCAAGGGGGGCAGGAGTGCTAAGAAGCCCCCATGGCTCAGCAAAGAAATCCAGGGATGCCTGAGGGCAAAAAACAAGGCGTATAAACAGTGGAAGCAAGGGGCTATTGTCAAGGAGGATTACACCTCCATTGCTCGGGACTGCACGGAGGCTGTTAGGAAGGCCAAGGCTGAGATGGAGATAGGGCTAGCAACCAGAATAAAGGATAATAAAAAGTACTTTTTCAAATACATAGGAAGAAAGAAGGCATCGGGTAACATGGGGCCCCTACAGAATAGGCTTGGCAATCTGGTGATCGCAGCAAATGAAAAAGCTGACCTCTTTAATGAATTCTTTGCCTCCATATTCCTGAACAGGGACCGGGACATTT
>NW_017729032.1:187859521-187861466 GCF_001723915.1 Gavialis gangeticus | reverse complement strand
TGCGGACAGCGCCACGAGACATACATTGGTGAGGTCAACCGGCAGCTTCAGAGCTGCTGTTACCAGGCAGGCCTTGGGTTCTTGGACCACGACCTGCATTTCTGCACAGAGGACATGCTCGGGCAGGACGGGTTTCATCTCTCCCCAAAAGGTAAGCACATTTTTTCTTCCAGGCTGGCTGATCTCATACGGCAAGCTTTAAATTAGGTTCGCCAGGGGACGCAGAGGAAAACGAGGACACTTCGCTGTCAAGCCAAGTGATGCACACAGGTAGTACCCAGGTAAGTGACAGGGGTCAGGGCAGAATTAGGAACAAGGGGGCAGCACGGGCACCTACAGGAGGTCTCAAATGACTCTACACAAATGCTCGAAGCATGGGGAATAAGCAGGAGCAACTTGCCCTCCTGCTAGCTAGCAAAAACCCAGACCTAGTGGGGCTCATGGAAACCTAGTGGGATTCTACCCATGACTGGGCAGTGGACATCCAGGGATACAGGCTGTACAGGTAAGCCAGAGCAGGGAAAAGGGGGGTGTGTATACCGCTATATGTCAAAGAGCAATACACGTCCTCAATGACCAGGATGGGGTCAGAGGAGGGGCAAAATGAGGTGCTCTGAGTAAGAATGCAAGGGGGGCATGGGGAAAGGAACTTGATAGTGGGCGTCTACTACAGACCACCTCACCAGGGGGATGAGCTGGACATGGAATTCTCAGGTCAGCTCATGGAGGCTGTAAAGTCAAGGGATGTGATTGTCACGGGTGACCTAAACTACCCAGACACCTGCTGGGAGGAGGAGTCAGCCAGGTCAGACCACTCACGTAGGTTCCCAGCCGGGATACAGGACCTCCACCTAACCCAGGAGGTGCATAGTCCCACCAGGGGAAATGCCTTGCTGGACTTGGTCCTTGCCACAGGTGATGACTTGGTGAGGGGTCTGCAGGTACTCGACCACCTGGGTGACAGTGATCATCGCCTGCTGGAATTTACTATCCAGCGCAGGTGGTGAAAGCAAGCAGCAAGGCAGAGGTCCTTGACTTCAGAAGGGCCGGCTTCTGTAAGCTAAGAAGGTTAGTAAGAGAGACATTGGAGTCTCGGAGCTTCAATGAGATGGGAGTCCAAGATGGGTGGCTGTTCCTCAAGGAGAAGATCCTCCAAGCTCAAAGGGAGTCAGTCCCAATGTGCACCAAGGGGGGCAGGAGTGCTAAGAAGCCCCCATGGCTCAGCAAAGAAATCCAGGGATGCCTGAGGGCAAAAAACAAGGCGTATAAACAGTGGAAGCAAGGGGCTATTGTCAAGGAGGATTACACCTCCATTGCTCGGGACTGCACGGAGGCTGTTAGGAAGGCCAAGGCTGAGATGGAGATAGGGCTAGCAACCAGAATAAAGGATAATAAAAAGTACTTTTTCAAATACATAGGAAGAAAGAAGGCATCGGGTAACATGGGGCCCCTACAGAATAGGCTTGGCAATCTGGTGATCGCAGCAAATGAAAAAGCTGACCTCTTTAATGAATTCTTTGCCTCCATATTCCTGAACAGGGACCGGGACATTTCCCCCTTTAGAATTGTAAATGTACCTAGGAGAGGTACCGCCATGCCTAGGATCGGGGACGACCTAGTTAGGGAACTTTTGGAGGGGCTGGATGTGTTTAAATCAGTAGGTCCAGATGCTCTTCACCCAAAGGTGCTGTGGGAATTGGCAGGGGTCATAGCGGAGTCCCTGGCACAGCTCTATGAGCGCTCATGGGGCACTGGCCAGGTACCAGAGAATTGGAAAAGGGTCAATGTGGCCCCATTTACAAAAAGGGGAGAAAGGAGGACCCTGGCAATTATAAGCCAGTCAGTCTTACCTTGGTCCTTGGGAAGACCTTTGAGAAAATTATCAAGGAGCACATCTGCAAGGGCCCAGCAGGGGAGTTAATGTTCAGGAGCAACCAACATGGGT
>NW_017729032.1:187849186-187849411 GCF_001723915.1 Gavialis gangeticus | reverse complement strand
ATCCAGGGATACAGGCTGTACAGGTAAGCCAGAGCAGGGAAAAGGGGGGTGTGTATACCGCTATATGTCAAAGAGCAATACACGTCCTCAATGACCAGGATGGGGTCAGAGGAGGGGCAAAATGAGGTGCTCTGAGTAAGAATGCAAGGGGGGCATGGGGAAAGGAACTTGATAGTGGGCGTCTACTACAGACCACCTCACCAGGGGGATGAGCTGGACATGGAA
>NW_017729032.1:187844576-187849129 GCF_001723915.1 Gavialis gangeticus | reverse complement strand
TAGACATCAGGAGGCGCTACTTCATTGTAAGGGCGGCTAGGATCTGGAACCAACTTCCAAGCAAAGCGGTGCTGGCTCCTACCCTGGGGGTCTTTAAGACAAGGCTTGACAATCACCTTGCTGGGGTCGTTTGACCCCAGTACTCTTTCCTGCCATGGCAGGGGGTCGGACTTGTTGATCTGCTCAGGTCCCTTCCGAACCTACTAACTATGAAACTATGAAACACCAGGGACCCGACCCGAATGAGGGAGGAAGTTAATATACAAGATACTGTGAAAGACAAAAGGAATCAGGAATCTGAACCCTGACTCCTTACATCAAATATTCCTTCCACAAGGAAACATTGTGCATATCAAGTCACTGTATTCTAGGAAGCTCTAGCCTTAACGTCAAAAATGTGCGCACTCTCTAAGGATCCTTTATTAAAAGAAGCTATTGTTATTAAAATATATAATCTCTTAGGAATACCTGCATATATCTAAAAAAAGGGCTGACAGAACTTTTAAATTTTATAAGAAATCAAGAAGCAAAAGATGATCTTTTTAAAACTGTTAACTTTAGATTTCTCATATCACGTCTCATTGAAAACCTCTGATGAGAAGTAAATAAATACATAGTCTTGCAAAATAACATAGAAGTTGAAAGCAATATCTATGAAACAAAGAAGTTTTTTGTTCTCAGCTCAAACTGTCATGACTATATATTCCAGAATATTTGAACCTTATGATCAGGCCTCGTCTTTCAAGATGCTTGACACAACATGAAGAAACAGCAACTGATCTCTGCTCATCTAAAAAAATCCAAGCCAATGCTTACTGTGTACTTTACTGAAAATAAAAAACAAAGTACTCTGCTCATGGACAGAAATATAATCAAGTCCTCAAAAGCTCTGTAAGTGCAGTCCTCCCACAAAAAACAGCATTCTCCTCATCTGGGTCTTTTCTACTGCTGCTTCCACTTGTAGTTGCTGTCCAAGAAGGGACCTCTTCTTCTGTGAAGCTACAAAGGGTTATTCATGAGGGTTCAGGTGGTTGATTTACTCTGAAAGTTCTCAGGATCAGAACTGCTGCAATTAGCAATACATTTGAGCTTCTAGGACCAAAAATACAGTTCAATGTAATGTGACATGCTTTGTATTTCTTCTTTTAAAAGCTGATACAGAATGTTTCACCCACTTGTATCACACAAACATACAAATGAAGAAATCCAAAGTCAGGAAATACTGAAGACTACTTTCACCACCTTACCTTTACTCTTTGTGAATACTTATTATGATACAGATGAGTTACACGACTATATACTAATTATTTTCTCAGAACTCAGGTCTTGCCCAGTGAATGAAACAGGTAGGGCATGAATAAGAAGACAGGTCATATGGAACCATGCTTCATTTAGTATCAGATTCTATTTGCTCCTAAAAGTGTTTAAGATTTACATGAGTGCACACAGCAGACTTGGGTTCTTGTCATACAGGATGAACCTCATACTGTGAATGAAGTTGTACAGGGTAGGAAGGCATACCTTGAATGAAGCAAGTCTCTATTACTCACTGCTGTTTGGCACAGAGATGCCCAAGCTAAGCTTGGATGCCAGAAACAGTCTAACCATGGCCAAGATAGAGGTTGGCTTGCAGAGCTGCGGTCAACTCTGAGCTGCCATGGCTAGATGGCTGCTGATACCAGACTTTGCTTATTTAAAGCCTGTTCATAATCTCTACGCTACACTGCAAATTGCAGCATAGAAATACCAGTGTGCAAACTGGTGAACGTAGTGTGAACAAAACAGAGCATCACTAGCAAAAATGAAAATAAATACAGCTTGGCTACCTCTTTCACTGTTCAATGAATGGGACGGGGGCGTTCTGTGGAAACAGGACTTTGTGATCAACTGAGATGGTTTAATCAGGGAGGATCCTTTAATGTTCCTTCATTCAGGGGTACCACTGGACAGGTTTGCTGCATTTGAGAGGCTTGCTGCATCTCTGCTTGTTCACACAACAATAAGAATGTACCTGCTAGCTGCCCTTTTGAAATGTTCCCCTTTTGAAAGGCTCCAAGTGTTTGGGTGTCCTCATCTTGGCATGATTTAATCAGAGACAATCCTGCCTTGAGCAGGGGGCTGGACTAGATGATCTCATGAGGACTCTTCCAGCCCTACGTTCCTATGATCCTATTAGTTGAAACACCACAATTTTATTTTAGAATATTACAGATGGAGTTAGTAGAGCTGCTTACTATCACAGTTACTTAACCCTATTTTCTGTTGCTTGTAAATTTACTAATCTAGAGAAATTTTATATATGGGGATCTTTCCTTATGATGAGTTTAATTAGGCATCTTTCAGCCAGTCACTGATCCCAGGCAGAGCAGCAGAAGAGCTAGTACAGGACTAAGTAAAGAGATAAAGGAGAATAATAAAATTAAAGGCCCACGGAATATGGATCTTTAAAAAAAAGGTTTTTTTCAATGTTCCCCTCTATTTAGCACTGGCAAGGCCACATCTGGAATTTTGCCCCTTCCCCACTATAGAAAGGATATGGACACATTGGAGAGAGTCCAGCAGAGGGCAATGAAAATGGTGAGGCAGCTGGGGCACATGATTTCTGAGGAGAGGCTGAGGGAACTAGGTTTATTTTAGCCTGGAGAAGAGAAGACAGAGGGGATTTAACAGCAGCCTTCAACTACCTGAAGTGTCGTTACAAAGAGGATGGAGCTAGACTGTTCTCAGTGGTGGCAGATGACAGAACAAGGAGCAACGGTCTCAAGCTGCAGCAAGGGAAGTTTAGATTAGATATTAGGAAAAACTCTCTCGTTATTAGGGTATTAAAGCACTGGAACAGGTTACCTAGAGTTGTTGTGGAATCTCCAGCTTTGGAGGTTTTTAAGACCTGGCTAGATAAACCCTCAGCTAGGATGATATAGCTGGGGCTGGGTCCTGCTTTAAGCAGGGACATAGACCAGATGACCTCCTGGGGTCCCTTCCACCCTAGTTTTCTATGATTCTATGTCTGGCTATTGAAGATTTTAATAAGGACATTAAGATTTGGACATTTCCAAGGCATTTGACTTGGTACTGTATAGAATTTTCATTAAGAACCTAGAAAGATTAAAAATCAACAAAGAATATGTTACATGGACACCTGACAAAAATTTACCTGTAAGCAAAGAATCAACAACCTATACCCCTGGGGCATTCTTGGGACCCTTAGGACTCAGTTCTTGACCTAACATTTTTATTGATTGCATAAAAGAAAACTACACAATTACAGTTCAATTTGCGGTTGGCAAAAAAGACTGGGGCAATAGTAAAAATTAAAAAGTCACTGATAAGGAGCAATATGGTTTTGTCAGGAAACAGAGCAAACAACATTAGTTTTAATTTTACCAATTATAAAGTAATAATTTAGAAGCAAATAATGCAGACCATGGGAAGGGGGATTAAATGATGGGAAATGTTAAATGCTCCCTAGAGCACTGCTATGGCTAAAAGGCTAACGTCTTACATTTCTAAACACTTAGATTTATAAAAGGAGAAATCTTTAGCAGACAAGGTATGTTACCCCTGTATTTAAGAGCAAAACTGGAACATTGTGTTCAGTTCTGGCATCCAGAATTCAGGATTTTTAAAAATCAGGAAGAATATGCCCAAAGAATAATTAAAAGATTTGAAAAAAATTCTTAAAGGGGAAGACTCAAGGAGTGCAATATATTTAGTTTATCAAAGAGAAGGTTATGGTTAGACTTGATCATAATGTAGCTACATGGTGAAAGAGATTTGGTAAGCATACGAACATACAAGATTAATTGCCTGGAAGTTGAAGTTACTCAAATCCTGACCAGAAATAAGATGCCAATTTTTAACATTAAGTATCATTATCCACTGGAACAACCTTCCAAGGATTATGATGGAGTCTCTATTACTGGGCAAATTAAGATTGGTTATATTTCTAAGAGATATTCCATAGTTCTGCCACAGTTACTGAACTTGAAACAGGAAGAAAGAAGCCCTGTAATTGCGTGTTACACCAGAGAATATACTAAATGATGGTAACAGTCCTCTTTGGCCTTGTGATCCATCAACCTAAGAAACCAACTTCTAGCAAAACGAATGGGAGAAACTAGATGACAAAGCTACTGAACGGAGCCAGCGAGGAACTACACCCAGTGAGGAGTTAGCATTTGGCTCCAATTGCAACTGGTATACGTGGTGGAGCCTAAACAGATAGAGTGGGTCTCAGCAGATGCAACTTCCTCATGAAATCATGGGGCCTCTACACAACCAACAAATGTGTTTGCAAGGAAAAGCAAACTATGGATCATCTTCTGAGATGCCCTGTAGTACCATAATGCACCCCACAAGGTTTGGCAACACCAACATCAGAAGCAGCAGCCTGTCCAGAATACTGGGAGCATACCATCCAGAAAGGGTGGACCAAAGACATGACAAAGAAGAACCTAAGAAAAATGTTCATCTTATTTTTAATTTACCAATGGAGCTAATACCACTATCTTATTTTCCTTTCATAGATTTCATAGACATTAGGGCTGGAAGGG
>NW_017729032.1:187842444-187844565 GCF_001723915.1 Gavialis gangeticus | reverse complement strand
GAAGCTTTGCGACCGCTCGGATTTTGCTGAGTGATCCTCCCATGAGATGTCCGGGTAATTGAAGTCACCCATGACAACCATGGTCCTGGAGCATGCGGCCTCAGCCAGCTCCCGGGCAAACTCCTGGTCAAGCTCAGGACTTCGGGTGGGAGGTCTGTAGTAGACTCCCACCGTTGTGTCCCCTGTGCCGTGTTCCCCACGAATTTTAACCCAGAGGGTCTCTAGCTGTCCACCCTGGTTGCCAATATCAGCTTGCAGGGACATGTAGCTTTCCTTAACATAGAGAGCTACACCCCCGCCCATTTTATCTACACTTTGCTGAAGTCTTATGAAAATTAATTCATAAAGTTTTATGAAGTACCCTAGAAATATAGTTACGGCTATGAGAAAATTAATAATTCTTTATTTAGACCAATGGTTGCAGAGTGCTGTAAATGGGGCATGCTCCACATGCTGACCTATTATGTTAAACAAGATATTAAAACACTACTTATTTATTTAACATTATTCATATTGTACTGTATGCATTTATGGTATGTGATCACAAACAAATAGATTACATTTTTATGTTCCTTTAACTTGATTTTTGTGCAAGTACACTAAATATTTTACTTTTATGTGGTACCTTTAAACTAGGGGTTCCACAATGTTTTATAAATTCTTAAATTACACATGTAACACTCAAATACTACAGCCACATGGATCATCTAAAGCAAAAAATAAATTCAGCTCATGTTCACACATCAAATAAATGAAAGAGCCAGGCACTCTTAGCCCAGAAGTCCTGAATCCTAGTTTTCCTTAACTGAATATGTAATAATCTTTCTAGTTTATAAAATACCTAGAACATAACTTTATTTAGTTTGAAATGAAAAAAAAAATCCAGGACTCATTATAAAAGTCTCAATCAGTATAAAAACACAGTAGTAATTGCACATAAATTTTCTCGTCAAACAACAATTTACTAGGGGAAAAAAATTCACCTTATATTATCTTCAGCAATTACAGCAGTCTAAATTTATTGATTTGTACAAATCAGACAACATGGATTACCAATGGAAATAACAATTAAAATTTAAATACAGAAATATGAACACTATGTTAAAATGAAGCCAATCTATTTAAAAAGAAGAAAAAGAACAATTATTTGCCGTATGGTAACAGTGGTTTAAGGCTTTGTATTCAGCTCCCACCATAAGTACTCATTTCCTAATATGTGCAAAGGCTAGATTTTTTTTAATACTCACATATACCCTGTTTGCACATATGCCCTGTGCAAAAGCATAAAGAGTGGAGCAGCCACAGGCCACCCTTAGTACATATGCAAATAAAAAACCAATGATGCTGAAGACTGAAAAACAGATATGAAAGGAAGGTTTGGGGTGAGCACTGATAACTTACAGTAGTGAAGGATGAGCAATATCCATCTTGGACAGTTGAAGGGAGGTGTTTTGGCTGCATCAATAGGCAGAAACTTCAGTACTTACTATTTGCCCTGGTTGCTATGTCAAATGGTTAATGGCTGTTGCAGCCTTGTGGCTGTTGTATGTTAATCTTGTGAGATGTCAAGACAAGTGGTAAGCTGGTTGAAGATGTCACTTGTCCTCCTGACTTACAATGTTAGATGGGACTGGATGTGGCTATACCTATACCAGGCTGCAATGTGACAATATCACTGCCCAGTGGATCTTAAGGCCAGTTCCACCTTGTTCAGGAGTTTTGTAATGATGCTTTGGTAAAAGTTCTTTACTGTAGGGCCATGATGACCATACAGAAAATCCACAGGTGGACTTCTAACTTTAAGTGTATACCCTGGTAGAGGGTCCCCTCCTGGCAAAAATACTGGGCCTAGGAAGGTTATCAACTGTGACAAGACTGCCACATTTCTGTTCAAAATTATGCTAGGTTGTACAGAGGTAGTGGGGCCACCTGATGTTGAGGAGACCACTTCCAGAACTCCCTGGTTTCTAAACAAGTGACATGCCACCCTTGAAGGTGGTTCCAGTGGGAGCCACAGTCTTTCTGATGCATCCAAAATGAGGACTGTCATCATCAGGACTTGGGATCCCATATGAACTGGGTCCAGCTACTGAATAAACTGTCAGGAAACCTCAGATGAGG
>NW_017729032.1:187828926-187837444 GCF_001723915.1 Gavialis gangeticus | reverse complement strand
GTCTGTCTGATGCATCCAAAATGAGGACTGTCATCATCAGGACTTGGGATCCCATATGAACTGGGTCCAGCTACTGAATAAACTGTCAGGAAACCTCAGATGAGGCTGCAACCCTTCTGTCCACGTGTGGAAGGAAGAGTAACCAGCTCTCAACCAGCATAATTTGAATCACAGCAAAAGGCCTCTGCAATTCAAGTGGGGTGGGGGAGGGGTCACAAATTCACACAGATGCCCATTCTAGTAGCCCCAAGAGGATGCATCCAAGGATCTTGTCTGCTTGCATGCTTATTCTTAAATGAGAGGCCCTAGACCTCTCAGCTAGCACAAAGGCTCTTACAGATTTGGAGTCAATATGGTTCCTATGAATTCTGTTGTCTGCAATGGTGCAAAACTATTTCTCATAATTCAGTAGGTGCCCAAATTGAGTAACAAGGAGAATACACAATTAAGTGTTGTCTCGGCCCCTTCCTCGGACCAACCAGTGATATGTTCTGTTACTTACACAGGCTCCTATTATAACCGAGTTGATAAATACTGTTTGTAGGTGCTACGAAGAGCCCAACAAACAGGTAACAGATGGGCCTCCCTATAAATTTTAAGTATTTTCTTTTGGCTACATGGATGGTGACATGGAGGTATACATCCTGTAAGTTAACAGCTGCAAACAAATCTTTAGCTCAGAGCAAAAGGAGCAAACATTATAACCTCTAACTTGAGACAGCATATGAATTTTCTGAGTATCATCAGGTCAAGAAAAAGATGAAGGACTCTTTCCCCATTCAAAATAAGGAAATAGTAGGAGTACTTCCTATATTCCTGAGAAAGCTTTCTTATGGCTCCTATGCAAAGGGACACTTCTGTTTGGAACAGAATCCCATGTGAGAGTTTAGGGAAAGAGATCCCTAGAAGACAAATAAAGGAAGTGGAGGTAGATGAAGGGAAGATGGGACACTGACTGGCAATGATCACAACCACCAGGTTCAACAGAAGGCAATGTGGTTTCCAGAAGTTATGTTCTGCACTGTATCTAATATGGCTTTCAGTTGTCTCATCAAATCTATCACGAGCAGAAAGCCTTGATTTAAATAACTAATTTTAATCCTATTTTCTACTTGTACATTTTATTTAAAGATTTATTTAATTTTCATTTGTTCATGTTGATAAATTGGCAATTTGCTCATCAGGAGAATACTCTGTATGTATGTTAAGCAATTTTGTAGCTTATATTCTTTTACTAGACTACTTAATTTTTAAATTTTGATGATGTTAGAAATGGTGCAAAATGCATTTATTTTTCACTAGTTAAATCACACATGATTAGTGTTATGATTTATTTGAATGGGAATTGAAATTCAATTACAAAGGCAAAACCATAGCATTTTATAATTGTTTTGGTTAGTTAAGCATGTGTTTGGTACACAAGTCTGAACATGTTTTGCATTTAACTGTAGTGAGGGAAATGAATGATTCTTTCTAATTCTATCTCCTTTGGTCTTCAAAATTTTAAATCTAGTAGATCTCATCCTAAGATTGTTTTCCGCTTCCAATCAGTGAATAAAAACTAGCTTTCCTCTTTTTTAAATGCCAATTAGTCTCTCAACTTTGAATGAATCAGTCATTGCACTGACTTAGTTTACAGATATAGACTGCTTCCTACAAGCTGTGATACCGTGTAGAAAGACAGAGGCTCCTCTAAGAATGTGAGATTCTCTCAGGGAAGAGAAACATTAGTCCCTTACAACATATATAAGTCTTAAAGCATTTAGGCTTTGAGTTTGCCATTTTGAAGTCCTTGTACAATGGTGTGCACATGCACACATATGCACACCATAGGGGAGGAAGTTACCAGAGACCTGATCAGTAAATCTCAGCCTAAGAGAGCCTAGGTCACTGTATGTTGTAAAAATTTTGGAAGAAATCAAGTCTAGTGACTCTGACATTATTAGGCCATTGGTTGTCACCATGAGAGAGAAAAAAAGGGGGGTAGGTCATGGACAAACAACCGTTTATATTCTCTTATGGGAACTCAAGGTAACATCAGATACCATGCATGGACCCATTGAACACTGCTTTTAAAAAAATCCATTCTTTCATACGGGAAGCATGTGCCCAAAATGGGTTTCACAGTGACACATTTGAGGACTCATAAGCTCAAAATGAAGTAAAACAAAGCTCAGAAAATAATTTAAATCATTTTTCTATTTTTAAGTGTGAATTTAGTGTTTCTGAATGATGTCTGACTGAGTGTCAAGGAAAAGAAGGCTTAATTTTTCAGAAATGAGCCATCCCATCCTATATCAATTTTTATAAGCATGCTTTGCCTGTGCAGACACTGTAACTGTATGCATGAATAACCAGCTACTTGACGAAAACACCTTCTGTGCACAAACATGAGCTACACAATTGTGTGCACACCATTTTGTGAAAACTGATATCAGAATTACTTTCAGCCATGAACAAACAAACAGCTACACTACAATTATGCTCACAATTTTATATTGAAACAACTCAACCTGACATGGAAAGACCACTGTTAAGGATGAAAGGCTAGGTCAGTATGCATGCTGATTCAAACTCTGACCTTTCCGGCCAAGCGGCCAAGAATGCCAAAGGGTAGGTGAATGGTCTAGAACAGTGGTCTCCAAACTTTTTGATCGTGCACCCCTATCAGTAAAAACTTTTTGAGCACGCACCCCCAATATATGTATATTTATATAAATATAAATATAAGTTCTAGTATTTTCTTCCTGCACCCCAATGGATCGTCTTGTGTGAACCCCACTTCGGAGACCACTGGTCTAGAACACCAGTTCATTTCCAAAAAACCATAATATATCTTTTTTTTTTTGCCTCTGAACAGAATGAATTTAAAAAAGGGAGATATGGTCTGTATGTCATTGACTATCACAAGACATATGACCACAATAGCCTAATTTATAACCAGCCTCTTTTTGTTGGTTACACTTTAATTAATGTCCACTAAACAGGCTTAAGACCAGGTGTGGTTGGAAACAAGAGTGAAAGTGAAATTGTGATATATCCGACTGACACTGCCCATGTAGCACAATTAATAATAAATGAAAGTACCCATTATGATTTTCCATGTTCAGACTCTCACAATATGAGCAGAACAATTTTAAATATGTAGTTCATTGATGTTAATGATCATATCTCTAGTAATTACAGCTTTGGAAGTGATCAACTGGCCACTTGACACAAGGGGTAAAGTTACTAGGTTTTCAGTCCCCCCAGTTATTCAGCCTGAATATTACCTCCTCATCTCTCAAAAATGCATGGATTCTTCTTGATTAGTACTCCTAGCCATGCTATCAGCTGAGAACAGAAATCATCATGCTACAATTAAAATTCTCTTTCTGATAGACTGCTTGTTATCTACAAATCTAGAGATTCACAGATAAAAGGAGGGAAAATCTACATAAAATGCATAAAGAAAATGTACTTTGAAGCAAGGTATTCCACTTAAACAGAGAATATTTGTCCACATTGCATAGGAGGCTTTCTACAAAAAGAAGCCAACTGTACCAATTATATTTAAGTTTATGTAGATTTCCTTATGCATATTTTGGATGATTAAGCCTTGTTGTTTTTACAATGAAAATGATAGATGAAAAACCGTGACTGATTTTGCAAATTGTATAGCAAAATAAAATTCTCACTGCCTTGTTAACATGTTTTTTATGACATATGTTCTAAGCATGTGATACTGACTTTAAAAAAAAGCAGAAATCACTTGCTGTTCGTAAAATTTATAATTTATCTAAGGCATGGTATCAGGTGCAGCATGTTGTATAATCTTGTCTAGGTGACCTTTGCAATACTGATCTTTGACTGAAAAAGCCCCAGTCTGTATATAAAACTAATGATTCACAGAAAGGTCATCATTTCTTCATAGATAATATATCTGTAATGGCCTGAAGGTCTTAATGGTAATATCACAGAAAATCAAGTTACGGCAATAGTTAAGAGATAATATAAGCCTCGAGTACAGAGAAGATCTTCGCTGAATCTGAATATAAGAGGATGAGATCCTACCTTGTACCCACAATAAGACATTCTGTCACATTTCTATGTTGATCTTTTCATAAAACTAATGTAGAAAGAGAGGAAGGATAGTTTAACAGCTTAAGTGCATCTAGAACTCTCAAGATTTGAGTTCTATGTCCAAACTCAGCAGACTGCTTGGGTTATTCACTGAGGTTAGGGGCAGACATTACACATAAACTGGTTTAAGTGATCAGAAACTGGTTTAAACCTGTAATAGAACAGATGTTCAGTGCACATAAACCAGTTTGAAAATTTTGAAACTGGTTTGAGATAAACCTGGTTAAATGTAGTATCAGACTTAACTGATTTAGTTCAAACCAGTTTATGTAGTGTCTGTTCCAGACTCCTTGCTGGTTTAAGATAAAGCAGACTCCCCCAGTATCCCGGCTCTCTGGGCAGGGCAGGGCAGGACAGGGCAGGGCTGTCTGCTCCACAGCAGGGATGACCCCTCCCTTCAACTCCCTGGCTGCAGCTCCAGCAGGGACTGAGGGCTGCTCCTCCCACTCTCCCTCACCAATCCCTGCTGAGCAGGAATTCTCCTCTCCCCTCAGCCTTGCAAAGAGGTGTCTGTCTATTAGCTAGCAGACCACATGCTGGCTATGGTCGCTGCTGAACCAACAGGCAGAATCAACAGGTAGCTGATAATGTGCCTCTGTTGTTTGCTTAATGGGGTGATAAACACTGACTTAGGAGTGATAAACAGTGTTATCAATTTCCTGCTGGGCTGGCCACGCCCCCCTGAGCTCAGTACTGTGCGAGGGAAGGGAGGGCTACTCTAGTGCCCCCCAGCTTCTAGCCTGAGCCACTACAAGCACATGCCTGCATTTCTGGGATGTCTGGTTACAAAACAGATTTAGCTTAGCCAAGTTACACTAACCTGCAATGATTAAATCAATTCAGGCTCAGGTTTTTTGAATGTCTATCCCTAGCCTTAAGCACCCTGTGGTTCAAATTTCCCTCTGTAAAAACAGTACAACTCAGGGGATGGGAAGAAGTGCTCAGAATAAAAAAAAAAAAGATTAAATATATGTAAGGTACTAATATCTAAAGAAGACCCTATATAGAAAAACTTGTTCTGAAGATGTCTTGGGGTCTAACGTATGTGGACACCAAGTAAATAAGTTATCCTGTGCATATCGTTCTCTGGTGCCTGAAGACCAGTCCAGCAAGTCTGCAAGCATCAGCACCTCAAGCTGTGCTTCCATTCACAGAGCACTGTTTAGTCAAGTCAAGAGCTCCATGTGTTCCCTTCTTGCAGCTGAAGGAGCTGTAACTCCAGCATTTTAAATATTCCATTAAACTCTAAAGTGGGAGACAGATGCACATTAAAGATATGCATTCTGCTGCAGAGGCATCAAAAACAAAAGTAGCTCAGATGCTCCAATAAACTTGTACTATGAAGCTTTTGTGGAATAAAGTAGAAAAAAAAATCATTTGCTTGAGAAAAGTGTAACCACAGTTTTGCAAGACTATCTTGTCAGACTCCACACAGTAGAATCAGGAGGGGACCATGCTATAAGAAATCTCTGAGCTTTAGCCAGCTAGTTTCTAATTGTGCCACAATGCCTACCAAATATTATGTAAGGCATTTGACAAAACCGTCCGACTGACAGAACTCTGGGCAAATCCTGACAATTCCCCTAAGAGCTGATAAACTTTCAGTCAAAGGAAAGTTGTTGGCTCTTCTCCTGAATTGTAGTTTTCTTCTTAGTACATGACAGGGAACCTTCCTTCTCTCCTCCCATCAACTGCCTACCATTAAAAAAAAAAAAAGCCCAAATAAACTCTTGAAGCCACTGACTGATTTGAAAAATCATCCTTTAACTAACACTGATATGCCCATAATTCACTCATAATACATAATGCCTCTGGACGGCACCCGTTTACACTAGATTACTTCCTCCATGAGGGCTACTCCATCCCTTGCTTACTGGGCTTCCCCCTTCTTCCTCTGGTGACTGGTGGTTGTTGTTACTAGGCTCCTGGCCACACATTACATATACTATGCAATTAACTGGCTAATCACACAATTAATTTAGACTGGCCACATATTCAAAGTAATTATCTATCATGCCATAAAAATGTCTGTCCAACTACAAAGAGAGTCAATCCACTAAAGTTGGTGCTTCAAAATACCTAACTTTATAGCTGGTTTCTATCCAGCTTTAATTTAAACATGTAGTAGGGCCCTTACTGACATACAGTGAAAGCCCCTCTCATTGATACAAAGGGAATACATGGATACAAAGGCCCATAGGCCTCCTCTCTTTAATGGATATCTAGTTTCCAGCTAAATAACATCTCATGAGCTGAGACTAATTCTAGAGGCAGCTGCCAGGATCAAGCTTCCTGCACCTGAGTGAAGCAGCTAACCAGGAATGGACAAGAGAGCTTTGAGTACTTGCCTCCATAGTCATGGGATACCTGAGAAACTGCTGCCAATTCCACATGTTTTCAAAACCCCAAGTTAAATATTTTGAACACTCCAGATGTTTTTGCAAATTCTGAGGCAAGCTAAAGTTAAGCAGGAAGCTGTATGGCAAGTTGCAAGTTAAGCTGGGCAACAGTGAACTTGTATGGCAGTGGGATAATGACCATATCCCTTAGATATTTCTTTCCAATGCCAAGAAATTGTCAAAGGTTCCAAATTAAGAGGAAGGATCACAATCCCGCATCCAAATCCAAGCAGGCCTCTACATTCTACACTAGTTCAAAATTTCTGAATAATTTTTAGGTACTACTCTGCTAACCTAGATAGGACGACAAAAGCCATTAGTGATGTGCAATATCCACATATGAAAGGGCAGCAGCATTCTCAAATAAACAAGGACACAGAAGAGTACTTCCCATCTGGACATTCAGAAACACCTGGATAGCCACCAGGGACCCTAGTCTGTGAAGCTTGCTATCCAAGTAAGTGTCATAGATTCAAGCAAAAAGATTAATAGTACTTTTGTCAATACCTCCAAATGGGGGAACAGAACAGGGCCTATGATATTCTGCATTAGAGTATCCCCAAAACAGAAGATATATAAAAAAAAATCCACAATTCCTAGGGTCGGTTTCTGAAACACAAACTTAACAAACACTTACTTAGGGGCTGTTGGCACTATTAATCCCATTTCAGTTTATTTTGGAATTTCCATAAATTTACAGTCAGAAGTGGCCAGTTTAAATGAAAAGAGCCTGTAGCATCAATACTTCTGGCAAGACTGAAGTAGTTCAGAAATTATACTGTTTAGTGTATACAGAATGTTTGGCTTTTGCAGGTTTAACTTTAATTTTCAGGAGCACATTTTTATTAAATGCACCATGGAATTTTAAAGAAATCCAAAGTGATAGCTGAATTAAAAAAAAGTCTTGAGTGCAAGTGTAGTTTTATATTATATATATTAACAACTTTTTTGCACCTTCAGAAAAACATTCACTTCACCTTGTGGGGTATTCAGATTAAATTTGATTGTGGTTACATGTTATTTTTCAATTTACAAATATCCCCAACTTACAAATATACCACCTCCTGCTGCTGTCCAATCAGATTCTCCAAGGTAAGCAAGTTCAGTTTTTGTACGAGAGGTCTACTAAGGAATAAGACTGGATTCTAGTCATTAAAAATTCAGTTTCTCTGAATCAGTACCAAACTAATGTCCCAGGACGGTATTAGGAGACTGCGTACTGCCAGAGCTACTATTTTTAAATTGGACAAAAGGGAGGTCCTAATCATTTGTGGTTATTAATAATCCAATGGCACTTCTCACAAGGGTCTGGGTGTTTTACCCAAATGTTTCCAGCCAGATTTTAATGTTGAAAATTGCATTTTTAAAGTGACTGAGCTCCTTCACAGTTTTGGTTGGATGGGGAATTCTTTACCTCCTGCTCTAAGCTGTCATGTACTGTTTCTCTGCGTTGTTAAACAGCTGCTGTGTTCAGTCCTTGAGGTAGCTGCATTTTAGTGATGGTTGAAGTGAGTGAGCCTATATATAGTTAGTAAATCCTTTTTTTGTCTAACATACTTTGGGCCTATGACAATGATAATTATGTATAAAGATTTTCTAACCCTAAGAGGGACGCTATTACTGTTGACAGGCCACAAATTCAGACATTTTATGCCTAAAATGTTTGTAAATCCCATGTAAATTATTTCTGAGATTTATACTTTACTCTTCAAAACAAAACCTTAAATACTGCTGTTTCTAAAACAAAACAAAACAAAAAAATATCTATTACATGAATTCAGTTATCAGTTGATATTCTACAAAAGGCAGCATATATTTGAACTCTGGGAAAGCTGGCTGTTTCAAGCGTATGAAGAATTCAATAATCAAAGAAGAAAAATCATGAAAAGAACAAGAATTTTTCAATTAGGAAAAAATATCCAATCATGTTTTTACTCAAAAATATTTTGAAACAACAGTTAATAGGCTGACAAAAGGCAGCAGCCTGTTAGTGAGAA
>NW_017729032.1:187814518-187821426 GCF_001723915.1 Gavialis gangeticus | reverse complement strand
ATTCAGACTGCCTAGAAAAGAAACATAGTCTTTCCATGTAGATAAGCTCAGCACATCAGCTGTCGTGATCTAGGTGTAGGCAGGTGGTTGTTTTCCTTCAATAAACACACCAAGTTATCAGTTAAAACATAACTTTCTATAACTGCTTAGGTCCCATGTTCATGTTAAAACAGTGCACTTACTAGAAAAGACAAATATATAGACATCTATAACACAGTGACATACAAATACCCTCAAGCAAGCTGTGCATCTCTTCTGGATGTATAGCACAATTCATATTTTTTGAGCATGTAACATTAAATATTATGGCTCATGGACTGTTCATACAAAGACAGGTTAGAACTATGGAGTTGTATCAAATGTCAATGATGCTTATCTTAAAGGAAGTCATGGTCCAATTATGAATATGGCTGCTGACCTTCCATGATCTGAGGTGCATGCAAATGAAAAGTATAAAATATCAGCAAAATGTAATATTTCCTCAAAGGGATGGAACCAATTCTCAGTTAATATTTTATATGCAAGCACTGAACATTAAAAAATATATTAAAAGATTAGTGGAGATATTATTCCCAACTTCATAAAATGCAAAAACCGTAACTAGAAAATCATAACTAGAAAACTTAGAATGATGTGTCATTTGGGGCTGGCAGCCACAAAAGAGGGAAAAACATAGTACTATTTAAATACTGCTTAGGAACACAGATCTAGAGAAAACATACCCAACGTTCACCTTGTCCAGTATCTGGTCTAAGATGCTGGCTAGTATACAATGCTCTTAAGAAAAGTGCAAGAACCTAAACCTTTCCCACATGTAGGTTTTGCCTCTGTCTCTAAAGGCTACAGATTGGTTTAAGCCCTGAATATAATAGAGAACCAGCATAACTGGCTCCTACAACTTCTTCCCACAGCAGAACTGGCCAAAACATTACAATTCCATTTGCAATAAGTATCAGCATTTCAAGAAAGTTCTTGCTCCAATATAGTGTTTAGTCTGAACTTTCTAAATTTTCTGCAGAATGAAACTCTGAATAATCTGGGTTTTAGAAATGCTTTTTTAGGGAGAGGGGAGAAGTCTTCCTAGAGAGTCATGGTCATGGCTCAGGCTTCCCCTGCCATAGAAAAGGAAGCCCAGAAGTCCCAAGATTGCCTGGTAGCTCCCTGGAAGCCTGAAAAGTCCTGGTGCAAAAAACCTCACAAAACTTTGAGGGTACTTGATGTAAAGGGGCGGAGGGTGGGGGGAGAGAGTAGGTGTCCAGCTGAGTTTTAGCACCCAGGAATTCTAGGCTCCTTGCTCTATGGCAGAAAACTACAGACCATAAAACTTGGAGCCCCTAAGGTAGCCCATGGGATAGCATGCACCTGGTGCTATGACCCTGGATGTTTGAGCTCCTACGCAGCATGGCAAGTGACATGGCAGGCAGGCTTGCTGGAAATCTGCCTCTGTGTTCTGGCAAAAGTGTACGAAAACAAATGTCTCCACAAAACATTTTGGTTTTGATTAATCTTCATGTCCCAACCTTTTGGACCCCAATTTTTCAAACTTTCCCCAGACAGCAGCTGCCCAAAACAACAACGCTAATACACTTGGTTTAAAAAACGGCAGATCAAAATTCAAGGAATACATTTCCACTTAGTAATCAAATGGATATTTCATCCTTACTACAGTTGTCTTCAAAGGTCACAAACTGAGTTTTGAGATCTTCAAGAAATGTCTGGGTAACCAGCTGGACACCACAGTTTTCGGGGAAGCCTTGGATACTTACTTCTGGTCGGAGGACTGCCTTCCGACAGGCCTGGCACAATGGTCCATTTCGAGAGAAGCTGAGGGGAAGGCGACGCGTGCGATTCTGGCAAGCTGGATCCTCACATATTAACCACCCCTACAATGAAAGAAGGGAACAATAAACTTGACTATGGATTAACTCAAATTACAACCTCCTTTTTTGCCCTATGAGCACTAAATACCACTATTGATGCATTCTAAAGAAGAGTAAAAGAGACAGAAACACATTAATACCTCAGAATCCTCTGTGATGGTGTAATTATAAAATCCATTTTAAGGATATTTTAAGGAGCTACAGAAAGTTTAAGGTACTTGCCCAGGGTAATACATTCAATGGCAGAGTTAAGTGAAGAAAACACGGATCCAATTTTGAAATTCCTTGCTCTCCCCTATACATAACACTCCACTATACTCTTAATGTGATAATGGGACAATTCTGTGCATGACAAAATGGCAAAATACAAAGTGGAATGGTGCAAGAACTCATTAATGAAATAGTGAAATGAAGCCTTATCTGCTTGCTTGAGGTTTAGAAGGAAGGGGGAATTACAAACTAGCTTTTGTAAATAAGACCCAGAAACCTCACTGCTAGGTTAGGCAATTCACTGTAATTGAGTCTACCTGATTGGGAAAAAAGAATTCTGACCTAATTTGTTAGATGCACAAATGCATTAAGGACTTTAAGAAAAATAGGCAACCATGGAGGCACAAAATGATAAGGTGAAAACATTTCTCAAGCACGACATGAATAATCCAACTACAGTCACTCTTCATTTATAATTACAAAATTGATTTTCTTCACAATTGCAGAACTAAATCCAGAGTAAAGCTACAGAAGGCAGAGGAACTTCTGTCCCACTTGCCTTAGAACAAGAAAACACGTCAACAAGTGATTTAAATGGTGAGCGTGTAAAGAATTAAAACAAAAAACAAAAAAACTGCACAAACACAACACTTTCACAAAACATGCCATTAACCTATGGAACTTGTCACTAAAGGAAGTTATTGACGCATACCATACAACAGAGTTTTAAGAAAGATTGGGTAGTTTATGTGGATAGTGGTCATATCTGGAACTATACTAGGAAATGAAAACAAAAGTTTTGGAAGAGATGTTAAATGTCATGATTTAACATACCTAAGAGGCAACCTCTTAGCTACGGGAGATAAGGATAAGATCTATACGAGAAGACAAGATTGTTCTACATTTACCTATTTTGGCTTTCTTACACCTTCCTCTGAAAACATCTAGCACTATGCACTGTCATAATCTGCACACCTAAGTAGACCATTGCTAGGATTGATGCAGTGCCTGAAGTTTCTAGATGTATAAATCTGTATCATGAGAATTTTTTTGTGGATTCATAACTCAGTTCTGCTTGATTTCTGTTACCTGCTGGCCTTTGGGGCACTGATTAAGGATTACCAAAACCTCATCAAATGTTCCTTTTATAAGGAACAGCTGATTACTTCCCCCAGAAGAAAGGCATAAAAAGGGGCCACCAAAACTATCATAAAGTAATCACCTGAAATTTCTTTACGTAACTGCTTTACGTCCTTTCACTTGCTGCTGAAGAAAGAATTATGAACTTCAGTGGTGAAACAACACATTTAAGAAAAATTGGAATTAAAAAAACCTGGCCGGAACTGAAAATCACACCTACATTTTAAGACAAAATAAGCATCAAATCTCAGCATCTTTTATTTTTTTATGATTCTAATTATTAATACCTCTCTAATTATTGATAGACATAGCTGAAACATTTATCTAGATATATTATACCTGCACAACTCATTGTAGTGCCTTCAAAACTAGGGAGGTGCTAAGCTGTCAAGTCACCTGCATTTAAAACAAACACCTAACTAAATCTGTGACATAGATACCAACTAAATGTCCCTTCAATTCATATAGAAAACAGATAATGTAATTTGTCTAGACTTCCTACCAGTTATAATTAACATTAAAGAGGTCTTTTCTTCTTTGTCACCTCTCTATTCAGTACTTATTTGCATTTGTTTGTACTTACTATCTGTTAATCTCTCTTTACAAATGACAACAATAACTAGTGCGATTATGCATGGAAATTAAACATGTAGATAAATGTGTGAAGGGAACTATTTTTGAAAAAAAATATTAGAAGAATGTTTCTTTTTATGTTTCTTGTTTTGCTTTGATAATTAAGCTCTGGTCTTGATTTGTTTTAAACAAAAAACTTTTCCAAGGACATGCATGCTGCAATCAAATTCAACATATGCATTGTTTAGATTCAATTTATTCAAGTGCATTATTGTTAACCCTTGTTTGACTCATGCCATTGTCTTCACTAACCAAATGAAACCAATCTTTCATCTCCCAGCAGTTATCTCCAAGTCTTTAAATTAATTTGCAACAAAGCAAACCGAATTATAACTAAAAGCCCTCTATTATGATTTTGCTTGTTGTCTGCACTCTGTTGAGTCTGGAAATAAAAGGCCAGTCAAAATTTTAGCTTTTCTAAATATTTCTTCCATAACCACCTAGTTCCATACTAAAAGTAAAAAGGGTGAGCAAAAGATTGAAATAGGATGCATGTTATAAAAAAATCCCAAACAATTCCTGAAGTACATATTGTCCACAGATTGTAGCTAATGGAGAGGAACTTCTAAGTCAAAAGTACTGTGACCTCTAGAAGTCTGTTGTTTAGAGTCTATCCTCTTGAGCAGTGGTTCTCAACCTTTTTTGTACCAGGTCCCATTTGTAAACATCAATGGCCAGTCCCAACCTGCGGCCCACTGCCCCCAGGTCCCAGCCCCCCAGTGTGTGGGGATGGGGGTGGTATGTGTTTGGCTTGGGGAGACCCAAGCAGCCCCTTAAAACCATGTTTTTCCTTATTTTTCTCAGTTCAAAGAGAATCCATTTTTACAATTTGTTCGCGACTCTTTCTTATATTCTTGCGACCCACTTTTGGGTCATGACCGGCAGGTCGAGAAACACTGCTCTTGAAGACTGCAGGTACGTATGCTTTACAAAACATTAATCTGATGGAAGGAGGTACAAGGTTTCAGACCAGGCATTCACTAGGAGAAGCAGGGGTCAAACTACCCAAGTAATTTTGTAATGGAGCAATATACATATATGAATGAGACTATAGGATATGGTTGCCTGTGAGAGCCAAACTTCCAGTCCTATATTCTATGTTCATACATAAGCTTTGTAATTTTAACTAGTTGGGCACGGTGATTACTTCTCTGGTGCTACCCAGACTGATAACTCAACTTGTGACACGTTTATTTCAGCACTCTCCAACTGTTGGCCTGAGGGCTGCATATGGGCTATGAGGAGTTAATTTGTAGGCCCTGAGTTTCTGCTCAGACACTGCTGCCTCCATCACTCTGGCTGCTCCTCCTCTCTACCTCCAGCCCAAAGGGTGGAGTGATGCAGTGCAGCAGGACAGTGAGGGAAGCAGAGGGTATAGCAGGGGTGGAGATTACTCATTAGATTAATTTATGATACTTTTGGTGGCACCTTTTTAAGCCTTTTTTCTGGGGTTGTAATCAGCTGCTCCTTATAAATGGAATATTTGATGAGGTTCTGGTAATCCTTAATCAGTGCCACAAAGGCCAGCAGGTAACAGAAATCAAGCAGAACTGAGTTATGAATCCACCAAAAAAGGGGGGAGGGGAGAGGAGAAGAGGGAGGGGAAGTGCCCACACAAGTCCAAAGCTTAGTGAGGAAGAGTAGCCACACGTCATACAGCTCAGGGGGACCCAGACTTGCTCTGGCATATCCCGCAGGGTGCATTGCCCCTAGCTACTTATAAACTGGACAGCCCTGGTTTCTTTTATGTATAGTCACACAAGATGAACTATAACAGTATTTTGAAGCTTTACATACAAAATTTGGATCCTGATTCTTCAATAGTAAAAGTAAAAAAACAAGACTTTTCTATCAAAAAAAACCCTAAACATTCTCATGAAAAATTTGTGAACAGCTAAAAAATGTGTAAGCTCATACAGCTACAAGAAAAAATGCAGGGATAACAGTAGATGGGAAGTTAGGATGTGAGTTTGAAATGCAGCAATTCACCATAAAAAAATGGCAATATCTTGCTATGTGTATATCTGTATGTAACTGTTTCTGTTGCTCTGGTCTACTGTGGGCACCTCTAACTGGAAAGAGAAACACTAGAAAAACAAAGGGAAAAAACGCAAACACAATTATCAGGAACTAGAAGTACCAAATAATTGACTTAAGTTTCAAAGAGCTAAAACAAGTATAATTTAAATTTTGTTGCCACACCTTAATAAGGAGGTGGCAACAAACATTTACAAAGAGCTGAAGCATATAATACACAGTTACTGAAGGGATGCTAGGATAAGAGGATGAAATTAAGAAAAAAACATTTAATTGAACTACTGGAGAAAAAAAATCCAGACAGACAGACCTAAAAGGCCAAAGAAACATTTACATTTGTGTTGCTTGGAACACTTAAAACCAGAGGTGGAGAAACCTAGAGAAAAGGTGTTACAGGGAAAATGGATGGGTTTGAATGACTGCAAAATCTGTTACCTGATATCCTTGATGAGACCAATTTTTCCAATTCTGGCCAATAAACTTTCCCCTCTCCCTATATATACTAGATACTGTTGAGACTTGACAGCTACACAAAACTTTGTCAGCCTACCTATGCAAAAGAATATTTACAAAACTATAGAAACACTGAAATGTGTTAGCAATAAGATAACCTTACTTAGGAATCTTAGATAGTAATCTTAGATATACAAAGAATCAACTTCATAGCTGTACTTTTCTTTAGAGAACTTAAAAGATAGACTAGGAGGGACACCCTCAGAATGGAAGATTTCTTATCCAGTACCATACTTGCCACTGGCAGCATCTCCCACAATTCAGTTAGGAACATGCTGCCATCCTCCTGTCTGGAGTACTACATGTGATTTGCCATTGCAATGTAGCCTATACTGACTACTGCTTCTTCTCTAGGTTGCTACTAGATGAATCATTCTATACCAAGTAAAAACTCTTACACTATGATTAGTGATAACCATATTGACAACTGGTACACTATTTCAAGTATGGCAGCTGTTCCACAAACTATACATGTAAAACCAACCCCCAGCCTTG
>NW_017729032.1:187774165-187814447 GCF_001723915.1 Gavialis gangeticus | reverse complement strand
ACCAACCCCCCCCCCCCCAAATAAAACTACCCACCAAACCAATATTAAATACAGAATTGTGGGAAGACACTGCTAGTAGAAAGAAAATCATCCTGTAATAAAGTTTCTAGTTTTCAGTCCACTTTTCCTTAATTTTGCAGTGTATGGCAAGTAACAAATGAATAGGTGAGATAAGGACTGAAACAGAGAACTTTCCTTCTTGAAAGTTAATGTTAGAGTAGACAGTTATTTTAGATGAACATATGCATCTCCTTTTCTCTCAAGAAGGCCTCTCCAGAGGACAGAAAATACTTCTCATAGCAGTTTTTAAGGTATCAAAAGGTGCTACTGCCTTCAAGAATTTGTCAAGTGAGACAGAAGTTTTTTCTGCCTCTGACTTCAAGAATAACTTGCTTGATGTCTTTTATGTCTCCACAATGCTTAACTTTAACATACCTGTCCACAGACAGTTTTCTCAGAAGCCATGGCACTTCTATACTAAAAGAATATAAACATGGAGCTTAGCGATCCTTTTGATTCAATGTGTTTCAGGATGAGCTTTTAACGTTTGTCCAAATTAAGCCACAGATTTACTGTAATGCTGTGGATTAAGAAAGTAATGAATCTCATCCTGCAAATCATGTAAACAAAAACTCACTGTTGGTGAAACAGACTTTGGAAATCCTACTATTATCTTCCTTGTCACTGTTGAATGTAGGGTGCAGTTTTTGGATAGATATTGCTGATAACTCTGAGGGCACTGGCGTACAAAATAGTTAAGTCACTTTAAAAGGGGAGGAAGGTACTACAGAAGTACAGATGGATTTGGTGTAACTTTTATCTGTCCACTTCTAACCCATACTAAGTGAATCTAAACCACAGTTATTTACTCCCCATTTTATTGAGAGGTAAATTACTGAAGTTTAGCTTTGATTACTGTGGTTTAGAAGTGAATAGACTAAACAGTTGCACTGAATCAGTAGATGTGTGTTCCTGAGAAGCAAGTCTCCATGCAACCCATAACATGATGTAATTTACATCTGTCCATCCCAAGAGTTGTTTAACAGATGTGATACCAATCATAAAACAGGTCTGAAAGGAGAGAAACCTTTGCTAGTGGTATGGAAAAGTGGAAGTAAGGACATTGACTAGGGGAAGGTCAGTCTTTCTTCAGGCCTTGCCAGTCTGACTACTCAGTGAAATTTTGGTACTGGGTCCAAGTTCCTTGCTCTCACTGCCTTGCAGTAACATCAAAATAGCTGGAATTTCAAAGTTTCTTGACATTTCTTGGGTTTTATTTGTTTGCCTTGGGGTTGTTTAACACTGAACTAAACTGAGATCAGAAAGTCTTTAGCACTGAAGACTGTCTGACGATGAGTAGAGTCCCAATTACTGTAAATGGTAATTAGAGTACAAATAATACTTCTGTCTCAATAGCGATGTTGTCAGTTGAAGACAAATTTAGTGTGGCTTGAAACGGGACTTCAATGAAGTCTGTTCAGATTCTGAAAGATTGCATGAAGTGTTCAACATCAAGTCTATCAGCTCTAGAATCCATATAGTCAGCGACTGAAGAAATAGAATGATCACCTTTGCTTCTTGTCTCTGTATCTTAGTATTGCCTTCCTTAACAGAGATGATGGGACTACATAAAGCAGACCATGACACGTAAAAGACAAAGCATTCATCTCCAAGGGCCTGGATCCTGCTATCCTGGCGAAGTGCTTTAGCTGCCTTCTGTTTTTATGACTGGCAAGCAAATTGACTGCCAAAATGCTGAAATGCTCTGAGATTGGACTGGTAATTTTCAACTCAGACACAGCCTGAGCATCCCCTGACCCAATCTGTCCTGGGATTTAGTTTTACATACATGTGTATTGCTGGCATAGAAAGCATATTCTCTTCCACCCATTGAATTATTTCAATTTCTTCGCAGAACAGAATCAAGCTTTGAGTTCCCATTCAACTGCTGAGGTACATTACTATGGATGTATTGTTGACTGACTGGCACAGGATACAATCACCTTTAAAGTGGCTTTAAAATCCGTAGAGGGTTAATTTCAGAGCTCTGAATTCCAGACCATGAAGCAAGATGAAAAGATGATAGGATAGTTCCCACAAAAGCAGGGGATTTGACTTGCTGATTCAGGAAGCCATTCAAGCCATTCAGGCCTATGTTCCCATTTGCCCCACACTCCAGTAGGAATGTGTGCCTTTGGGGGTCTGGAGAGATGAAAAAATCCTGCAGACTTTTCTTGGTACTGATCACCATCTGGGGGACCCCCTGTTTTGTGTGGGACCAGCAACAGATCTTACACATGTCCCAATGAGCATCTTAAAAAAAATGGCAGAAACAGGCCATTTGGATTCTTGCCCATGACATAATTCTCATACTTGAAACCACAGTCTCAAGAGCTAGAAACACAGAGCTACAGATTGGTCTTGGGCTCCTTAGGAATGTGGATATCATTATCTAGATTTTCCTCTAATTTGTTTAGTGAGGCACAAACCTTGGTCAAAGGTGCTTTAATATCCACTCCCCGGTGTGCAAGAGATTAGGGTAGGGGTGGGTGAACCTCACGTGAGCAGGCAGCAAACAAAGCATCTGAATGCAAAGTTGCAAAATGCCTTTTTGGCTGTGGCTCAGATCAGAAATATAGCAAGAAAAGTGAGATATGGGGGGAAGATGACACCAAACAGCATGTAAATCTCAGTAAAAGACATGGGTATATGGGCTGAGGTCAGTGATGCTACGAAATGCCCTTGGAATAGGGGTGTAATCACTAAGTAGGGGTCTCCACAACTGAAATGTTTCTTCACCCAGCTGCTCCAGCTGCTGAGCTGTTTGAAGTTCAGGGTGACTCCTCCCTGGTATACTTCTAAACAAGAAAGAATTAGGACTATGGCTTGAAAAAGTGTTCTTCTGAAAGAGCCTTTCAGTTGCTCTTATTTTTACGTAAGAAATACCATTCATCCCTAGCTTGTTTGATAGGACTGTTTGAGATGGGTAACTGGATAGAATTTAGCTCATAGTTCATAGGATTAAGAAACTCATTACTTCTCTCAACACTTGTCTGTCGTGGAGGGAGACTATTCTTCTGGAAGAGGAACATTCTGCCTTTTAAATTAAAACCAGAGTTTTTTGGTCTAAAATTATTAGAGATGTTCAACTATTACTGCGACCTCTGATCCAAAGTTTAATTTGGTATACTAGACATCTTTCTTTTGGTACTTCTGTGATAAGGAAGGACAAAAAAGATCTTATTATTGCATGAAAAATGAATTTAAAAAGTGATGAGCAAAAGAAATGAACAGGAGCAACACAAACTGCATTAATTGCTACAGTAAAAGTTTTAGTGCAGGGCTGTCCAACTTCTGAATGGGTTCAGGCTCCTTAGCCACTTTACATGGGGGTAACGCATGGCACCACTACCCCTCATACAAGAGTCCTCTGATGCACCCAGCATGGTACCCCAGCCATACAGCACCCCCACCATGTGCCACATGAGCCTCCCCAGCTACACACCCTACTCCCCATACCACATGCAGGCACAGCCCACCCCTGCTACTTACTGCTGCACCTCACTGGTGCCTTTATGCTATGTAGGGTCCCTAGGTTCCCCTCAAGTTTCCCGGTCACAGGTTTCCTCAGCCCAAAAGGCCATGCTACTCCACCCTACTCCAGGAATGGGAGCAAGCAATGGAATGAAAAGGGAGGGGGACTCTGGGGACACCAGCAGCAGTGGATGGAGAACAATGGGGGAAGCAGCACCTGGACCAGGAACCCAGGGGCTGCATGTTTACTCCTCAGGGCCACAGGCAGCCTGTGGGCTGCCAACTGGACAGCCCTATTACAGTGGAAAGCCAGAGAAAGGAGTATGCCCAGCACAAAGTATCTTAAAATGCAGTTCTACAACCAAAATGGAAGAGAGCTGAGGGGAAAGGGTCATACATTACAGAACTATGGTAGACATTGATAAAATAATCAAGTAACAAACTTCCTACTTGAGATTCTCTGGATACTCTGTATCCTGCATCTCATTTTTCTTCTTCCTGAATATACTGAAAAGTCTTTAGTTAGAAAGCTTTTCTGGCTAAAGTGTATCTCTGTGGAAAGATACAGGTCACACCCATAACGCTTCACAAAGCTTGGATAGACCAACAGGTAAAAAATATAGAAAATTACAAATCCAGTGTTTGTTCTCTTGGCCCACAAGGTTGCTGCAATTGCATGAGTTTTGCTGAGCTGTGAAATAGGCCTTTTCATAGCCATATGCAATTTTGTAATTTATATTTTATCTAGCTTGCTAGAGATGTTTTGGATGTCCTTGGGACTAAATCATATTGATTGAAAGGAAGCAGAAGAGAAGGAAAACTTCCCTGAAACATATTTGGCTTGGTCTTCCAGCCACAATCTCTCTTCCTGAGGTCAGAGAGGTACACATTTCCTAATAAATTTGGAAAGTTGTATTTACTTTCACCAGGAAAAAAATGTCAACTGCCTTGTCAGTGTCAATATTGAAGATGGAATTCTTACCCAGTTGAAAGGGATGCTATTTTCCTTGCATCTTTTCTCCATCTGTTTTACCTGTCCAGAAATGTGTGAAAATGCACACAAGAGTTGACTTGATCATCAATATTTTGCAAAGGAGTCTGCTCCGTTGTGATGAACAGTGGTACTATGGTATTCCAACTGAAAATTAACTGATTCACCCTGTGATTAGTCAAATGCCTGTACTACTTGGAATATTTCCAGGATGAGGGACCACTCCAAGTTATCTACAATGGGGAATAAAAGGGGGGTATAGCTAAACTGCTCTTTGATGTACTTTTCCATTGAAGTTGATTACCCTGATGGGAGAGTCAGAAGGTAATGCTGCCCAGGAAAAAATCTGGCTTTACTCTGGAATTCACGGTGGGACTCTATGTCTCTTTTTACCTGTTTTACATAAGGTACCAGCACTGTTGTATTCAGGACATACCAGCACACACCCATTTGAAGACAACCTTTGAAATCCCGAAGGACCACCTTGGCTGGAATCAGAGCCAGCAGCTTTCTTTTTTATACCATTTTCTTTTTCTTGGCTTACATTTCTTGGAATCTAACTGGAACTGCTGAAATTGATCCGGGTGAATCTGGAATTTCAGGATTTCACAGATTGTCTTCAAATGGCTGTTTGCTGATGTGCCCCCCCCAAATACATGTGATTTATGTGATTATATAGGCAGACTGACAAGCACTGTGAGAACTCCAGGATCCAGACCGATTAGCAGGTAACTTTACTTGCGATTTATTGATTCACAAAGAACACTCCACATAGAATCTTTCTGTGAAGTCCTTCCTGAGGAGGGCTCCAAGGACAACCAAATCTCTCTTTTTGCCCCTTATACTTCCCAACTTGAATACTTCAGACACATCATCAGCAACCTCCAACCCCTCCTGGAAAATGACAACCATCTCAAGGCAGAATGGGAAAACAAGCCTGTCCTGGCTTAGGGGCAGCCTTCAACTTCAAGAGATGTCTCTCTCTCTGTTAACTACCTAACTCCTATTTTCACCAAGGCACTAGACCTGGCAAAAGACCCAGATGCCAGCCATGTCCCCTCATCAATACAGACCACAATATTGTGGGTTAGAACACAGATTAGAATATCCACGGTTCATTCACCTGCTCCTCCACCGATGTCATACATGCTATCACTGGTTTACAGTGCCCCTCCGCTCTCTACACTGGAGCAATTATACCTCCCTATTTGATAGAATGAACACCTATTTGATATCAGTTCCAGAAAGAGACAAAACCTTTGACAGAAGCCTTCACCTTCTTGGACATTCCATTACTGACCTCAGATCCTTTACGCTGCTCTTAAAAGGCAAAATTTTAAAAACAGACTTGAATGTAAAAACGTGGAATAAGAAATCAACCACAGAATGGATTGTGTTAAGTATCATCTCAACAGAGACTCTAGATTCTTATCCCATTAACTAGGCTACCTTTTCTTACTTCTGTTTCCCTCAATGGGACCATTGATTTGTTTACCCTTTTTGATCTCGTTAACCCATCTTTGACTCTCTCAGCAGTGCCCCTCTTTTTTCCACCTCCTTTTCCTCTGACTTCATTCCTTTCTATTTAATACCCCAGCTCTCTGCAAAGTCATTCATAGCATAGAGCAAAGTAGGCTGTAGTCTATGAAAGCTCATGCCTCTCTGAACCAGTTAGTCTACCAAATAGCATCCCAACTTGGCTTCTGTCAAACTTGAGACTAGTACATCTAACTTCCTCTCTCTGGCTTTTCTGAGCATGAAATTGCTAAAAAATATTATTATTAATCTACTATCTCTAATATCTACTATCTTCATCACCATTATTTCTCCATCCTGAATTATTTTTCACCAATTTCTTGAGCACTTTTAGATCTTATTTGGCTTGGAGAAGTCCCGATCTTTTTCTCATAGTAAAGAACATGCAGTATAGAAAAAAGAACTTCTTTTTCTACTTTCTTCAATTGGAAAAAAGCATGACAACTCCATAAAATGATCTGAAATTTAGTGAAAATTCTGGAAACAGAATAAAGCAATGATTTTGGAGTATCCCAACTGTATGCTGTCTGGTAATGGGAGTGAAGAAAGAAACCTTAAAACAACTGGCAGACTTTGTGCCCCTTCACCCAGAAAATGGCAGGTCAGAAAACAGATGGGGAATGTTACCTTATTTCCAACAATTCCATCAAGATTCAGATTACTTCATGTGAGTTTCTTCAGAGGTGGTTTCCTCTCAAATTAAAGAGTAATCTGCTTTGGGTATATGCTTGGGTTTCTTAGTTTGGTCTGTTAAGAGAGGGAAGGTCCGAGAAGAAGCTACAAGAGAAGTCCTGAGGCACAAGAATGGAAGACTGCTACTGAATATTGATCCAAGGAGAAAGAAAGGAAAAGAAGACTTCAGGTACATTATCCACTGTTTTCCATTATTTTGCTGTAGAACAGAAGCACTAAAAGACCTGTCAAATTACAGATGACTAAGATATGTACAAAAATATATATATCACTTTTTGAGGATGGACCCTACTACATCAGTCATTCAGATGCAGATAAACCTGGAATTACTGAGATCTTAGATTAACCATCACTCTGGTTTTGTTACAACTCAGAAACTTTTGTATCAAACTAATGCCACACACACAATGCTCTGACCTACTCTGACTGCATAAATCTAACTGTCCAATTCCTGAGTGCCCAGGGGCTGCACAGGCCTCCCTGCTGTACTGTACTGCTCTACATGGCACCCATGTACTGTCCCCCTGAGCCACAGACTCCCTGGGCACCAAGGGTGTGAGCAGGAAGCAGAAGTTTTAGGCGGGAGAGGAAGCCCAGAGACCCTTGCAACAGCAACAGGAGAGCAATGGAAGCAGCAGTGCCTGGATCAGAGGCCATGAGCCTCATAGGCTGCATATGGTCACATGCCACGAACTGTACAACCTTGGTATAGGTTACTTCCTACAGAAGCATTAGGTGCAAAACAAGGGAGATGACTAGCGGTGCCCATCAGATCGGCACCGATAAAACGGGAAATGACATTGGGACCAGCTCTCTGGTGGAGACTCACGGGCATAAGCTTGTCGCACCTCCCAGAGCCGTAGCTCCCCTCCCCCCCCCAGCAGACCCCTGACCCCCAGTGTGGACCACGGTAGGTAGCCAGAGCAGTGGTGGGAGGCAGCTGAGTGGAGCTGAGGAGGGTCATGTCCCCCCTCCCCCCGACTCCTACTTAGCCCAGGCCCACAGCGAGCTGTGCAACCAGAGCCACGTGAACAGAGCGAGTTAGCACAGAAGTTGATATGGGACGGTGTGTGGGGAGGCTACCGGTATGCACTCTCAGTCCTGAGTGGGCCCCTGGTTGCCCCATGCACAGCAGGACCCCCCAGGGAAACCACAGCCCCCTACGCCGAGGGAAGTCCTCCTGCACTGGACATCAGGTAAAGGGGACGAGCTTTCAACTCTCTCCCCACACCCAGGGAGGGACCCGGGGACCCTAGGAATCCCCCAGCTGCTTGGGAAGCAGGGAAGCTAAGGGATCCCACCACAGGCAGCTGCTTGAGCCTGCCTGCTAAGCCACAGCAGCAGCTGGTAAGGACCACGTGGGGGCAATAACACCCACCCACCTGGTCTACTACTTATACAAACACCTAGACAGCCACGCAATCAGGATCACCCTGCAATACAGTGATGGGTAAGCATCACACCCCAGGATTTCTGGTCTGGGTGGACCACTGTCCCCCCTCCCCCCCGGTACCTCTGAGGCCTCCACCCAGACAGACCCTACGCTCCTGGTCTCCATGCAGACGGATGTCTTGTCTCCAGGCTGCAGGGGCTGCCTGGCACGCCTGCTGGCTATTGCGACCAGGGGTATGAGAACTTCCACTTGTGGGATGTGCTCACTGGGTAAGGAAACTACAGGAGGAAGTGGACAGGCTGACGATCATCAGGAAACATAAGGCAGAGACTGACGCCTACTGCCAGGCCCTGCATCTGGAGGAGGATGCCAAGGAGACTGGGCAGAAAACCGAGCCTAGCCAAGATGCCATGACCAATAGCAGGTGGACACTGGTCATATCAGGATTGAGGGCACATCATGCATCAGTTGTCCCTCCAATAACACTGCACAACGGCTATGCAGCCCTCTCACCGTTGACGGATGATGCACCCATGCAGAATCATCCAACCCCAGCAAGGAAACAACGTAGGGTGATAGTTATGGGAAACTCCCTGCTGTGGGACACAGAAGGAGCCATCTGCCACCCAGACGCCTTTGCACGAGAGGTCTGCTGCCTTCCAGGAGCCAGGATGAGATGTCACAGCAAGAATCCCTAAGCTGGTTTGCCCTATTGACCACTACCCCATGCTCCTTATCCATGTGGGCACCAACAACACAGCGAGAAGCAGCCCTGGGAGGATCATGAGAGACTATAAGACCATGGGGGCGAAGCTCAAGGGCCTAGGTGAGCAAGTAGTCTTCTTAATCCTCCCAGTGAGAGGCCGTGGCTGGAGGGTGGAGTGCACTGAGTAGGTCAACTGAAGGCTTAGGAGATGGTGTCACCATTCGGGCTTAGATACCTCGAACTTAGTATGCATTTCTGTGATAGTGGTTTACACGTGAAGGACGTCATTCATCTCACAGGCAGAGGGAGGAAGCTCTTCGCTACGGGAGTTGCCGACTTGTTGATATCTTTAAACAAGGTATGTCTGGGGGCCAGGGAGAAGGTTCCACTGCTGGACACCAAGCCACAAGGACACATGGGAGGGCGTTCAAGCAATGGACAACCAAACATGTACTGACATCTTGAGTCACAGGCGGCATGACAAAAAAAATCTGAAGCGGCTAGGGGAAAGTTCAAGTGTCTTTATGGAAATGCCAGAAGCATGGGAAACAAACAAGAGGAACTGACACTCCTTCCGGCTGACGAGAATTTCAATTTGATTGGGTTAACAGAGACTTGGTGAGATGACGCACATGTCTGGGCAGTGAATATTAAGGGCTATATGCTCTACATGAAGGATTGGGTTGGGAAGAATGGAGGAGGTGTGGCCTTGTATGTGAAAGAGTGGTACCCCTCCCTGCAGGTCATGTTTGACAACAAAGAAGGTTCCCTTGAGACCCTCTGGGTCAAGGTACAAGGAGGACTAGGAGAAGGAGACCTGAAGGTGGGAGTCTACTACAGGCCTCTCTCCCAAGAAGAGGAGAGCGACCAGAGAACTGGAGGCAGCCAGCACTAGAGACATGATTGTCATGGGTGATTTCAAGTACCCTGACATCTGTTGGGAGGATCACTTCGCTTCCTCCGGCAGGTCAGCCATTTTCTTGGCAACAACAGATGACCTGTTTTTGACACCAGAAGTGGAAGGGCCTCCTAGGGGTTAAGGCTACTCTGGATTTAGTGCTGGCCAAAGGAGAGGGAATCATGGCAATCTAAGGATTGGTGGTACTCTGAGAGACAGTGATCATGACCTGGTCAGGTTTATCATCCACTGTAAGTCAGCAGAACAGAAGTCCTGGATTTCAAGACGGTAGATTTTGGCAAACTCAAGAGGCTAGTTGGAGAGGCCGTCTGCAACCAGCAACTGGATGATTTGGAAGTTCAGAAACAGTGGTGCCTTAAGGATTCCTGAAGCTCAAAAACAAGCCATCTCCATGCAGACAAAAAGCGGGAAAGGAGCCAAGAGATATGCTTGGCTCAACAAGGATATTAGCAACCTGCTGAAAAAGAAAAAAGAAACATACAAGCACTGGAAGAAAGGATCGGCAACCAGAGAGGAATATAGCTGTATCGCCAGGGCCTGCAGATACGAGACACGGAAGGCTACGGCAGGCATGGAGATCAAGCTGGCTACCGGAATAAGAGACAAAAAGTCTTTCTACAGATGTATACGGAGCAAGAATAAAATTGGGCTTTATTGTGTACCCCGCTACTGAATGCTCAGGGGAAGCCCATAGTCGATGCCCATGAAAAAGCAGAACTCCTAAATGCATACTTCACATTGGTATTCCTGAAACCAAACGGGGGCTGTTCACCTGGCCAGAGGCCTGGAAAGCATGAGGAAGACAACAGGCTACATGAAATCAGTCCTGAATAGGTGAGGGATCTACAACACTTGGATGTTTTCAAGTCTGCTGGGCCTAATGACCTACACCAAAGAATCCTGAAAGAACTGGCTGAGCTTATAGCAGCGCCTCCGGCCAAGCTGTTTGCAGAACTGTGGAACTCAGGAGTAGTCCTGGACGACTGGAAGAGGGCCAATGTGGTGCCCATCTTCAAGAAAGGGAAGAAGGATGACCCTGTAAACTACAGACCAGTCAGTCTGACATCGGTCCTGGGTAAGATCTTAGAAAAATTTATTAAGGAGGCCATCAATCACATGCTGGTAACTGACAGAGTGTTAAGAAGCAACCAGCATGGCTTTGCTCAGTATAGAACATGCCTAACAAACCTTGTGTCCTTCTACAACCAGGTAACTAGCCATCTGGGTGATGGACACAAGATTGGCGTGATTTACTTAGACTTAGTAAAGCCTATGATTCTATTCCCCATGGGATACTCTCAAACAAACTGGAGGTTGCTGGGCTGGACCAGTTTACAATGAGTTGGGTGGACAATTGGCTTAGAGGCCACTCCCACAGGGTGGTAACTGATGGTAAGATCTCATCCTGGAGGACCATCTCCAGTGGTGTCCCCCAGGGTTCAGTGCTTGGACCCGTGCTCTTCAATATATTCATGAATGACTTGGATGAAGGGGTGGTGAGCTCAATGATTAAGTTCGTGCATGATACCAAGCTATTGGGTAATGTGGGCACATTGGTGGATAGGGAAAGGATCCAGGATGACCTTGATCGACTGGAATCATGGACAGAATGAAATCCGATGAAGTTTAACAGGGAGATGTGCAAGGTCCTCACCTGGGTAGGAAGAACCCTCACCACAGCTACAGAATAGGTGGCAGTCCACTGACTGGCACAGCATCTGAATGAGACCTGGGAATCATGACTGACCAGAAGATGAGTATGAGCCAGCAGTGTGATGAGGTTGCCAGGAAAGCAAACAGAACTCTGGTGTGAATCAGCCGATGTGTGCCCAACAGATCCAGGGAGGTGCTCCTCCCTTTCTATTCAGCACTGGTGAGGCTTCAGCTGGAGTACTGTGTCCAGTTCTGGACACTGCACTTTAAGAAGGACATGGATAAGGTTGAGAGGGTACAAAGAATGGCCACCCATATGGTCATGGGCATGGAGAATAGGCCCTATGAGGAGAGACTCCAGGAACTGGGCCTGTTCAGCCTGAGTAAGAGAAGGCTGAGAGGTGACTTGATAGCCACCTACAAATATGTCAGAGGTGAATACCAGGGCCCAGGGGGGCACCACTTCAGGAAGGCGCCCCAAGGTGCCTATGCATAAGGACCAATGTGCATAAGCTAATAGAGGATAAATTCAGGCTTGATATAAGGAAGAACTTTTTCCCTCTAAGGGTAACCAGAATCTGGAACCCATGCCCAGCAGAGGTGGTGCAGTCACTCTTTGGAGGTGTTCAAGATGAAGCTGGATATAAACCTTGTTGAGCTCATCTGAGCCCAATAACTTCCTGCCCACAGCAGGGGACTGGACTTGATGATCTTACAGGTCCCTTCTGGTTCTGTGATTCTATGATTATCAGCTGCCATCTTTTTTTGGCCATTGTAGCCAATGTTTACCAATAATTATGCCTTCTGGCCAGGGCCCTGGACACCTGGGTTCCCTCTCCCTGATGAGGCCAGAGTTCCTGGGTTCCCTCCAGAAATGGCGGGTTTCCCCTTGCAGGTGGGCAGCATTCTAGCCTGCAAGGGGTCCTGCTTTGGGCTGTTGGGAGCAAGATGCAGGAGGTGCCACATGCATGCAAGAGCTGGCTACTAGCACCCAGGAGAAAGCTGAACTCCTGAATGACTACTTCACCTTGGTCTTTCATTGGACCAAGGGAAAAACCATGCCAGGTAGAGGATGAGCATGGTTGGAATAATACCCTTCCTACTATTGTCGTAGAATTGGTCTATGATCAATTAATAAAATTAAACATATACAAGTCAGCAGGACTGGACGATCTTCATCCGAGAGCACTGAAGGAGCTGGCTGAAGTCATTGCAGAACTCCTGGTGAAACTCTTCCACAACTTGTGGCGCTCTGAAGAAGTCTCTGAGGACTGGAAGAGGGCCAATGTTGTGCCCATCCACAAGAAGGGCAGGAGAGAGGACCTGGGTAACTAAAGGCCACTCAGCCTAACTTCCATTCTAGGGAAAATCCTAGAAAAGTTCATCAAGAAGTCTATCTGCAATAAGCTCGCATTTGTCCTCACCCTGCTCAGCCTTTCTGTCATTCAGAATCTTATGAACCAGCAGTGCGATGCTGTAGCCAGTAGGGCAAATAATACTCTGGCAAGCAACAATCGATGCATCTCCAGCAAAACCAAGGAGTTGATTCTTCCGCTCTACTCAGCACTGGTGAGACTGCAGCTGGAGTATTGCATCCAGTTCTGGGCACCACACTTTAGCAAGGATGTGGACAAGCTGGAGAGAGTCCAAAGAGGCCACCCATACGATCAGAGTCTTACACAGCAAGCCATACAAGGAAAGGCTGAGGGATCTGGGACTCTTCAGCCAGAGGAAAAGAAGGCTGAGAGGGGACCTGGTAGCAGCTTACCACTACACTAGGGGAGTACATCAAGGTCTTGGTGAGCAACTGTTCACTAGGGCACCCGAGGGAAGAATCAGGCGTAATGGCCACAAACTCCTGGAAGACTAATTCAGGCTTAACATTAGGAAAAACTTCTTCACAGTCATGGTGTCCAGACTGTGGAATTAGCTCCTTCTAGAGCTGGTGCAAACACCTAACCTGGAAATCTTCAAGAGGAGACTAGACAGTAGGGCTGTGCGAAATTTTGCCGGGTGTTTCGTTTTGAAACTATTTCAATGCATTTCAAGCTCAAAACAGTGAAATCAAAATGAAACAAAAGGCTTTGAAACAGCTTAGAAATGAAACGAGGGTACTCAAAACTTTTCAAAACATTGAGTTTCAAAGCCAGGCTTACTTGTCTTCAGTGCCAGTTCCCAGGCGGCAGCAGCAGCCTCCTCTCATCTGGTGCACAGATCCCAGGGCCTGCACCCTGGGAGGAGTCCAGCACAGCCCCACAGCCCTCCCGGGGATGCGGGCCCCCAGATCTGTGCGCAGGATGACAGGAGGCTGCCACTGCCGGCAAATGTCATGAGTTTTGCTTTGAACAGTTTGAGGTGCAGCCAGCATGGCTTTTTCGCGGGCAGGCCTTGCCTTACCAACCTCATCTCCTTGTATAACCAGTTAACTCACCACCTGGACACAAGAGAGCAGGTTGACACCCTGCTCAGCTCTACTCCACTTAGAAGCGTTCCTGCGCTTAAAAATGATGGCAGCAGTGATTGAACTAGTGCTCATTCAACGAGCTTTAGTTCAACAGCTGCTGTTGCCATTTTTAAGCTGCTGTTGATGGGATGCTGATACACGAGATGCAGGAGACTGCTAGAGCATTCCATAAAAACTAAAACTGGCTTATTTATGTCAGTAAATCTTATCAGTAAAACAGATAAATCAGTTATCAGATCGGCATCAGCCTATGTTTGGTTAATAATTGGCTATGTGTATCAGTCAAGAAAATTTTTATTGGTGCACCCCTAGAGGTAACAGTACCTCTCTACTTGGCAGTGATTAGGTCTCATTTGGAGTACTGGGTGCAGTTCTGGGCTCCACATTTTAATAAGGATATAGAGAAGAGAGAGTCCAGAGGTGGACAAGATGACTAAGGGTTTGGAAATTAAGTCATATGAAGAGAGACTGAAGGAGCTAGGCATGTTCAGATTGCGGAAAAGCACTTCAGAAGGGACACAACAGCAACCTTCAAGTACTTGGAAGAGCTTCCATAAAGAAGAGGAAAAGCATTTCAGAGAAGAAGATGCAGACCAATGACTTAAAGTTGCAGCAAAGTAAGTTTAGATTGGTTATCTGGAAAAACTTCTTCACTGTTACAATAGCGAGGCAGTGGAATAGACTGCCTAGGGAAGTTGTGGACTCTCCATCACTGAAGATGTTCAAGAAAAGGTTGGACAGCCCCCGGTTGGGGATTATATAGACATAGCTATGCCCATGTTTTACTCTGGGTATTCCCCACGCTTCTGGACTTTGCTGATTGCCCCTCTCCTACTTTCTGCTACAATCAGGGTGTTTTTAAGCCTTCCTAGAGACATCGGTGTTGGCTACAGCCAAGGCTGGGACTTTGACTGTGGTGTGCCAATGCTCCTGCTAGGACTAAAGCCAGAGAGAGGTTTCTAGCTAGATGGTCTGCCCAGTATCAGACTGATTGCCATAGTTAGAGTCAGGAGGGAATTTTACCCCATGGTCAGACTGGCATGGATTGTTTTTGCCTTCCTCTGTAGCAGGAGATATGGACCACTACCCAGGATCTCTTCAGCATATGTTGACAACATTTCATGAAATCAGGACTTTGGCTGCAGTGGCTCCCCTGCTTTACTTGTGGCAGGTTAGGTCTGTGTTATGTCAGGGTTGATGGCAGTCTTATGTAGAGTTTAGATTATGGATTGTATAGGATGGTTTGGATAGGGATGACTGTGCCTCTGGCAGGGAGTTGGACTAGATGCCCTCTACAGGTCTCTTCCAGCCCTACTTCTCTATGATTTTATGACATAAAGAAGTTGATGTAATTCTTTGAGTAGCAGCAACTAAAAAATGTAAGTTAGCTTAAAAATGTAAGTTAGCTTAAGAAAACTTTAAGAGAGGAAGGATGATCCAGTGATCATGGTATTAGTTTAGAACTACAGGCTAGACCCCCTATGTGACATTGAGCAAGTCATTTAGCTTAATCTCTCTGTGCCTCTGTTCCCTCTCTGTAAAACACAAGGCACGGTGAGGATGTAGATTGAGACACTCAAGTATTGTGGTAATGGGGAGGGGAGGACACAGGACAGGACACATAAGTATCCAGAAAGAAAAAAATATTGCTGTCAAGCTTTATGTTTAACAGAGCAAAAACAAAACAAAACAACTCCAAAAAATATTTTTTCCCTTTCCTTGATAAGGAGATTCATCCCTTACTCCTACTTTAAGGACCTTGTCTTATAAGAAAATTGACAAGAATTGACAATTGAGTTTGCCTCCTAGAAATTTCTCTTAAAAGATTAGAAACGATAGATTTTTTAGAAATAAAAAATCTGACTCTTTCCACAAATTGGGTAAAGGCATGAAATCACTGATTACTGTTAAGGGCTTTAAGAACCTCCCATCAACCTTTTGCCCAGTGTCCGTCTGCCTCTGAAAGAAAAGCTAAAGAAACCAACAAAGACAAAAGTTTCTCCTGATTAAATCTTTGCTTATCTCCCTAAAATTGGATTACAGGATAGGTCAAAATTACGCATCTATTTATATCTATAGGAAGAGCTTCTTTCACTAAGATGTTTGGGAAATAACCAAGAATCTGGCAGTTGATCTGAGCTTATCCAAAGTATTAACCAAATTCTTGTTAATATCCATACCTCAGATCAAGCTCACTGGTCTACTCAAGAAAGCCACGAGGTTCTAGGACAGGAACAGGAGTAGAGCATAACACTTGTTGCCACTGAAACAACTTTATGGTCAAAACATCTTATGCTGTCCTCGGATACATGGTGAGAAAGATTCTGCTCCTTTAGAACTCCAGATTCTCTCATTAATGTTCAGTCAGAAATTCCAGAAAGGGAAGTGCCATTCCCAAATACAAATACTCTTCCCTTGGCCATCATTCTTCAAATTCCAGGGGACAAAGAACCAGGACTCACAAAACAAATGGTCAATAAAGCATCTCTCATGGGCAGACATTTTCCTGTTATTTACTAGAGATTTTTTCTCTCTCAGATCTCTGCCATTCTGCTGACATTAGAAGTGCTGGAGTAACATGTGAAAAAAAACAAACACCGCAGCACAGGATGTGCAGACAATGTTAATGGTGGCCTCCCATCAACATTTTCTCCCTTTATCAGTAATAACCTGTTCTCTCAAACTTCTTTTAAATTTTGTTTCAATTTTGTTCCAACACATCAATCTGATTAGCCTTTGGGCACCTCTATACAATGGGATTTAATGTGTGATTCACACAATAGCGCCTCCTGTCATGACACATGCGCATGGCAAGAGGCATGATTGCGGGACTGCATGTTAGATCTCTTTGTGCCTTATCACTGGGGCAGGGGAAACCTGATCCTGATACCCCTCCCCTGCACTGTTAAGAAGCAAACTCCTTCAGTTAGGAGCCCCTTCAACTGACTGGGCTCCCAGCCACGGGGGCGCACCATGAAACCCCACAGCTGGGAACTTCCAAGTTTAGTGGTTCACATGGGACTCCCAGTTGGGAGCAACAGTCAGCTGATGGGGCTCCCAGCCACCGGGGCCTCTGGCCACACATTCAATTAATGGTGCAATAGGAAGCAGTTACAAAGTTCTTGCATATTTTGTGGAATAACTTTGTAGCTCATTCCACTTTTTATCATGCCATTAATTTATTGAATATGTGGTTGGGTCATCACTTAGGCTAGGGACAGACATTACACATAAACCAATTTAAGTGATCAGAAACTGGTTTGAACCTGTAACAGGAATAGATGTTTAGTGCATATAAACCAATTTGAAAATGGCTGAAACTGGTTTGAGATAAACCTGGTTGAATGTAGTATCAGACTTAACTGATTTGGCTCAAACAGGTTTATGCAATGTCTGTCCCAGGCTCCTTGCTGGTTTAAGTTAAACTATACCCCCAGCATCCCAACATGCGTTATGGGGAGGGCATCTCTGCTACACAGCAGGGCTGGTCCTGCTCCCCTTCTCCCTGGCTGCAACTCCAGCACAGACTTCCAGGCTGCTCCCCCTTTCCCCTCACCTCACCACTCCCTGCTAAGCAGGAATTCCCCACTCTGCTCTGTCTTGCTGAGAGGTGTCTGTATCAGCTAGCAGACCACATGCTGGCTACGATCCCTGCTGTGACAAAGGCAGAATCAACAGGTAGCTGGTAATGTCCCTCTGTTGTTTTCTTAATGGGATGATGAACATGGTTATCAATTCCCTGCGGGGCTAATCAGAGCGTCTTGCCTGGTCACACTCCCTCAGCTCAGTACTGTAGAAGGGAAGGGAGGGCTGCTCTAGCACCCCCAGCTTCTAGCCTGAGCCACTGCAGGCATGTGCCTGCATTTCTGGAATGAAAAGGGAATGTCTATCCACCTCCAAATTAGTTCAAGCTTTGCAGGTTAGACTAGCCTGCAAAGATTGAATCAATTCAGGCTCAGGCTTTTTGAATGTCTATCCCTAGCCCTAGATGTCTTCCTGGTTTATCTTAAACCAGAGTCCCCCAGCATCCCACATGCTTTGCCGCCCTGGGCGGGGCTCTCTGCCAGAGCTTCTGCAGAGGCTGCAGGTACAGCAGCACCAGCCAGGATTCCCCTTTGCTCCATCATGTCCCACCCACCACTCCCTGTTCAAGCAGGGATTCCCCCTCCCCTCCCTACAGCATGGTCATAGCCAGCATGTGGTATGCTAGCTAATGCTTAGAAGAGTCTGTGTAAGGCAGATGGGACGGTGTCTGCTTGGGCCTTTTTGGAGCTAATAAACAAGTCATCTGGTAATATCCTTCCATTCCTTCCTTGGAAAAAGTTGTTTAAGAAGAGCTTGAACTAATAAGAGAGGCTTTTGTTTTCTTGATGGGGTGCTAAATGCTCCATTATCAATTCCCTGTGTAACTCCATGCTGTGTAACTTAATGCTGTGCAACTCCCTGCTGGGTCTCTCACTGGTCAGGAGCAGTGGCAGGTGGGGGGAACCCATTCCTAATCAGAGCCTCCTGCCCGGGCCTGGCCACGCCCCACAAGCTCAGCACTGTTGAAGGGAAGGGAGGGCTACTCTAGCACCACCTGGCTTCTAGTTTCAGCCACTGCAGGCATGTGCCTGCATTTCTTCAGTCCAGAGGGGATGTCTGTACAGTTACAAACCAGTTCAGCCTAGCCAGGTTAAACTAACCTGCAAAGATTGAATCAATTCAGGCTCAGGCTTTTTTGAATGTCTGTCCATAGCCCTAAGACGTGATTAACTGGTTAATTCACCTTAAGTGGAACAAATAGATGGGGTTTTTGGTTGTAGCCGTGTGGGTCTAAGGGTACAGGTAGACAAGGTAGTTAAAGTTACACTAAAGTTGGTCTAATAAAAGATATTACATTTACCCAAAGAACCTTGTCTACCTGCAGATGGGGCCTTTTTTTGCCAGAGAACAGATCAAAGCCAAAGGAAGTCAGAAGTCCTTAATCCCTTGCTATGAGAAGAGCTTTCCAAATTTTATGCTATAACTCCAGTGTGTTGAAGAGGATATGCAAAATCTCTTAGAATACCATGACTAAAACTTCTGCCAAAGAGGCTAACATCTCTTAAAACCGTGTTTCTTTATGTTGAGATGAAGCCATATGCATACTATTACCTACCATGGAAAAGAAACAATACAGAGGTTGGAGAGCACCCAACTTCACAGCTTCATACTTTGATCTTCATTGTAAAATCTGAGCACATTTCATGATTTGAAAAAAAAAAAAAAAAATCAATAGAAATATGAGATTTCTCAACATCTTCAAAAATGGAAGTTCTTATAATTTTCTAATTCTTCTAAATCCGGGGGTTCCTTGTGTAAAGGTGTTCATGGCATGCTGCTGGGCTTCTAGAATGAGTGACCTTTTATGAAAAGGAAGATTTTCCCTAGTTTGTAAAGAACCCATAGTTACCTAAATTCTTCTTCAAATTGGTTCTATAGCTGGATTCACTCAACTGAGGACACTGTCTCCTACTTTAATGCAACCTGTTCTGCACTTTATTTGCATCATCTTACGGCAGCATAACTATGTCAGAAGTACAGATTGAAAATTCAGCCTTTAAAGAAGGGAGGGTTTGATTCATTGATCACTTGGAAGATTATTATGACCAAAACCTTGAATTACTGTTTTAAACCAACTACGAGCTAGTAGAGAAACCCATGCACAGATCTAATAGACTTATGACTGCCTGACTATGTAGGCAGCAAGGAGCAACAATCAGTACCAGCTATAGCCTTTTCATTATCTTCACATGCAGCTTCTGATACAGTGAATTAGATATCCAGCCTGGGAATAAAAAAAATGCTTGAACTACTATAGTTAGCTCCTAATCTAGAAGGAAGGGGCTGGAAATGGAAGGAAACAGTTTTAGACATTGATTTCACCTGGTCTTCCAAATGTAGTGAGAAATAAAAAGGGGCCTTAAGGCTTCAAACCATTTAACAAATATAGGCTGTAACAACTTAAATGGAAGGTGGGAAAATTGTCTCAAGCACTTCTCTTGCCAGTCAGCCTGACTCTGGCCTTGCCTGGGTTCAACTTGATTCAGCTCATCTTCAAAGAGCTGATCTTTTCCATGTAGCAACCCCTAAGTAGTTGCAGTCATTATAGCAATGATGAACGCAACATTTGATTGAGATTCTCTGCAGATTGTTCATAGCCTCTCATTATCTCTACCAGTGGTCACAAGTAGATACTGAAATGAAAGAGCAATTAGTATAGATCTTTAATACCCTAAAAATGAGGTCATATATGGAGACAGTGCAATTGCTTATCACAATCCTTGTGAGTTCTGTTGTAGAAGGCTGGCTAGTTGTCTTTGTGCTATGTTCCCTGGTATGAACCCTAAATTGTGATAAATCCAGAATGTCAAATATCATTGCACTGTGGTTGAGACTATTACGGCTGTGTGAAGCTTCGGTCGCTGATTCGATTGGGAGGAGATTTGGCTTGATTCAGTGGTCAAATCCCCAAATCCAAATCGAATCAGGAGACCCTTTAATGTCTCTGAATTGAACCAGAACCCACTGAATTGATTCTGAGATTCAGAAAGATTTGATGATTTGGACATAGACAGCTTTAAATGTTTTTTCTACATACCTCAAGGTACCAGGCGGCTTGTGAATGCTGAGATGCTGGGGTGGATAAAGCGTCCCACAGGGGCACAAGGGGTCCCTAGCATGCTTGCCAGAAGACCCGGAAGTGGACCAGAAGCACTTTCAGTCCACTCCTGGGTCTGCTGAGGAGCACGCAGGGGACCCCTCTACCCCCCGGCTCGGCGACTGGTACCTCCTGGGTCTGGGGGGGCACCCAGGGTCCGTGGCCCATCACCGAGCTGGGGAATCTATCGCTGGAAGTACTTCTGGTCCGCTTCCAAGTTTGTTGCCGAGCGTGCAGGGACCCCTCCCGTCCCGCACTCCTGTGGGACGCTCTATCCACTCCACCATCGCAGCGTTCACAAACCGCGCGTGGTACCTCAAGGTATGTAGAAAAAACATTTAAAGCTGTGTCTATGGCCAAATCACCGATTCTCTGAATCAACATCAAATCTTCAGATTTGGCTGAATCAAATTGAGACAGTGATCTGAATCAATGAAACGAATCACTGTCCGTGATTTGGGCCGAATCCAAATAGAATACGGCTTGCTTTGCACACCCCTAGAGACTACTACTTCAATTATTTAGATTCAGAAATGTGATTGAAAAGATGGTAAACTAGTGAGGTTTTCAGGGATGAGTTTGACTTCCTGCAGATTGACTGAACTATTTTTCAGAAGATATGGCATGATACAGTATGGTTCTATGATGAAGATACTGACTATTTCCATTAGTAGTTTTGAATGGCTGGCTTTCATCACACAGGAGGAACACAGAGCTGGCTAACATGTTATGACTGCAATACATTTGACATCTTTTTGAGTTTTGGCCAGGACCAAACTCAAACTCATTTGTGGTAATGAGGTAGATAATATCATCATCTGGCCACAAAAGGAATTTCTGCATTTTCAACATTTGTCTGAGAAACCATCACCTGGGCTGGCTAATGAGCAGGAAGTGACCTTTTAGAGAAAATGCAGGTCTCCTTCAAAGATCTTGCGTGGCTGGGAGGCGGGGGGGAGTGAAATCTGTGCAACTGAAAGCACTCACTAGAGGCAAGCCTAAAAATAAAGTCTATATAAATGAAAACCACTCAGAAATATGCCCCTTTTAAACCCCAGAACATCTGGTATTCTTATTCTCTTGTGTTCGGGTCACTGTGACATGTTAGTAACGCCAAGTGGTCCTAAAGCTAGGACAGATGGACAACGGAAGGAATGGAAGGTACACAGAAGTGGTAAAGTACACAAGAGAACATAACAGTGTTAGGTGGGGAAAAGGAAACTTTGGTCCATGATTTACAAAGCCTTGGTGATTCCCATTGCTCCAGCAGACCACTGATAACCAGCAAATTTTAAAGCAGTTGGCAACTGAAATAATGTAGAAAATTCCTAGCAACAATGCAAAGGTGGTTTTTGGATTGCTATTATGAAATGTACTGAAGGACATCCTTCAATATACATCTACTCTACCTCAAAGTACTCAACACCAGATTATAAATCCTTCTCTCTAAATCTGCTATTGACTTCCACATTAACAGGATCTGGTCCAATAAGAAATCTCCCTTTTGTCAACATTCTAATATTATAAAAGACTAAGTCTGTCTGTCGGTCCATCTGTAACACTTTATTCGCGCTCTGATTTGCTGACAGAAACAGCCAATTAGAGCGCTCCAAGCACCACCATGATTCCGAAGTCGCACCGAGGACCGGACAGACGGTCCCCCACCTTGCTCTCTGCAAGAGGTAGAATAGCAGCAACATGGGGCGTTAGGTGGCAGTGCTCCATCCCAGCCCCACCACCCCCCGTCATTCTTGATGGGTAATTGGCTAGTATATTATAGAAAAGCATACGTTTCTCACCACACAGTGAATACCTATTTATTCTCTGTAAGCAACAGATTACCTCTGCACCATAATACTAATCACAAAACTTGTATCTCTTTTTAGGCTATACACAGTGGAAGTTCCTAGCTTTTAAAAAATGACATATTGTGACTTAGGATTTTCAAACAGCAAAAACTGCCTTCTGATCCAAATATCACCCTAAACTGGAAGATGTCTCTAAAAAAATCTCCAATGAGAACTCTTTACAGGAATATTGTATTGTTTTTAAAGGTATGCTGTCTATACAGCATATGCCAACTTGTTTATTAAACCTCAGAGAGGTGCTATAACAGGATATAAAGGACCAAAGCAAGTAAAAAAAAATATAAAACCCCCAAAGTTAATACTTTTAACACAATTATTAAGCAAGGCAAAAGCAGAAAATATCTTGTACGTCAATATAAGAATTTTACATGTTATTAAAAATTGATTTTTTTAAGTAAGACATCTCTTTAAATGTACAGTCGCATGTCATTTCATACAAGTTATTTGAAACTTATTGATCTTCTCATTTTTGTAAGACCAGGCTCTGCCATCAGCCTGCTGAAAGGATAATGGAGCACTCCAAATCCTTATGATAGGTTAGATGCAAACAGTGGCTCCTCATTTAAACACATGTAATAGCACTACAAGTGGACAAATTCCAGCCTTAGCAATTGTACATTTATATAATAAATTAGCAAACGTGTTCTGCTTTACTTCACATCAAGGCCAATACCTCAGCCTTGTAACCCTAATTTGCAATCAGGGCCTGAGCACCAGAAGATGCACCCTAAGAACATTAAAGAGTAACACACAAGCCTTCATCGCCTGCCATACTGTGCACAAAGAAAGCCAACAATTACCAGCAATTTTATTTTACCACTATAGGACAATACCAAAGTAGTTAAATTCAGTTCCATGCAAGCAACTGGGGAAAATATACTTAAAATGACTATATATGGAAAATTACATTTGGGAAAAAAGCTCAATGGAAGATGTATATGTATTCTATACAGACAACTAAAACCTCTAGTAGTATATTCAAGTCTATTCTGTAAAATAGTCTCCCTATTCATCCAACTCAAAGCAAGCTGCATTCTTAGGCTATAATAGGTCACAACTAAGTACAGTACCTTGCTTCAGGAATAATTTTGCTTTGTCTGTCAACTGTCAAGAAAGCACAAAGAGCTCATACAGTCCAGCCATGTATTGCACATGCTAGGGAAACTAACAAAATACAAATAGTTAGAACTCAAGGTTTCGTGGGAACTGTGGCTCCACTTTAGCTAGGAAACTAAAAGCATTTCGTTCCCCCCATAATCCATGAACCTATTGTATTAGAGAACTGTTTTGTGGGAAGCTAAATATGACATGTTGATGCAATACTGAACATACTATGAATAGATTTTCCAACATATGTGGTGGTAAAAAAAAGATGTCAGTTCAAATGCATACAAACATTTCAAGCAAATAAAAAAAACAGAAAAGAAACAAAGAAATGAAAAGGTAAATGCTAGACAGTCTGATCATAAGTATAGCTGAGTACTGAAGTCTATTCATTTATGAAGGTTCAAGGAATATTACACGTACACATCCCCATGCGTGTGTGGTTCTTTAAGTTTAGAAGAGCTTACTGATATAAATGAGGATGACAGAAAGAAAAGTCTCAATAGCCTGATCATCTTAAATCCAGAAGAGAGTTTAAAGCATCACTAAGCAATGTTTGTTCATTTAAGTTTAATTATTTTCTCCTTGAGAATGGGACTAATGAAACTGAATATCTTTCATGGTTTCGAAGAGCAGTCTGAATGGTCTGTAAACAGGACCGAGGACAGACAAGAGAACTGGCTGAGCTGGGGGGTTGCTAGGTGATGCAGAATGTAAACCCACAAACTTGTTAAGGTTTACTTTGCTTTCATACCACTCTCACACAAGCTGTCTAAAGTTCTGAGCATTAATTTCCAGGTAGCTATTTAAAAAAGGGCATCTCTACACCCCTCTAGTAGACTGAGAAGCCATTATACTATGATTTGAGTTGGCTGACAGAAACAGGACTTTTTATCTATGCCATCATTGCAGACTGCTTAAAAGTTAAGTATTTTTAAATCTTTTTGAAATAACCTCTGTAAAATTAAAGCAAACATGGCTTCTGGAGCAATAGCTATACCTTCACTTTAATAACAAGAAATACTAGAAACAATGGAATATTAATAAAATTGCCTTAACATAAATTAAAAAGCAATAAACTTTTCAGTGTAGCCATCTGTTTCTATCCCCACCATTCCATAGCTTGTGATTTTTTTTTTAAAGTATCTGACCAGAGATTGTCCAGTAAGAGCACTTTATTAGATCATCAGTCAGAGGGTTTTACAAGCACCAAGAGCAATGGGCTCAAATGCAGCACATCAGTTTTAATAGACCAGGGTCTAATAGTAAACTGCAGATACTGCTGAGAACTTTCCATGCACTGAACTCTTGAAAAAGCACCATCTCTCCAGCTTAAATGCAGCTGCCTCTTTCAATGCCGCAAATGGGTAAATTTGACAAAAAAGCCACCATTAAGACTACATGAAAGGCTCAAGACAACATCCTTTCAATGCTTTGTACTTCAGTAATCAGATGTACTTACTCACCCCCTCCCCCAAACCCGATCAAGAACTATTTCTGAATGGTAGGAAATAATTCCACTTTGTACATCTTTTAGTTAATCAAGACTTTCTATTCAGCAATTTGACCTTTTGTTCAAAACAGGATTATCAGTTTTTTCGCCAGTTACCAAGGGCGACTCGCATGGTGAACATAATTGCAATAATTTGCAAAACACCATGGCAACCCACATTACAACTAGGTAAATACTGGTCTTTTGTGCTACATTGTTATTTTCAGAGATGCTGAAGTCAAAGAACGAATGACAAATGAACACAAAATTTATATTTGCTTTGTCTCAAAAGAGAAGAAAATTGATAACAAGAATTGGGGGGAAACCGACTACAGCTGTAATTTCTAACTTGATTAATTAGGATGGTAACAGTCCTTAACAGTATATTCAACAAACAGCCCTGACTTAGTCTCTCCACCCACCTCTCTCTCTCTCTACACTACTACCACTAACCCCCACCCCAGACAAATTTTTTCAGCTAGGAGAACAAACAACTCCATTTGCTCTTTTCTTCAACTTAATGGAATCCTTAATTACAGAATATTGTTCTCTTGCTCTTCATTACACTGAAAACTGAGAGTGAAGGAGAAAGAGTGCCAAGGCAGACAGGGTAGCTATAGTCATCTTGTCTGCTTTTTTTGGACACAACAGGCCTAATGATGAGACGGCATTTTTCTGATATTAGCAGCTGTTCCGTAGCAGACAATTAAGTTAACTATTTAGCATGTCAGTAAACTACTTCTCTCATTGTCAATTTTAGGTAAGTGTGAAATCTAAAATGAAGTTATGATTAAAGTCTCAAAACATCTGTTGGGAAATAACTACGTGCAAAGAAAACTTACTCTTCGAATTACCACACTGGGTGGGTGGTTTCTACTATAATATTTGCTGAATTACAATATGTGTCTACTAATAGAGATATATAAACAGGCTATACTTGCTTAGCAATTGTATTAGAAATAGTTAAAGGAAGAGATGTATAGATCTAGACAGATATAGATCTATACATATATACATGTGTGTGTGCATGTGTGAGAGATATACCCTTCTTTAACTATTTCTATTAACTATTGCTAAGGAAGTGTGGCCTATTTTATTACTTGTGCAAGAAATAAAAACTTAAAATGTAATATTTTGGTAATATAAATTATAAATACCCAGGCTGATTTGGAAAAAAATATTTGCTGAAAGCAGTCCAATACATGGCACATTATAATTACTGTTAAAAATAAAACTGCTAAATATTACTGGTGCAGAAATTCTGTGCAGAATTTTTTTTTACTGTGACATAAGGAACTGGCATATGTGGCCAAGGGTTGACTTTTCACAATACCATTTCATTAATAAAAACAAAGCCAAATTCTGTCATCAGGTGCAGACATATGATTCTCACTGAACTCAATGGAAACCCTGCAGACTCATACAAGGGAAGTTCAGCCACAAGTGCATGCATATCACACACAAACCCTGCACAAATCCTACGCTAAAAAGGCCCACTATTAAGGTTGCAAAATGAAGCACTCATAAGTTAGGAAATGCCAGAATTAAGGTTGTCTGTGCAACCTTTATGCAGATCCCTTAATGCATATGCATTATGATACAGTCTATAATTACGGGATGCAGGGGGAGAGCGGTGGATGTGACATACCAGTGATGTGATATACTAGTGGATGTGGTCAAGCATTGGAACAGGCTACCTAGAGAAGTTGCAAAATCTCTATCCTTGGAATTTTTCAAGAGCAGATTAGACAGTAGACAGACGCTTGGCTGGAATTATTTAGTAAGGGATGATCCTGCCTTAAGCAGGACGCTAGACTAGATGATCTCATGAGGACCCTTTCAACCCTACTTTCCTATAATTACGTTATTTTTAACTTGGTACTCTCTCCCCCATGCCTCATTCGCTGCACAGGATTGACCTGTTTGGAGACTGAATCAAGATTATAGAAGCAAAGAAGACTTATCTGTAATACACCTGTCTCACCTATTGAAGAGGTTGAAATGAATGAGGCAAGAGATTGCTGAAAGAGAAAGTAGGCAAAGGTAACTGAATGCAACCCTAGAGAACTGGATTCTACCCTCCATCACAGAAAACAAAATATAGAATATCTTATGTTAAATGAACATTGTTCAGTTTGTGTACTCAGTAAGGCAGGCAGGTTCAATGAAAAAGAATGTGATAATGTAATTAAAGGTTGTATCATAAAGCATATGCACAAGGAGCCCAAATTAATGTTGCAACAGAAATCCTATCATCTCTGCCACTTGGGCTAACATAGTAACTGATAGTTCCAGGTCATCTCATACATTGACCAGTACTATAGGAGAATGGGGTTACACAGCAGTTGTTCAGAACAAAATGTTACAGGAAAGTTGTAATATTTCCTAACTGGCCCATGCATACAGTTCAGTAATCTGAATGGAGAGTTAACAACCTTAACTCTGCTCCACCATGATTTCAATTAGAGAATTTTGCATACCAACATCATATTAAACTGAATTTCAAAAACAATTCATTTATCCTCTCATTCACAGCACCACTCTAAGGTGAAATAAGTTTGGATTACTTACTGTGTATAGCCCTAACAGTAACTATACACTCCCATACGTTAATGTTTTAATTTACTTTAAATATGAGCTAGAGCTTTACACAAGAGGCAAAAAAACCCATATACCATACTTCAAGACCTGCAATAATTATTATGAGTTGCTAATATGGTATCTAATTGACAATAATGGACTACCCTGGTCAGTTTGAAGAGGACATCTTAACTGAAAGTAAACTGTGGAATCAGTGCTGTAATAATAAAATAATTAATAAAGGTAGTTCTTTTAAAAGGGAGAAGCTGTCTACAGATCAGGCAGCCTCTGCTGGAAGAATCTGTTGGAATGTTCAGTTACGATCAAAAATGGGGAGAAAAATATTACAAAACCTTAGGTTTAAGAAGGTCAGGTTTTTTTGGAAAGATAAAAAGGAGGAAGAACCAGAGTGAGAAAGGAGAGTAGATAACCGGAGAGAAAAATTATGGTGAAGAAGGAAAAAAGTAGTGGAGAGAAGGAAGGGGTTCCACAGAGAGGAAGAAGAATCTTTGGAGACTTTAATTACCCAAACCTGGAAATGTCTGCTGAGTATATGCAAACAGATTCTTCAGAGGATTAAAACTTGGTGAAACTGAGATGGGTTTTCACAGGAATGGCGAAACACACAAGCAAGGTGACCCCAACTGAAGGGTAGCAAAATGACTCTTAAGAGTGTTTTGCCAGATATAAAACATAAAAGACACTGTCATTGTGATAGACAATTCCACAGTCAAAGACATAGAACAATTTGGGCTAAGAGCTCATCCAGGTATAATGGTGAAGACAGAAATTTAAATTATATACAATACAGAAATTCTAATTTGGAACTACATAACAAACAGCAAACAGTGAGCTATACAGCCAACAATATGAACAGCATATTATAAAAGGTAGAAAACTGATGAAGGGAGCTAAAGACATCAGATAAGTTCATATCCAGTAGGGCAACAGCAATAAAGATTTTTGAAAAGTAAATTTTGAAAAGTGAAGACAGATAGCAATGATGATATAGGGCTTTTAATGGTAAAACTCCTAATGACAATGAAAAAAATTAAAAAATATTTCCATTCTATTTTTGGAAAGAAACAGTGATGTACCTGGAACACCTGAGAGTGATGAAACACTTTCCTGGTTATCAATGGACTAGGCAGAACTTAAGTTCTACTAGAGATAAACATTTTAAATTGGAAGACCTAGATAACTTGGCAACTGAATCAAGTAGTCCCTTTTATAAATTTATCAAGTTCCATATTAAAAATAGGTTGTTTACCCACACTATTTCCAGAACCTCAATGCTCTGACAGTTGACATTAAAAGGAACTTCTTAATTTCCAGCCTTTATTTATATATTTATGGCTAATATTATCCTATAGCTTAAATAGCATTTTTCTCTCTGTGGTGTCTCAGAATGGAGGCATGATCTGCCATATATATATATACTGGAATTCTTAGCTTTGAAATGGGCTGTCACTGAGAATTTGAGATTATTAGCATAGTGATCAATTCCAGAAGTGGACTGATAACTATGCACTGACTAACATACATCAAAGGACAGAAATAGATAACCACATTGGTTACCTAAAAGTTCAGCATTCAAAATTAACTGAAGAAAAACAAAGATGCTGAAGCATGGTTGTCCTCTATGAACTCCAGAGTTGACTGCAATTCCTGCATATGGGGTAAGAACCACTTGCAGTGCAAACTGTTTAGAGTATGTCAAATTCACACAGCACACCTTCCAAGGTGCCTTACAGAAACTTTGGGCCTGTTCCCTAAAAGCAACCCATTAACACTGCTCAGGTTCAGTCCTAGTGTTTGGCAAGAAGCAGCGCTCCAAGAGAGGTGCATCTGTATCACAAATGACAGAAATGATGCCATCTTCCTCAAAAGCTAAATTACTGGTAAGAGAATGGAACTGATTAATGGAGTACTGTGCCCAACAACAGACCTTGTACAAATCCCTGTACTATTTATGATGCCATGGAAACACTAAACCTTACAGAGAGACAATTTTAAATGTTCAGGCATGGATGGTACCCTAGAACTCATTTGGAACCAATTCAATTGACCCTAGAGGCACAGACAGAAGAGCATCTCCCAGTAACAGAACAATTTGTGCAAAGCGCTCTGTGTTACAACACTACCCCAGACCAAACAGAAGTTCACTGTTGGTTCCAAAGGGTAGGGGAATCTAGCAGCTAGCTAGATACTCTGGCATGCATCAATCCAGCAAAACCAAGGAGGTGATTCTTCCACTCTACTCAGCACTGGTGAGACTGCAGCTGAAGTACTGCGTCCAGTTCTGGGCACCACACTTCAACAAGGATGTGGAAAAGCTTGAGAGAGTCCAACGAAGAGCCACCTGTATGATTAGTCTTACATGGCAAGCCATACGAGAAAAGGCTGAGGGATCTGGGACTCTTCAGCCAGAGGAAAAGAAGGCTGAGAGGGGGCCTGGTAGCAGCTTACTGCTACACTACGGGAGTACATCAAGGGCTTAGTGAGCAACTGTTCACCAGGGCACCCAAGGGGAGAATCAGGAGTAATGGCCACAAACTCCTGGAAGATTGATTCAGGCTCAACTTTAGGAAAAACTTCTTCACAGCTTGGGTGTCCACACTGTGGAATAAGCTTCCTCCAGAGGTGGTGCAATCACCTACCCTGGAAATCTTCACTGGGTTCACCTGACCCCCAGTTATCTTTCCTGCTTGATGCAGGGGGCTGGACCCAATGATCTTCCAAGGTCCTTTCCGGCCTTACAAGCTATGAATCTATGAATTTTTGAAGCTGTCTGCTGCTATGCACTTGTGTTTGGTCACAGCTATAAAATGCTTTCTATGGCCAGATTAGGTGAAAACTGTCACTTCTGTGTGCACTCTAGGGCTAGGGAAAAACATTTTCTGAATTGATTCAATCTTTGCAGGCTAGTCTAACCTGTCTAGGTTGAACCAATTTGCAAGTGCACAGACATTCCCTCTGGATAGAGGAAATGCAGGCACATTCTTGCAGTTGCTAAGGCCAAAAGCCAAGTGACACTACAGCACATCCTGGGCTGCAGGGGAGCTGTGCTGAGTGAGGGGGGGCATGGACAGCTCAGGCAGAAGCCTGGACTGAACTGGTCAGGGAAGGGTTTAAGTCCCCTCTCCCTGTCCCACCAGCAGGGACTGAAGCCAGGGTCCACCGGATGCTCCTCCAGTAGCTGTATTGGGGAAGGGGTGGGCATGGCCAAACACTGGCTGGCATGGCTCCTAAGGCAGAGGGGGCAGGGAGGGGGATTATTTCCCCCTATGTCCCCTCAGAACTGCAGCTGGGATCTGCCTGCCCAGACTGCTGCCACTGCTGCTCATTCCCTGCTTGGGCCAAGCAGCAGAATAAGCCCTGCTCCCTGCCCCCTGCCTAAGGGGCCCTGCCAGCTGGCCTCAGGCTATGCCTCCTCCTGGCTGCTGGAGGAGCGAGGGGTCATGGAGGCAGCACTCCCTGTTACTGTGTCCAAGAAGTGTGAGCCTCTTCCCAGCAGGGGGGCTGTGCTGTGGGGAGAGCAGCACTGGGGCTCAGAGGGGGCCAGAGCCACCCCAGTACTGCCACCACCACCACTTTCCCCACCCCACAGTACAGCCCCCCACCAGAAAGGGCTTGCACTCTGCTACCCCTGCCATGGTGGCTCCCTCCCCCTTGCCACTCCAGCAGCCGGGTAGGGGCAGGGCCAGAGGCTGGCCAGCAGGGCCCCTTAGGCGGGAGGCAGGGAGCAGGCTTATTCCTCCCTCTGCACCCAGGGGACTGCAGCGGGCTTTTTCTGCCCTGACCACTGGCATCATTGCTCACTCTGTCTGGGCATCCAAAGGGAGCTTATTCCACCACTTGTCCTGTGCACTGAGCAAGTGGTGGTGGTCAGGGTGGGCAGACCTTACTGCAGTCCCCCAGGGACAGAGGGGGAAATAACCCTGCTCCCTGCCCCCCACCCAAGGGGCCCTGCCAGCTAGCCTTGGGCCCTGCCCCCACTTGGCCTCTGGAGCAGCAGGGGGGAGTAACCATGATGGAGGCAGCAGCCCATGTCATGGTTTCCCAGAATGTGAGCCCTTTCCTGGTGGGGGGGGCATATTATGGAGTGGTGAAAGCAGTGGCAGTGCTGGAGGGGGCTCTGGCCACCTTTGAGCCCTGATGCTGCCGTGTGCAATCCGCAGCAGCTCTGCCTGCCCCACAGTGCGGCCCCCCAGCTGGGAAGAGGCTCACACTTCCGTCACAGTAACAGGGGGTGCTATCCCTATCCAGGGCCCTTCCCCCTCGCCACTGCAGCAGGTAGGCAGGGGAGCAGCCAGAAGCCAGCTACCAGGGCCCCTTAGGACAGGGGCACGTTTATTCCCCCTTTCCTCTGGTGTCTGGCAGAGGGGGCAGGAGGAATGGGCAGATCCCAGCTGCAGTCCCCTGGGGGCAGAGATGGCAGAGGAATAATCCCCCTTCTTGCCCCCTTTGCCTCAGGGGCCATGCCAGCCAGTGTTAGGCCATACCTGCCCCACTGCTGGAACAAGCAAGGGGGGAGTGTCCAGCAGACTCCAGCTCAGGTCCCTGCCAGTGGGACAGGGAGGGGGGAATTAAACCCCTCCCTGGCCAGTTCAGTCAAGGCTACTGCTGTGGTTGACCATGCCCCCACCACTGAAGCAGTCAGCAGAGAAGTGCAGATCTGTGCTGGTGGGACAGGGGAGGGAATAAACTTCCTCCCTGATCCCTTCCGGGTCCAGCATCTGGCCAGACCAAGGCTCCTGCCTGTCCCTGCTCCACCTGTGGAGCAGGGGGGGCAGGGCCAGCCTTGCTCCGCTGCAGCATGCCGGGATGCTGGGGGACTCTGGTTTAACTTAAACCAGGAAGGGGTCTGAGGCATTGCATAAACCAGTTTGAGTTCAATCAGTTAAGTCTGATACTACATTCAACCAGATTTATCTCAAACAGGTTTCAGCCATTTTGAAACTGGTTTATGCGCACTGAACTTATGTTCCGTTACAGGTTTAAACCAGTTTCTGATCACTTAAACCAGTTTATGTGTAATGTCTGTCCCTAGCTTAGGAGGCTGAAGGCATTCTCAGGGAACACGATAGTTTGTTCAGAAAAAATAAAATAAAATAATGATGATGATCGTAATCATCCTGAGAAGCAAGCTTCTGGATGGTTAATCTCACAGTTCTACAGACAGACCACAAAACATTGGAAATGTTTTAGTAGTGCCTTAGATGACAAAAGAACTGAATGGCATTAGAGTTGCTTAAGTCCCCTGTTACAAGTTACATATATTGTGCAATTAACTGGTTAATTGTGCAATAAATTTAAACTGACCGCATGTGCAAAGTAATTGTCACACCATAAAATTGTCCATCCAGCTATAAAATAAAGAGCCAGCTAGCTACAAAAACAGTACTTGAAAATGTGTAACAATCTTTATAGCTGGTTTCTATCCAGTTTTAATTTGAACATGTGGCAAGGCCCTAAGAAAGAATGAACAACAAACATTTTACTTCTGACCTCTAACTACAAAGTAAAGCTTTCTCTCCCCAGGTTATACTTATCTGAAACTAAAAACCTATTTTTTAAGAAAAGTGAAGATTTAATTTTGGTTATGCTACATATATAAAACTTTAAAACAAAGGTTATGAAAAATGTCTTAGCCTCACTACAGTATGTATTTTTTTAAAATTGCCTTTAGCTCAGTTTTGGTCAAAATTCATTTTAGTTACAACTCAGTCTAACAAATCTAATTAACTCAGCTGTTTTGGTCACCTAAAAGACAAAAGGACAGCAGGGGAGAAGACAGAAGATTATCTACAGAACATTTTGTTTCACTGGTGCCAAGTTTAAATTTTTAGGCAAAACCAAATCATGCTTTCAATTATTATCAATATACTAATACTAATATAAATAGAGATTTTTAAGTTAGAACAAAAGGTGAAGATTTTAAAATACAAATGTTGAGACTTCTTCATTCTTTTCACCAACTCAGATTTTTTTATTTTTCTGCATAATTTTCAGCTTTCTCTCTTTTAAAAAATCCTGGGGTCTTTTCAATCATAAAGAGTCCTAAAATATCTTTGCTGTGCTTTAAACTATCTTCTCACTCCAAGGGAAAATGGTCTTTGTAGATAAAGTACTGGGATTGGGAATTACGAAATCTGTGCTTGTGCCAAAGATTTTTTAGGAGGATTTTCCTATCTGGAAAATATGGAAAATATCCACCTACACTTTAGGACATACTTGTAAGGATAAATAAGTTTTAACGAGGAGCTCCATGGCTACTGTAATACACACCACAATCAAGTATAAAAATATAAAACCCAAAGTTTTTTATTTCATGTTGATATGGTTTTTAAAAATCTATCCTAGCACCCTGCAAACGCACACAAACTTACAAAGCTAAGGAGGGAGAAAAAAGCAACATTTACTATTGAGTATGACTTTTCATTTTGAGTCATTTTTAATGCATGAAAACACAAGTCTACTCAATCACAAAAGTATAAAAAATGTATTCCGGAGCTGAAAGCATATGTAGCCTATCCTTGAAACACTTAAACTAGAATCTTTGGACCAACAGATGCTATACAAACATGAAATAAGGTCTGAGCCTTAAAGTAAAGCCACTAGATCTTGTAGTCTAACATTTGATAAATGTATCAGTGTCAAAATTAGTAAATACTTGTTCACACTAATAGTTATTGTTGCTAGAGGCATGTAAACCAAAAAAAGATAAAGTGGAAATTATGTTTACACAGTAAAGAAAAGCAAAAAATACACTGAATGGAAAAAACTGTACTATGCTACACACTAATACTATAAATATAAAAGGCCAGATGGTCACTTTCAAATGGACGCTGCAGTGGGATCTGCTAGCGCAGACCTCTGTGATCCAGTTGAATCCAATGAACTCAAGTGGTTCTACAAAGATGAACTGGTACCAATTCATGAGTGCTACCAAGATTTTTCATCTCCTGCTGATAGATTATTTACAAACATCTCCTTGGATGATGAAAATCATAATTCAACTATGAAATGAATATGTCATTTACTGTGATAACATTAGCTAAATGCAAAAAAAAGAAAAACTCCAATTCATAAAACAAACTTTTATTTAATAGTATATTTTATTGAAAATGACATAAGGAAAGCAGCCTACGTTTTACTGAAATCTTAAGTTTAATACTGAACAATTAAATGTTAGTTTCACAATATTCACTAACAACTCTCCTACACAAAGTTTAAAATTATTCTGTTTCGAAACTACACAGAATATTCTTGTCTCACTTTTCTGTTTACATAAAGTAAATATTCAAGTCATAAAATTATAAGAAGGCAAAATCTTAATATGCAGTTTGGTAAAGTTCTAGTCAGTCTTTGAACAACACGTTTATCTATCCAGTAAAGCTTGTGTTAATGCGATGTAAGAGTTTGGCAAATTCAACTCTAATGGAGCATAAAAGTGCTTTTGCTTGAAAGTGAGATCATTTTTAAAAATTCAAAGCATGATCACTTTTTCTTTTTTTGCAGGAACAATCTGATACAAGCAGCAAAGCTTAAATAAACTAGAAACATTTCAAATGATCCATAAAGGATTAATAAGCACCACAGGAAGTCCTATAGGCTCAGCGTATACATTTTCCATCTTCTTCTCCTGTGATGGGCATGACATGAAATTCTAAACAGAACTCAAGTTTCAAAGTCATTGAGTGTTAAGGTCTGCAGCTTTGATACTAAGGTAGAGTGGGGTCACCATATTGCATGACTTAATTTAAATAGATAACAAACTATTGATTTTATTAGCATAATAATGCCCCCAAATTATGGCACTTCACAAAATTCTTTCTACTTACAAATACACAAATGGACAAAAGCAAGGCAAAGGGGTAGTAAGCTACAGGCCACTAATATAACAAGAACAAAATGACAGCTATTATTTTGGCAGAGATAATCTATGCTGAAACACAAAACACACGCACACAATTTCTTTCAATACAATTTTCTTGTCTTCCCACTGACTTCTATGATTACCACAGAAAGCAGGGTTCTAAACACATTTCTCAATTGAATCCTCAATCAATAACAGTAAAAATTTGAGATGGGAGATATGGGAAAACGCATTATAGCATTAGTAAGTGTTTGCAAAATAGATTGAACTTATCAATATGCATAAAAGTTGACAAGGAAGGAAAATCAGTAACATAACAGACCATATATTTTTACTTAACCAAAATTACTAAAATTCTAACACTGATTATCCCTAGCCAGGTCACACTGATCAAAGCATATAATCAATTTTTCTTGTACTGTTTTGAGATACTAAATACTGTACTTGTAGCACCAGCCTTAAGACGGTAACTTAATAATGAAGCATATTACAACATTAGCAATAAGAACATTTTAATGATTTATTTTTAATAAAAACTTTAGAAATTCATTAATGTAGCTACTTCTGTGTCAGCTAAGCCAAACTGAGCAGTCTATCTACTAATCTTAGTTTCAACATAAAAATATATAAATAAAATAAAAGAACAGTCAATGAAACCTTTGAGTATCCTACACAGAGGTCAAACTGACCTAAATAAACTATTTTTCATAGTAAGAGTTTAGACTTACTTTAACACTGAATTAGGAGAAACCAAAACAATTCAGCACAGTTGTTTATTTTAAAACTGAGCAGTCTCTACTGTGGGACAATGAAAAAGTTTAGCTTCTCCTAGTACAGCTGGGTTATACATATTACATTTTGTTTTAAAATCAAAGATAGGCAATGATATAAAATGTTTATTTAACCCTATGACTTATACTAATGAGGGCATTTCTTGATACACTAGGAGACAGAGAAAAATACAGATATTTAATACAGAAGAATACAAAGGTAGTGAAATACAAAAACATTAAAACAAGGAGTAATAATGTTAACAATATAGACATGCAGGATGATAACTATGAACTCAGTGAAAGACTGAAGCAGAAAAGGCAAACATCATGTTAAAATAATATACTGATCAAAAAGGAAATGAATAAGGAAGGAAGGAATAGAAAAATATTGTATAAAAGGACTGAATTTCCCTGTGCAAAGCATTAGGCTTTACTTGAAATACTGTGTACAACTCTTGACACTTTACTACAAAAGCAGAGGGTCATAAGGAAAATAAGGCAAGAGAAGAGAAAAGTCAGAAAGGTCTGATGCAGAAAGACTACACTAATTTTTTTATAACTTAAAAAATCAGGTCCAGCAGGATCACTATAGTGCTCTAGTATTTAAAAAAAATCATGAAGTTAAGACTCAGCTGAAGGTGGCCATAGGCATATTAAATAAATGAAATCAAGGGGAGCAAGTTTAGACTAGCTAGACAGGAGGGGAGGGGAATGGGGTGGGGGAGAAGAGATTTAACACTGAAACAGTTTGTCCAATTGTTATTGAAGTAACATCAACTGACAGCGTTCAAAAACTCAGGGGATATGATACTTTATGGGACAACCTATGGCAAAGGGCAAAAGATTGTGAAGTATGGCCCAACTCTAGTCTTAAACCCCTCTCCACAACATTTTTACAGACACTGATGCTAAATTGTCACTTTAGCGACTATGATTATCAACCTTGATGGGGGGAAAAAAGAGAAAGAAATGGGAGAAATATGAAAGACAATGAAAATGATCAGATTGAAAAAACTAGGAATAGGAGCATTTACCTGCGAAAAAAATGAGGACATAATGAAGCTAAAACACTGAACAAGACGGAAACTGCAAATAGGTCACTTTCATTTCTCTTTTTTGAAATTCTAAAAGGAATTTAAATGAAACTGAAAAGCAACAACAAAAACATCAACAACCTTAACTCCGAGGAGCAGAAATACTTTAAGCTTTGTGCAAGTGTGCCACAGGTAGCATGGGCAACTTCTGGGTGTGGCGAGTGTCAGATTGGGCAGGGAGCACAGGTCACAGAGCAGAAAGCAGAGGAAGGGGGAGGGGGAGGAAGTGAACCTCAGGGAGGCACAGGCTTAATTTGTGGCACACTTGCCAAAAAGGCTGGCCCCTGCTGGTGTAAAATAATCTGTGGAACTCCTTACTACAAGGTATTACAAAGACCATCAAGATTTACAAAAGGTCCATCATACATCCATATGGTTGGGAACATCTGCAGTTACATCACTAATAAGGAAGGATAGTATAAGCCAGTGGTGCTCAACCTTCCAAATCACAGAGACTAAACAAGTGGTGTGGGATTGGTTCCCAGGATGGACCGCACCATGGCCCAACTCTGCATGCCAGGGACTGATCTAGCACACAGGGCCATGTTATGCAGCCTCCAGGGCCCCATAGGTCTAGAAATTTGGCAGCCGGATAAACAGCAATTATTGCTGCTGCCACTCCCCTGCCACCAAATTTCCAGCCCCTTGGGCCAGTGACAAAGCTGCAGTTTTACCAATTGGGATCACCATTGGTATAAGCCAGGGGCTGTCAACCAGGGGTACCCACACCCCTGCAGGTACTTAGAAAGGTCATATGGGGTATGTGCAGGCAGGCAGGAGGGTGGGGACAGAGCGTGCCCTGGTGTGTGGTGGCAGCGGCGTCTCCACTGGCATGTTCCCATACTTTGCTACTTACCCAGGGGAGGGGGAGGGAAGAAGAGGGAAAGGGCCATGTGGGGCACCACCAGTCTCAAACAGCACACTGCAGCACCTCTCTGCCCCCCACTTCAGATCACTCTGTGCCCGCTCCCAGGAGTAGGACCCAGAGGGCAAGGGCAACGTTGTTGCCCGGCCAGCTGGGCAGGAGACAGGAGGGACCTTGCACACAGTAGCCACCACCACCACGACCCACCGCCCCGTGCCACTTTCCCACAGCCAGTCACACATGCAGCAATGCAGGCTGCTGATGGGCAGCCCACGACTGGCTAGGCATGAGGCCCATCAGCACCTGCCCCTGCCCCCACTCCCTCACTCACTACACGGGCCTTGATCTGCCCCCTTCCCCCCTTAAAAACAATAAAAAGATATAAAAGGGTACATGAGCTGAAACTTTGAGGAAGAAGGGGTACACTTGTTAAAAAGGGTTGAAAACCCCTGGTATAAGCCAATCCTTGACACATTAGGAAGGTGTTCCCTTATGAACACTTTAAAATAAAGTTTCCCATTTTGGAGTTTCTTGAACCTTCTTCTGAAACAACTGGAACCATCTGTTGTCAGATAAATCTTATACTAGACAGATCATTATATAGACTGCTGATAAAATCAAACTAATTAAGTAGCAGATACATCTGTCTAATAACCAAGTTTAAAAAACAAATATCAACCTCAGAATCTGATCCAAACAAGTGTATTTTGCCTCATAGCAGAGCTTAAACTTTCTTCCATGGAACAGGTATTTTCTTTTACAATTCTAGTATTCTTTACGTTGGAAAATAGAGTTATGTTTCCAGTTTTTAATGGTATACCTATGTACTGAAAAAATAACTCACACAAGGTTCAGACTATAGACTAACTTTGGACTATACAGGTATTTCGACAGAAACCTACGGTTAGGGACAACTGCACATTTTAGTTGCTTTAAAATGAGAGGGAGAGCTGCTGATGATCAGGAGTGCATAGCCACTGTTACAATTGAAGTGTTACCATGTGCGTGATCCTGTAATAATACAAGCAAGCTAAAAAAATCACCCTAACTTTGACACTGACCCTGCAAGCAGGTATGACATACTAGGACAAACTATTTTATCCTAGGATGAAGTTCAGCTTCACAGAGGTCCATGTCTCCTATCCCTGCATAAACCCCGCCAAAATTCTGCTGGATATGAGGTAGTAATAGTTTATCTCAGGATACTGCAAAGTACATCTCTACAGTTATCCACAGGATTGCATCATTGCCTTAATGGCAGAAAAATGGCACTGAACTCAGCTGCTCACTAAACCCTGATTAGAAGGGTCATGTATGTACACATCCTGGGATATTTTTGTTCTGAGTCAAACATGGCAAAATTTATCCTAGGACAAATGCAACATCTGTTCCTAGCCTGAATGAAGCAAGATTAAATTTGGAGTGGTTCTGCTGTGCTTGTAACATTACTGAACATAGGCGGCAGAAGGCCAGGGCTAATGGGGCTTACCCCCTCCCCCCGCAAATGCAGGGCAGCAGGTAGGGCCACAGGGCAACCCAGCCACAGGCTACGGGTAACAGCAGCATGGTGGGGATGCAGAGGGGCAGACATGCTGGCAGGATCACAGCCCTGTGTGTGGATCACTGCCCAGCACTGGCAGGCAAGTATCAGTCTACTCTGTGAAGGGGAATGAGTTGGGGGGTCAGATCAAGGCCCCCACTTTGAGGGAGTGGGCCAGAGGCAAAAGCAAATGGGGCCCTGGCCAGGCTGGGTTGTGGGACACTTGGAGCCTGGGTAGCTCATCCAGGGGCACAAGGAGCTCCCACTGCTGTGCGCACCCTGGGGGAGGCCTGGGGAGTACATGCCCCTCCCCCCCATCTGTGCACAGGGCAGAGGTGGGCTGCTGCTGCACACTGGGCTCTGCTGCTGCTGCCTCCGGAGTCGCACAATGCCACGTGCCTGCTGCTGCTGGGCTACATTGTGTCCCCTGCCCACCCAACTACGGGAAGCACATGGCATTGTATGGCTTTGGAGGCAGCAAGGCGCAAAGCCCAGTGCACAGCACCAGCCCAC
>NW_017729032.1:187734844-187769165 GCF_001723915.1 Gavialis gangeticus | reverse complement strand
AGTCGCACAACGCCACGTGCCTGCTGCTGCTGGGCTACATTGTGTCCCCTGCCCACCCAACTACGGGAAGCACATGGCATTGTATGGCTTTGGAGGCAGCAAGGCGCAAAGCCCAGTGCACAGCACCAGCCCACCTTCACCCCACACAGATTGGGGGGGCACATACCCCCTCCGGCCTCCCGCAGTGTGCCCACAATGACACCTCACCCCCCATGCCCCTGGACCAGCTGCCCAGGCTCCAACACTCCCACAACCCACCCTGGGGCTTCTTTCACCCCTGCCTCTGCCCCAACTCCCTCCCTCAGTGCAGGGTCCGAGTTGCTCCCCCATAGCCCTTCCCTCTCCCCCCACAGACTTATCTGCTGGGAGGGGGTGCATGCACACGCTTAGCCCACCACCCCCCAAATAATTTTTCCTCCCTTTTTCTATTTTACTGAATCATGTGTCTACAACATTTATATTGTAACATTGCGTATTGGTATCTTTGATATTGTTACAATTGTTATTCTCTAACCACCAAGATCAATTATTTTTTGGTACAGCTCTTTAACCAAAATTAGCGTACTATGTAGGACCAGCAAGAAAGTCAAATTTATCATGTATCATGTATAATAATCATATAAAAATGGCATCTTACCTCTTTGCTAGCATTCATTTTGTGATTTAAATGACTCTAGCTATCTTGAAGGGGGGGAAGAGCACTTTTATTTTGAAAAGGGACAACAGGCTGTAAAAGCTTTGATGCTTCCATTACTCCCTGATCAAAAAAAGTTATACTACGCTGTTACACTACAACACACAAATGTACTTTTCATTTTTAGAATGGTACTGAAAATCTATTTTACCTTGCCTGCTACTCAGAAAGAATTAGTAAGCAATTATGGAGGTGGGATAGAAGAAAAAAGGGGGAAAAAGGAATGTCTTTTCCTTTTTTCTATTAGCTGATCAATTTGGCTGTTTCATGTCTGAAAAGGCAAAACTGTTAGGTGTTCAGAAGGGAAATGTGAATGTTTTCCCAAAGGCATTATTAAAAATTAATAATCATTACACTGGTGCCTTGTTTACCTGACCCTGTGTAAATTTAGCAGCCTTGTAATTAGACCCATATTTTGCACATTTGTATATTTCCATGCATAGATTTGACTCATTCATTCATCCATTAAAATTTGCTTGACAGATGTAGATGGATAATCAGGGTACAATTTGTATTTACTGGATTATAGAAAATTGCCCAAACTGTTAAGTTCAAGGAAAGCACATTCTTGTCTTTCTCTTGTGACTGATGTAAAAGCAATTACATATTAGTAGATGGCCCCAAGGCTCTCTGAAGAAGTAGCAGAGCTTTTACAATTTGGTGTCTTTAGCAATATTTTGTCAAAAATGGTGAGTAGGCTTTAAAGAATGTAAGAAAAACAAAAAGTACCAAGTATATCTCACCTAGGCAACACAATACAGTGAAATTCCACAGCAAAAAGTAATTTCCCATAATAGTCACATGCTGTATTTACCACTAACTTTTTTAAGAAAAAGACATCTATCAATTTCTCTTATGCAGGACTTCAGGTGTCAAACTATGACAAGACAGGAAGGGTTCTCTCACTTTTTAGCTATAGTTGTCTTGAGCAGGATGCTACTGTTTTCTGATCAGATAAAATTCTTAAAAACTGCAAAATTTTAGAAGACAACATTAGCGTTTCAATCTTAGGGATAATACTGTTAATATCAAATGGCATTCTCTTTCAGACAACAATCTTAACTACCAGATTATGCTATATAAACAGGTATAATTTTGCTTTCAGGAAAAAGGATTTGTGGAGGCAACAGTTAGCTATAGTTATAGGAAGAGCTGGATCAATCAAGGTCTCTAAAAAGAAAAGTTGAAGCAAGCACATAATAAAATACAGTACTTAAACTGAAGTAATATAGAAGGGAAATAGTTCTTAAGGGCACTGAGCATAAAATACACCTGGAATATACAAAATACACAAGCCTCAAATCTGTATCAGATAAGGGCTACAGGCCAAGTTTCTGAGTGTCTGATGAATGTGTGACAAACTAGTCCATTCCTGTAGCTGCTTCACACATTTTTTGGAGAAGCTCAAGACTCTCAGCCCAAGATGCTACAATCAGACCAGTTCTGTAGCTATTTAACTGATTCTTAACCCTATATATCTCTTATACATTTAATGATAGCTGCATTCATTATGCAGTCATTCTTTTGATTCTTTTAAATGCTCAGAAACCGGTCTTCACCCATAACCAGAGAGAAGTTCAGTGCACACAAACCAGTTTAAAAATGGCGGATCCCAGTCGGCAATAGACCTGGATAGAAGCAATATCAGACTTAAGTGATTTAGGTTAGACCAGTCTAGCAAAGTTCTGTACTAGATTCCCTCCCGACTCAGGTTAGGTCACAGTTTGTTAGCGTCCCAGGAGGCTTTGTGGCCCTCCGGTCCCCTCCCTCACACAGATACACCATGACTGTGCTTAGCTGATCCAGCCAAGCACCTAACTGACCCTACCCTTAGGCTGTCACAAAGTTGAGGCAGCAAAACCTTTGTCCCCAGCCCTGACTTCTCTGCCTGCACCTGTCAGTCAGGCTGGGCAGCAGGAGGAGTTGGGAATGGGACAGGACGGGACAGAGGAACAGAGGCCCCTGCTGCACAATCCAGCTGCGCTCCCCAGTCTCCCCAACCAGCACAGTCAGAAGCCAGGGCTCAAACACCCACATGTATTTCAGTAGCAAAGAATCAAAAGAATGACTGCATAATGAATGCAGCTATCTTTAAATGTATAAGAGATATATAGGGTTAAGAATCAGTTAAACAGCTACAGAACTGTGAAAACAGTGCTTAGACACTATGGTGGTGGGTGTCTAAATTTGAATGTTTCTTTCCAAGCATGTGTTTGTTTAGGCTTTGATCCTGCATCACAGACCAAGCCTGGGATTACAGATTTCCCCTCCTCAGAAATAAGGTGGGGCAGGGAGACACAACGGGAGGATGGTCTGTTTCTGCACTTTAAGTATTAATAACATTAAGTAAATGGGTAATCTTCTCACATACTAATGTGAGCCATTTAGTTCAGCTGTTTAAAGGGGGAGTGTCTACATGGGACATTTATTGTGGAGCAGACTAATTAGCTCCACGGTAAACACTGACAATCTACATATGCACCCCTTTTAGGCTGGAATAAACTAGTTAACTCTGCAGCAGGATAGTATTTGTAAATGTGTAGATCCTACCCCAGCTGGCTGGGGCCTGAGGGTGGTTCAGTGCAGGGGCAGCCTGCTGGCTACTACACACTAAAGCACACTCATGCCCCACCAGCCCCCCTGAAGCACATTGAGCTGTAGGGAAGCAGCCTCAAGTTGGCAGGCTGACCCCAACAGCCTCCTGCCAGCCAGGCTGCTCCAACCCAGCTCAATTCATGGCAGTCCTAGGCATATGTTCGAGTAGTGCACCCAGGAGCAATGAACTTCAGGATGTATTGTCCAACAGTTTATTGCTTCACATTAATTGCATGTGTAAATGTACCCAGTGGGTGAACCAGGTTTGATCCCTGGTTAGACAAGATGTTTGTTTCTGGTCCCTTCCTGCCTTACTTCTCTATGATAACAAAAAAACGTGTATTTCATTTTGTTAAAATAAACAGTCTTTTAAAGTATATAGATTTTTGGTTTAATTATTCTAATATAATTAAAGGCTTGTTTGTAAGTGTGAGGTGTGTTCTAAAGCACTTGACAAATATTAACAGAAGTTTCACACCTTAAAAGAGCCCATCATATGACTTTGCCTCATACTGGGTGGAGGTGACAGGCAAGATAAAAGTTTTCCCCAGAGCACTTCAGCTAACAACTGGCTGCTGGGCGAAGGGGGGCAAATTGGCCAATTAGGAGTGGCCTGGCTGCTGGGAGTGCCACCTGCCCACCAGCACCCACAAGTGCCACCAGCTGACCAGTGCAGGCAGCATGCATGACACTGCTACCACGCAGGGGCAAATGTGTGTTCTGTTCGCTCTTGACTAAACCTAGGGAGCTTAGAGTTAAGCGGGAAACTTAGATGACTCCCACCCCAAGTTTTCTGAACATCTGTATTTAGCCAAGATGTCAAAGCATATCTAGCAGATAAATATGCCACTGAGTTTTCATTTACCTCTGTAATGCAATGGAACCTTGGTGCAGTTTCTATGATAGGCTACTGAAATAAAGGTTCAATATTGCCACAAGTTAAAGTTTACCTCCACTGATTATGGGCTAGAGTCAAATTATATTAATCTGTTTTGGGACCACTATTTGGACCATCTTCCAAGCAAATGCAATTTCTGACGGGAACTGAAAGTGAAAACTCAATAACTTTATAAAACCAGTTAATATTTTTACTACTTCCTCTCTTTTATGGTCAGTGTCCAGAAATTTATTTGAAGAATAACGAGAAGGGCCCAGATCTTTCTGGAACCAGTTATCTCTGACCAAACAGGCTACTTTAGGAGGATGTCAATACTTGCAGTGATGACTGTACAGAAGAAATGGGACCAAGTTTTTCCTCATCCAGTTGGTTTTAACACAGACCTTTTCCACACTCTTTACATGTAGCATATACAACGCTCTTTCATTTGGGTGCTAAGCCTTTGAAAAAGCAATCTTCTGATCCATGAAATTTGGAGGGCATGGGCCAGGTATTTTAGGCACAGACCTCCCTTGTAGCAGCAGATTTGAAACTGCTGTTGATTGTAAGCAAATTCATTTTGATAGATCTAAACCCAAACCCTAAAAAATTACTGAAGTGTAGAACATTCAATCCTCACCATGATCTGAAGAAAAGCATCTAATAAAAGTGTCTACATAGCTATTCTTCAAGCCAGATACATGCACTAAGAAGGAGAGGCATCAGCTTCAGAATCTGTCTACTTTCTACATCCTGTCTACATCAGCAAGAATGGAGAGTCCTTGTAAAACCAGTACATTGTTGTACCTAAAATGTGCTGAAGGAAAAAGGAACAAACCTTATATGCTGTCTTAAGTTCTAGGATACTACAGCAATTCCACCGTTTCTACTATGACTGCATAGCCCATACCTGAAGGCCATACCTACGTGTTTCCCATCCTACAACAAAGTCTCTCTGATTATACTTTTGGGGAAGAGCAAAGGAAATACTTCCTCTGGTACTTGCAGGATTCTTTGGACATTTCAAAGACAAAATACTAGAGGGTACACATTAAGAAGTGTATATCCATGTGTTTGTTGCTTTGTATGCACACTGATCTTAGCATGCAGCCAGAGTTGGACATATGATACCATAAAGATATAGAAAGCCACCTAGCATGGTAAGACAAGTCCTTTGCATGGTAGAGGGGTTGCTGGATCAAGACCTTTAGGTTTAGGGCCATGGGAGATGTGGAATTTGGGACTTTTTCAAAGCAAAGGCATAGTGGTCAGATTCTTCTGAACACTTCAGACCCACGCTGTAGAACAGATCAACAATGAACTGACCTGATAGATGGCAGTTCCTTTTTTTAACAGCTGGGTGTCACTAAGTGGTATATTAGTTCTTCTAGGACCTTAGTAAGCAGAAGTGGAGTGACAGAGTGCAAAGTGAAGACCTTGCACAGTACAGGCAACCCCTGCTTAAAGCAGTTTCGCTGTAGTGCTCACTTAAAATACGTACCTGGTTTCACTTAGCACTCAAAGCATTTTGTTATAATGCTCAGCGCAGGGCTGGGGAGAAGCAGAAGCAAATGAAAGGGTGAGTGACAGCCAGTGCAGGCCTGGGGCAGGGCAGCAGGAGACTGAGGTTTACACCTGCACATGGTGTTGGAGCCAATGGGGAGGAGCAGCAGCAGTGAGGGAAGGAGATAGGCAGCATGACTGCGGAGCCCAGGCTGGTGCCCAGGGCCAGTAGGGCCCAGGCTGGGGCAGCAGGAGCACGGCCAGGTGCGGAGGAGTCACAGCAACAGCAAGAAGGGGCAGCTGGGCAGGAGGCATGAGCACAGCGCCTGGGCTGGTGGGGCGGCGAGGACGTGGGGTGGCAGGACACATGCACATTGTCTCTCACCCCAGGCAGCAGTGGGGCTAAGCCTGTGGAGTTCCTCTCCCCTTTCCCCTGGGCTGCAGCCCATGCCCCGTTCTGGTCACACACTCACCCATGTGGCACGGACACTAACCTGAGCCTGCAGCAATGTGGCAGCGGCAGACAGTCCCAGTGTCGGATGCCCTGGAGGGAGCCTCCACTGAGTGAAGTGGAGTGTGGGTGCTGGTGGGCAGGTGGCTCCTCCCATGCCAGCCAGAGCCCCACTGCCTTCTCGCTGTAAATCCCTGGCCAGAGGGATGGCAGGAGTATGAGGTCTGGGCTGGCAGTTCGTGCAGAACCAATTATATTTATTTACATTAAATCCTATAGGAAATGGGTTTCACTTAACGCTGTTTCGCTTAGAGCTTGGTTTTTCCTGAACCAAGAGCTAAGCGGCGGTTGCCTGTAATATTGACTCATCATAATCCTGGGTACTACTTACATGACAGCAATGTGGAAATACATATCCAGAAGGTCATGACATACTGACCAGTCCCAAGCCCAGGGAGTGGGATATCAAGACCAGTGGGACCAAACTAAATTTGTTTGCATTTGAATGTGTTGGTCTTACAGTATCATCTAAGATGAATCATCACCCTCTTCTTTTTTATATTTAGGAAGTAATTGTTAGTGATAATTCCTGCTTAGTCCAGACAACCTCTTCTACTGCCTCTTATGAAGAGCTACCAAGCTACCTCTCATTACAGAATGACCTTACAAGAAGAGTCCATGATGGGATTTGACAAGAAAGAGGAATTGAAGGATCACATGTGCCTGAGGCGAGCTAGGTGGCTCCTGACAGGAAATGTTACTGGGAGATCCTTGGGAGTCAGTTTGAGCCTCTTAACAGGCCAGTCAAAACCTATGATGTTTATGTGCCAATGTGGGATGTTAAGGTAGTCAGAACTTCCATAATCAAGGCAATTTTTTTTTAGGGTGGTTGTAATGATCCAGAAAGAGGATTGTGGGGCTGAACTTCTCAATGCAAAAGTTTATTGACTACTGCACCGTATTTTCTTTTAGGTGTCAGGCTTTATACACAAAAGTAGCAGAGTTGTCCTCAAATGGTGTTTTGGCACTGGACAACTCCACTCCCTCTAAAAGACAGGTCCTTCACTTTGGCCTCTGTAATGGACCAGGTCATAGGTAGTCTTGCCTAATGGCTCTGCTGAGGAAAGGCAGGGATCGGGGACTAGGTCAGTGTTCAGGAGCCAAATTAACACATCCAAAGAGAAATCCAGGGGCAGAGTCCACAGCACAGGCCAGGGTGTTGAGTTACCAAGTCCAGATGCTAAATTACAAGTCCAAGGTACCAAGTCTGAGACCAGAGACAACCAGAGTCAGGAAACAAAAACAGATCCACAGGAGTCCAGGACCAGAGGCAAAGCCAGGGTTAGGAACAAGGAAAACCATAGAAACAAGGACCAGGAAGCTTGCCAAGGCAGATCAGGGTCAGAACTGTTGGTTGGCCTGCAAGCTGCTGTCACACTAAATGGGGACTGAGCTCCCAGCAGCCAATCAGGAAGCCAGACAGTTAACTAGCAGGGGCAGAGTTTTTCAGCTAGAGACACAAGGCAGGTATAGTTGCCTAGACAGTTAGCCCAGGCTGGGCTGCTTGCTAGGGTTCCTGACAGGTCTGTACTTTTTCAAAGGAACCATCCACCATTAACCAGCAAGCCATGTCCACATCATCTAGGGTGGCTTGCAAACTGTTTTTCTTTTTGCCATACTTTGTCTTTTTGCTGTTAAGAAAGAAAACACCCCTCTCTCCTGTAATGGTGCCCAGTTTTTGAAGAAAGCAAGCTTCTTAGAGACTCTACCTCTGGAGTGTAGCCAGATATTCTGGCAACTCCAGAGTGCAAATTCATGGAGGAGTATGATTTATGACCAAACTAATTTAGCTGCTGTGGCTTGGATTAAGTTGTTTCTTCTGTGAGATTTCTCATTAGCTGTTGTCACAACTAGAAACATTGAAACAGAATGGCTTTGTAAGTACTTTGCTCTTTTGGACGAGAACTATTGATTCTCTTGCACCCTCCATAAGATGGAAGCTGGCTTTGACCAGCTCCATGAATGTCTTGTTCAAAGGCCAATGCCCCCTCATTTATAGTCTAAAGAATAACCTTAAAATGTGACCGCAGTAATGAAGACAGATGACTGGGTGAGGGTTGCAAGGTGGACTAGCTGGCAGAGGACGCTGATAAAAGAGCTCGAAAATGCAAGTGTGTTTCAGAATACTTGTCTCTTTGGAGAGGCCCATGGCCACACAAACATTAACAAATAAGCCCTGTCCCACAGTTCAGAATCATAGGCCATGTGGCAGATGTCCGCCATCTCAATGCGTGTCCTGGGATGCACCATTAAGACCACCAAGGGAAAACTGAGGAAGGTAGCAGGACCCTAGGAGAACATCTGCATGAAATGTACAAACCTAATGCTGAAAAGGCCTGTGGTAATGACACCATTCAGCACTGAAATACAAACAATCTATCACTGGGTATAGATTATTCTATAAGAGGTCCCAATATTAATCCTGGTAAGAAGTCTGCCCACATCATTATAAAGAACAGAAGCAAGCCATGGAAGAGCCCCATTTTTAAAAGGAAAATACAGATTACTGTTACACACCAGTATATCTGAGGAGACTCTCAGCCTTGCCCAGGCTGAGAGGAAGAAAACTGCCATTACTGATGTGATTAGAGTACCTAATGATGAACAGTTTGCCCCTCCCATAAAGAAGTTGCATCTCCTTTCCACTTTGACTGGATATATCAAAAGATTCGCTGGACAGGGGATGGTGCCCTCAAAGTTAATGGTAAAATTTCCAGTCTCTGAACTGTGATCTGTCAATCCACTGATGTTGTATCCACCTTCTTTTGTGTTCAGTGTTTTATTTATAAGGATTACATTGAAGGAAACTGCAACAGTATTTCATGAGGAGAAAATCTGACCTGCATTACTTTAACCTGTTAGAACTGAAATTGATATCCTGTTTAGGATTCATATTTACCAGTTTCCTTCCTCAGATGATTCCCTAATACTAACCTGGCCCCATTGTCTAGAAGTCAACGGTAGATGTTTTCTATTCTTGATGCATGCCATGCTTTCTTGCACACAGCATACCCCAGAATACAATACACACCTTGTTTTTGAAAGACAGAATGAAGAAAAAAGATTTTTCCAGTCATGGCTGCAGAAAGCAGCTAATCTTCAGCCAAATCACCTTCCATTTCCTGTTTACCTAGAGCTTAAACTGTTGCTGAAGGCTGGCCTCCCTGGCTAGATACATGATTTTAAAAAGAACTAAAGAGTCTCCAAGGTTGTGAAATAGGAGGAGAGACCAGGAGCAGCTGGCAGGTGGCAAAATTGCCCTAAGAAATGTTATTAGCAGAACATCAAGATCATTAGAAAGGAGAAACAATACTGTGTAGATTGAAGAATGACCCATTAAATCAGCTGACTCTGTCAGCTGAATAATAATACAACAGATGTTGTGCTGTGGAGCAGGAATCAAAACAGTGTGCTTCTTTCCCAGACAGAAAATCAGCTTCTCTGCTTGATACGTGTGCCCGTTTTGGAGGGGCTTATATTTTCAGGAAAGGTGAGAGATATATGCAAGAAAATATGGTATTTCATTTCACCATCCAAGGAGACTTTCCATTCTAGAAAAGCTGGTGTCCAGTCAGGTCAGGACTTTCCCATCTTTCTTGATAAGGAAAGATCCAATTATTTGAGACATCAAATTACTATTGTGTTTTCTTTGGCATGGCTTGCTGGAGATGTAAAATATCTGTAATAAGTGAAATTATTTTATATGTCATTGTACCCATGGCAATTACATGGATTACATGGGTTTCCCTACACAATAGATCAGAAGCCACAGATGCTGCAGATTAACATGAAAAGATGACACTTGGGTCTATGATACCTCAAACACTTGAATGAGGAACATACTGAGCCCATCATAACACTTTTACACTCTTATTGGAGGATTTTCTGGGAGGAGATCTGGAAACCTTTTACAATGCTTACCGTGTCCCCAAAAGTCCAAAGTACAGAAAAGATATACTGCATCACTTTCTGAAAGGAACAATGTTCCGATAATGCTCTCTTCTAAAAAAAAGAAGGTGCGATTTCACAGCTAGGCTACTACAATTAACGGTAGCCTGAGAGCATCCTCTAGGTGCAAAAAAGGTAAGATTTCTTTGACAGCAGAAAGATTTCTGTACTGGAGTAGAACTGAAATCTGCCAATACATTTCTGCCACGTCTACCACAATTAGATTATTTCCTGCAAACACTACAGTGATAATGAAAATAAGATCTATTCTGAATTTCATCTATTTCATTGATCCCTTCAGTTTTTTGATGGGTGACCTAAACCCTTCCTGATCCATTTTTTTTTTCTTAAGAAACTGAATAAAACGTAAGAACTTTACTACTGAAAGGCAGTGCCTAAAGGCCTGTAAGCTTTAGCTGGTGCTTGATTGCTTCCAGATGGTTTTGATGATTCTTACCAACTCTCAAAATTACAGATGGAATGAAGAAAAGCTGTGTGTGGAGATCCAAGCTTCTCTAGTATATTCTCTTTGTACTGATTTATCTAAAGTCAAAATGAATTAGGCTTGTGGCATACCTCAGAAGAACTCTTTTGCAGTCATACTCACTAGACTGAAATGAAAATTTAGGTCAACTGGCTTGCCTTGTGTTCCAGATTCACATCTTGCTCTAGAAAAAAATGGGCCCTTTTCACATAAATCTGAAATGGGTATAATGTTAGAATAAAATGACTTTCTTCCTTAGTAGATGGGCCTGTAGAGGCCTTCCTAGACAAGAAACAAATATTTTAGCTTTTCTTTTTTTTTAACTACAATCTTACAATCTTATTCTGCTTCTCCATAAATAATTGCACACTGCTTAGAGCTTCATTTTGAGTGACAAAGAAGTGGATTGAACTGCCCCAGTTTTTCACCTTATGGAATGAGCTGAGTAGAACATGGACTGCAGGGAATTCTGGGATCACTGCTGACATATTCTTAGCAGGCAATAATGGTTTGGTTTGGCATTTCCTGGGAGCTGAAAGGGATGGATCTGAATATTTTCCTTGCTGAAGTTCTTCCAAGAACATATCTGATGGTGAGGTTGTGCTGATGTAGAAGAAGGTTTTCAAATAAACCATTCAGAATCTGGACCGTTTCCCATGGAACTGCAGCAGTTACAAGTTAGAAGAAATAATACTGTAAAATTCCCAGTGTGCTCCAACTACCAAGACCTCATTTCAAAAGCCATCTCAACCTTCAGCTTACTCCACTTGTTTCACTCCATTAAGATTGGGGAGAGGAACAATGGGGAAAAGTTCAGCAAATGCCTTCACCACTTGAACAGCAAAACCCAGGACACATCCCTTGAGAGAGATAAGACTGTAATGCATGTGTAACAGGGGGAAAGGTAGCATGTAAAAGGTAGGATATTGCCCACAACACAGTTAAAAGCCAGTGTGTAGTGCTGGCAACTAAGTAGTTGTATTTGATAATCTTTTCATCGCTAGGGATAAAATGTACAACCAAAAATCCTTCCTGCAGTTTATAGGCAGTAATCAGAGTATGTCATCTGGTGCCTCCTAGTTTTACTGAAGGTTATATGGCATCAGTTGACTTAATCAGAGAAAAACTGATTAGGCACTATCTATTAAATGTTTTATAAAAGAAGCCACAAAATGGTTTTAAAAAATGGGATGTTCTAGTCTACAATAGAATGTAATGTAACCTATTTTACTTGCTCTTCTTTGTGTTTTTTAAAATCAATTTTGGCCCCTTTGTAGTACATACAAATGTTGCTCTGGATCTTAAATTGAGAATTTATCTTAAATGGAAACAAACAACTTCGCTAAAAATTAGACATTTATGACTTGCAAATTACAGATACTAATTATTTTCAGTATATACAATTATGATATTCTCAAGAGGTATTAATTTTGGGACAGATGTGCTTTCATCATGTAATTTGGAAATTAAGTTACACTCTCACGTATGGGAACTCAGAAGGCTGAATTTGCGTAGAGGATAGAACTGATAGAGAGGAATTTTGTCTTACTTGATAATCTCTCTCTCTCTCTCTCTCTCTCTCTCTCTCTCTCTCTCTGATGAGTATGGCCAGCAATCCTCACAGCTGGGTTGCCTTGCACTCAGAGAAACGGAGGCTGACTGCAGAGCTGATGAGGAAACACTTCCATTTGACTCCACCTCCTATCTTGTGCTTTCAGATAACTCTTCCAAAGCCAAGAACTTTTCAAAATATAGCAATTAAAATAATAAAAAATAACTAATGACTGTTCTCAAAGTAACATCTCTTGTCTACTCAGCTAAAACAGGAAAACATTAACACATAAAAAATTATGAAAAATGTTAAATGTACATATCTGAACAAGGGCATTGCTATTAAATTTTCCATCAAAACAAAACAGGTGAGGACTCTTCCTACCACATATTTATTAGTGAAGGAAAAGCCAATTATAACAAAATTTCTCCCACTGACAAGTGTATGTCTACCGGTTCTTGCAGCAGGGGTGTGGTTGTGACAAGTAGGACAGGAGGGAAGAAAAAAAGGGATGCTCAATTAAATAGGTGATGGAACAAGATTTTGTTGCTTCTTTGTTGATATGTTACTCCTCTGAGGCTTTAAGGACCATTCTGCCAAAGAAACAACTAAAGACTGAAAGGCTATCTATTTCATAAAGCTGGATTCAGGAAGAAGAGTCAATCAAGTTACTTTTCAAAATCTCTACTTGATCCATTGTTCTTTCCCACCCAATAAGGTCACTGTTGACTGAATGTGTTAAATGGACAAATGTATGCAAGAATTCAATATTCCTTGATTTTCAGTTCTGAAAATGTTCTGTTGAGAACACTATTACATAAAATTATCCTTTTGTTAAAATATCTGGGGTGAGAAGTAGCCAAGGTTTTCCAATCCTGTTTAAAAAAGCTGGGATGATTTGACTTAGAGCTGAGGAAAAGCAAAATGACCTCTTCTATATAACCACAGATTCTTTCCATGAACAAAGATTTTTTTTTGTGTAGCACACCCTTTACCAACATTGATAGTGAATTTATGGTATAGCCCTTGTAATTGGTTTTCTTAGGAAAATAAGGTTCTTTAAGCCACCACACATTTTCAAAATTTGATTTAAACTCCATATAGGAAATCTGTACATTTCAACAGTGTGGCTGCCTAGGTCATGTGGCGATTCAAAAAAGTGCAAGATAAAAATAAAAATCATCAAGTACCAACAGGTGAAGAACAGCAACAGAGCATACCTAGTAAAATAAAACTAACATTAAATTAGATCCAATAAAATGCAAGCTAAATTAAAACTTGTACTGATTTATTCTCTGGGCTTTAAACTGGGATTTTTTTTATGCTGCCTGCCCCTGAGGAGTACAATAATAAATTAAGACGGGAGGAAACATTCACTCAAATGCATAACATGCTTCATTAGAACAGATAAAAATTTGGATAAATGGAGTTTTTGGCATTCCAGGTAAGAACTTGAACCAGACTTCAGTCCTTGTATTGATCTGGTGGGCCCGAGTCCTTTCATGCTCTATTAACAACCTGTTTAAGCAATGATTTTTTTGACAGCCTGATGGAGATGGGGGATAGAGAAGGTGACCTTTGATAATAAAGATTCTGGAGTCTTCAACACCAGCTTGTCATTGTGGAATACCCAAAGATGTTCCTGCAGAGGTAAAGTTGCCAATTCTGACTCAACTTTCACACATAAACAAGAAGTATATTTTGGTGAATGGTGAAAATGGTGTAGTCAATGCAACAACTCAGAAAGACAGATGGGTCAGCTTGTTCCACACATCACTTATGTCCCATTAGGAAAATGCAGTCTGAAGGCGATTCAAGGCCGTCCGACTGCTCTTAATATTTGAGAATTCTTTCCCAAGGAACACCAGGGTCCTAGGTATGAAATGCTATTCTTGGCTGATGTCTGGCACATGTAGATTCAAAACTACAAGCATCTCAGATTCCTCTTAAGAAAAAAATCTATATACAAAGCCTGTATTCTGGGTCCAAGAACAGACATAAACATCAGTTCTCTCCCTAAATACTTGAAGCAAGGTAGCCCCTCTTAAAGTCTTATCTATGTATACCCAACAAAGAACATTGCCACTCTCCAAAACAAGGGAACTTTGTAGCATTTCTTATTGATGCTAATCCCAATTTCAAAGTAAAAACACAAGAAAACAAATGTAAAAGTTCTTTCATGACAGACCCACTTTGTTAAATCTATCAAGGTCATCACCATCCTCAGATTCTATAGATGCTTAAGGGGAATATCAGGACAATTTCTGTGCAACTTTCTTTAGGCAGGAATACACTCAAAGGACACTTCTTTTTATTTTAGAGAATCCAAACCTGTATCAGCTTTTTGTCTTGCTTTTCCTAAGTGTAAACAAACATGAAAGAGAGACGTTCCACAACTACTTACACTTGCTCATCTTTTCACATTATCAGCCATTTATCAGAATAGCTCATAAAATAGAGACACCACATTGCCTGAGAGCTATAATCACTAGTAGGAAGAACTCGATGAACATAATCAATAATGTGAAAAGTAGAGTTCTACTGTGGTATATAGTTCAGTAGAACAACAGCATTAAAACATGAGAAAGGAACCTCACAATACTGACCAAGTTGAAAGAAGTTCATATAAATCTACAGATATAAAACTTCTAGAATCAACACTAGTGCTCACTTTCAAAAGACAGGCTTCCATGAGCCTGTGGAGGTATTTCAGGTTGCACACTGCTTTGAATTACTGGGTCATTTCAGAACTTGAGAACGTTAACCAGTGGGGTTGCCTATGCGGCATCAATAGACACGTTTGTGAATTGCTTGCTCCATGATGGTTATCTTTTCTAGACCCCTTTCCATTAGCAATGGTAAAAAGGAGAGAGAGAAAAATTTTGGTAAAAATTGTTCTACAGCCTTTGGAATCTGTTTTGGGAACTCAGTCAAGCTAAGTATAATGTTTTCTCAGGAGATGAGCAATATCCTCTGAGTTATGCAACTGATGTGTTTTTCACTTCAGGGTTTGAACCCTGACCTCTACTTTAAGCAGTCTAAATGAAAACCGAGAATAAGTCTAAAGTAAAATGGACAAAAGGAACCCCTTGATTTAGAAACATACTTTTTTCCCCTTTCATATTCTACCTAATTTTTGAGGACCTCTCTGAACCACGTTTCATCTAAAGACCTTGCAGATGCTGATGTCTCTCTGGATGTTGAAGCTGCTTCCCCACAGATATATGTCAGTCATTTCATTAGAGAAGTATGTTGCTGGATTTTACACAAACCAACAAATTAAAAGTTATGAGTATAATACATGTTTCAGATGCTAGCAAAAAAAGATGTTATATCACAGAGAATTGTTTAAAGGAAACAGGAGTTTGTATGACTATCTGTGGAAAAAGGAGAAAAATTCTGGTTCAAGACTGCTCTTAATCTGCAAGAAGAAAGAAGATGCTCCTGAAAGATGTTCCTGTATGCTTTGCAAGATGCTCCTGTGTGTGTCCCCAAAGCACGGAAAAACAAAATTTCTCTATAGTTTCCTTGTCTATTTCTTCTGTTTTTAAAGAGTATATATTACTTACCATCTTGGAAAAACAAAGAGCGAAAGATATACTTAATACCTTTTCTGGATATCTTAGTAGGATTAGAGAACAGTAGCCTTACCAAATTAGAATCCTTAGGATCAGTATTATTTTTATCTTTTTCAAACCCAAAGAATCAGGGGACAGTTGGATGAGCTGTTTTTAATTAGTTTGCTTCCTACTATGTACAGGCTTTCAAGAACTTTATGACAGAGAGATTTCTAGAAGCAGAGTAACCTAAAAGAGTAGAAGACTAAAATATTCATAGAATACTGGCTTCTTTCCCAAGTCCTATTTAAACTAATTGAAAATATTTGAATGAATCAATACCCAAGTGCATATTCTTACTGAATGATAATAAACTTTAGGGACCAGCACTTTTCTATCTGATGATAGCCATAAGTATATGTTGTTTTTTTTTTTTTTATCTGTGACCAACTAACTTTACCATATTGCAGTGAGGTGTCCATGCTTCACCAACTGAATGAGAGGTTTAGATTGCTCCCCTGCGCAGGAGCTGAGTGTTGGCTTTATGTTACTGGAGTATGGCTTGTAGCAAATGAAGGATTATGGTAGCGAGTTTTTACATTCCTATACCTAGAGGGGAAGCTATGGAGGTCAATTTTCCTGTTATGGCATCAAATTACTCATGCAAAACTATTCTGGGTGCTAGTAAACCTGAAAGATCATTATTACTTCTACTAGGAAAGCAGATGAAGAAGAATATTTGTTGTGAAGATTTTTCAACGAAATGAAGCAGAATAGCTCCTTGGAAATGTATCTTATTTTCATTATGTCTACAGTCGGTGACAAAGACAAAAGATGCACACTATTTTCTAGCCAAGCTTCTCCCAATCTCAATAATAGAAGTTATGAACACACCAGGCTCATTTCATTCAAGCACTGATAAAATAGAAACATCTTGAGCTTAACTACTAAAACCCAATAAGCAAAGTTTAACTCCATTATTGAAGAAGAGAGTGGTAAGCCTCTTGAAGGCATGTTTCTTGATGGCAATGAGCTACAGAAACAATGAACCAACTTTAACTAAAATACACTGATGTCTGGCATGGATACCTGCAAATCATCCCAAAGAACTTCATTCTGTACTATACAGTGAGCATAAGTGAGGCTAGAGAAGACAGAAACTATTTGGGCTACAATGCAATCACCATATGTTTATTGATCTTTATGTTCCCTCATTAAACCAAGACTGTCCTGTCTATCTTCTGGGTTCTGAGACAGAGTTCCAAATGAAACTTAGCTTTTAATCAAGAAGATGCTGGCAACACAAGAAAATATTTTGAGATGTTAGTCAAAAATTCTCTTTACATTCTTGGGTTCTTTAAGAGCACGAGTGAAACTACATTAGGGTTTTCATTTTTTTTGTTTGTTTTTTAAAACATTTTCTTTTGCACTGCAACTGTTTTCAGCTCTGATTTGACTTGGAAACTTCCAGTGCTGATAAGTAATCATTTTACTTCACAAGATGAGATCAGTTATATAATTTCAAACTCCAGAAAATGCTCAAAAACCCATTTATACATTGTACATACCATATTTATCCAAAAGAAATCACTAGTCCTATTGGACAGCAATTTTTAACTACCATTAAATCATACTTCTTAAAATGATTCCTTAATTTCTTCTGTTTTCTTATGCATAAATTATCAAGTGTTAAAAAATACTGACTGTTGTTAAAATAGGAAAAGAGTGCAACAAGGAAGAAAACCAGTGTTAAAAAACCCCTAAAACTACAACAGATGGATTTTGGGAGTGCATGGTTGCAGAAGTCGTCTTGTGCCTTACAATCATATTTTTACCTGCTCATGTGGTGTACACCTGTGGCTTGTTGGCAATACACTTGATTGCAGTGTAAGAGATTCCAGGTTCACAACCAGACTTGTTATATCTTTGTTCTGTTATGTGGATATGTCCTGGTATCCCAATGTTTACATGCTTTTTTTAACCTCTTCTAATGCTATTTGTTGAAAAAGCTTTGACCTTTTTAAATGCACTTAATATCAATGCAAAAACAAGGATATATGCAATAACCAAAATAGCCATGTGTACAAAAAATTCATTCGAGAGAGCTTGAACTAGCGTCCCAACATGCTTTTATATTGTGACCTAATGTGCAAGCACTAGACCACCCCACCACAGGTAAGAAATGAGAAATTTTGAGGGCTATTGAACACTGAATTTTCACAGCAGAACAGTACAAAGTTATTTAGCAGTGTTCAATAGCCTTCAAACTCGCTTCTGTCTTTACGTTACAGTAGTCCAGGGAGAAAAGGCTATAAAATAAAACACAACCGTGCCCCGCCCCCAAATCCAGACTGACTTAAGATTTGCTAAAGGGCTTTTTCTTACATTTTATGTTAAGGCTTATTTACATTTTTATGCGTTTGTATAAAAAAAATACATACACTGTAACAGGCTCTATCAGGTAATTGTGCATTAACAGCATGCATATCTAATTCTGTCTCAAAAGACAACACGCTGCTAGTGTGGCACAAATGCACATTAAAAGAATGAGTAAAATAATACCATAATTATGTGACGATAGTTCTTCATCCAGAGTCTACTCAATGAAAGGTGAACTTTGATATCATATGTGAAGCAGACTTGTTTTTACACACATTGTTTGGATATAATTCTGGATATTAAATTAGTAATCCTGCTTTCTCTTATTAACCATCACAAGGAAATATATGGAGTGCTAATCACGACTATCAGTTTCTGCAATTTTCTTATGGATTGAAAGGTGTGTGAGGGTTTCTTTAAGTCAATCTAATAAGCTAACCCCTTATCCCCCCACCCCTTGAATTTCTTTTTAAAAAATGAATATTAAAGTGATAAATCTGTTACAATTTTCGGTATAACACCAGAAATCAAGCAATTCCCCTCTACCGTGTAAAAGTTGGGTGAGTTTACCCATTTATGGCTATGTATTTCAATCCTGGCCTCTGTCTAAAATGGATGTTTCATTGATGGCTGAGGGTAACACTTCAAAAATGAACTAGCTAAACAAACTTCCCAGCAGCACTTGACAGAACTACACCTATTCTTTCCCATTTCCAAAGCAGTACAGAATTAATTACCAGTTCTATGGATCTATTGTAAGTATAATAGACTAAAGAGCTATCACAGACACATTTATTGTAAAAGCACAATCCCAAGAGTGTCTAGTAGAGGGCCAAAACGATTAACACAAATGCTTTGTCAGATCAAAGATAAAACCTGCACCGCCCAATTGAGGAATGAATTAGAACAGTGGGTTATCTTTCAAATTAACCAGGGCAGTTAGTGAGGAAAATTTCATGAAAGTGTAATTCTTAGCCTTTGTGAATCCACACAGCAGGCATTCTGCCAGCTGACAAGATGATGAAATTTTCATGCTTAAAAAAGCCCTCTTCATTTCCCAATTTAGATTAGCTAGTGTTTCTCTCTCTCTTTTTCGTCTATTTGCTCTTCTGCTGCAGAATTTAAAAAACCAAGATCAATCTTTCAAAAGAATAATGAACCACTGAAAAGAAACCAAAATCTCTGGATGTCATCTTTAAAAATACTATATTTGCAGTTTCAAAAAAGTAAGGAAGATGATTAAGATTTGTATACATTAATATTATTAAGCAATTCATAACTGTTGGAAACATGATGAATATGTTATTTGTGCAGCTGATAAAAATTCATTTTTAAATGGAACAAGACTGGTCTCCTGAACAAAGGACAGTATTTTACACAAAGGTGGATGTGTTTATTAAAATAGAAGAAACTACAGCAGACTTGCAAATTTTGATTTGCCCTCCTACATTATGTATCTTTTTATAAAAAATTTAAAAACAAAAACAAAAAAAGAAAAACAAGTAAATTGGTAGCTATTTATGAGCATTGTCATAATGGTGGGCAAGTAGATTTTGTACCTAGTAAAGTCGAGTTTGATAAATTTAAGGCATTCTGATAGAATAAAGGGGAAAAAAATTAATAGTATTAACCCTTAAAATCTGATTCAAAGCACACTGTAATAAACAGAAAAAGATTCCCACTCGTTTCAAAAGATTTTTGACCAGGTTGTAAGAAATTATAAAACTTAGCACTGCTGCCTACCTAAAATGTAGCTAACTATATTTTTTGATTACAAGAAAAGGCTCCTTTCCCACATGCTTAGACTTCAGTAATATGTGCAGTTTTACCCACAGACAAACAAAGCAATGTTTACCATACAAAACAAAATACAGAGATACAAATTAAACAATTTAATTTTCCTATTTTAAATGTATATGCGTCTGTCTGAAGGGCAGTCTTTCCCATAGGGGTCTGCTATACATAGTATCAAAAAGAGTAATCAAATGTTTTGCTCATACTGTTTCTTCTCCTCAACTACTCCCATGTGTGTTGTTGTAGTTTATAAGATTATGTATCTATTAGCCCAAAATCCATTTGAAAATTTTCAACTCCAGCTGTTCCACAACTAGTATAAGTACTAGGTGGAAGAGAACCAATGCTCATGGCACCTGCCTATCTGTTATTCCAATTCAATGAGAGTTCCTTTTTCAAGACTAAATAAATCATCTCATTCAGAAGTCAGATCTGAAAGTACAGTCATCCCCCTAAGTCCTGAAGATTAATCACGACACTTAGCATTCACATTCATATAACTCTTTTTAACCTACAAAATACAGTCCAAATAATAAATAAATCTAACACTAAACTCATCATACCATATATACCTACCAGCAGACCTATCTATATTCAAACACTCATAATTACATTGCTGTAACTTCCATTAGAGGGAGCCCAGTATGAACTTTTATTCAATCACCATTTGTATGGACCATGGACCACGATATTAAAAAAGGCAGAATATAACGAAACTTGCAATTAAGTTTTGTAGTTGTTTAAAATCAAATTGCAAGGTGTCATTGCTTATTACCTGATTGTATAATGATGGGGAACATGCCTATACTGAGATATTACCAACATGGACAGACAGAGGTACAATAGCTATTCTTTCTGCTTAACATGAGATCTGAAATCTGGATGTAATTTTACCCAATTAAAATACCTACCAATGTCTTCACCTTCTAACAAAGTGACTAAATTTAACACTAAGGATCTATTGGGCTCCTTCTAAAAACAGGATCTTAAAATAATTGCAAATTCTTATTTACAAGTTCAGAAACTACCTGTTACCAGGAAATTAAGAGCGAAGTGTTTACTTATTAGTGTATCAATACACAATATACACATTTTTTAAACAACCCAAAAATCCAGTATTACCTATCAATTATAACTAATATTAATATTTCTACTACTGTAATTTTCTGTAAACATGTTCTGTAATATTAAACAAAGTGAGATGTCAGTTTGCTAATGTAGTTATTCGAAGTTATATTGTTAAAGGCAGTCTCACTTTCTTCATTCAATTTTAGATACCAAGGGCCTTTTTTCAGAAATTAAGGGCACCTGAAATATCTATTTGCTTCCAGTGGAATATTGTGTGTTTACCAACTCTGAAAGCTAGGCCTGAAATTACATATCCAAAACACTGAAGGACCTGGAAGTTTGAGGACACTTCCAAACATCTGGACTACAATGGCTATGTATAGCTCTAAAAATGAAATATATTTTAAAATGTATTTGTATTTTGAACACATTAAACGTATTAAGTGTAGCAGAGAAGTATATTTTTTCCTAAACAGCAACCATTAAAAAAACCTTAATGTTTAAAAAAATACCAAATTCTCTTATCTTCTGGTCCATGATCTATTTAATATTCATATTACTACCAGAAAGAAAAATGGGACATACATACACACACATTTCACTGAATGTACAATCAAGCATACTTCAGTTCATATTAAGATGGCCTGTGAGCTATAAAAAATAAACTAGTTAGTTGCAGGACACCTGAATACTCTGATAATTAAAGTAGATGTTTCCAGTTTCATAAACTGAACACAAGAACTAAGCAATATCTTCTTCAATCTGTCAGTGACCCCTTACTGAAATTCTGAAGAGCTGAATTTCAACATTACACAGCCCTTTGCATGCTATGGGACAGAGTGATAACCATTGTGCTTGTAATGTGTTGGGTTTGAAAGCTAGACTGAAAGACGAATAACCCAAAGAGCAGTAATTTTTTTTCTACAATCCTTTAGAACATCCTTTGGACAAGGCCGGTTTTCTCATATTAGTAGGATGTTCATAATACAACATCTTGAAAAAAGATCTGATTTAAAGTTATTATTCAGCTCCCCACTTCATAGATTCCCCCCCCCCTGCCAAGTACAGTAATATATTTGAGTCAGTTCACTTTTTCTTAACATTTTAGAATATAAAAAACCCACTATGTTTGTAATATGGCTGACACCTAGTCTAAATGCAAAACTTAAGATATTCTTATCTATCAGATATTTAAAGCAAAGTAGTTTATTATTACTATTTATAAGAAAAAGGTTTTTAAATTAGAATTTAAGATCACTGATCAGTTGTAATGACAAGAAAAACCACCATATTAGTTATAGGGAAATGTATTTTTTCTTTTTCTTTAAGGTATTGTAAAGCACGTTAAATAATGAATAATTTCTGTCACAATATGAAAACTGAAAACCCATTAGAAACTTGCATTTAAAATTACAAAGAATAATTTCTGGATACTTACGTTATAATATTTTTTTAGGTAACACCTAATATCCAAAAGTAATTTGTTGTTCATTTGTGTAACATGGCAGAAAGGGAGCTCATTACATTCTTTCTTACTGCATTGTTGCAAGCTGGGTTCAAGAAACTGTCCCTGCCAAAAAAAATAAGGTTTAAAAAACAAATCCCAGGACACTAGGTACTTATGACAAGAAAATGCATATACAGTATACATAAAGACATGGACTTACAATACACAAACTATAAAAGTATACATATACACATCACAAATATACAAAATGTGCAAAAATACAATATATTTTAGAACCATAAATATACTTGACATGTGTTAGGCCCTCTCATTACATTTGGACACTCCCTCTCCCTAAAGAATCATCTCCAACAAGACTCATAGCCTTTTTACACTCTCCTAAAACTAATGTCATTTGGAGAACTTACCAGATCACTTGCCTCAAGAGATTTTATTCAACTAGTGAATAAAATAAAGTAGTGAAATCTATGGCAAAAATCAATCTCACTGAATGAGCCAGGCTTCTCATTTTATCAACTACACCAACGTCTTGCCCATTCTAAGACTACTGATCAGTCTTAGGATGGCTGAAGATGTGCTTGCAAGAGTTTAAAACAAGGTCTTCTTTTTGTTTCAAGCTTATACTCATTAAAAGCAGAAATAATAAATAACCATTGTAGTTAAACACCATAGACTATATTGGATTGGTCTATCAGAATGTTCAAACATGTTTGTGTAATGGACTTTTTCTGATCCTAAGGGCCTGTGTATGCCTGAGGACAAGACTAAGGAGCATACCAATAACATACAGAATGTGTATTACATCCCAAAATGGATGTCATGTAGCAGTCTTAGTCCAGTGCTAGGTTCCCATGAATAAGACCTCTGAGCTCTGCTTAGTGGCACGCACCCAGTGCCACAGTAAGGACTTGTTTTAGGATGTAGCACACACCTGGTGGGCTTCAAGGTAGCACTCCTAATGGACGCGGACTTTTGATGATGCAGACATGCCCTTGGAACTGACTGTAGACAGCTGATGTTAAACCAGTGAAATTTTCATGATCAATGAACTCCTCAAATTATTATAATAGTTTGCGAGAGGTTTTTTCTGTTAAGACTTAAAGTCTATGCTTTTCTAATACATTCTAGCTGTATCCTCCACCCACAACACTAAGCAATTCCAGGTGGAAGAGATTTTAGAGCTTGACATCCTCTCTTCTACAGTTAGCCCATCTGCAAGTTGTCAAGCCTCCGTGCAATTAACTATCTTATTTACAGCTGTAATGAAGCAAAAGTCAAGGATTTACAAAGTATTGCTGATCTGTGTCTGTCTTTTCTTCTCACTTGCTTCCAGTAACTGCTTTGTTTTGATTCAAAAAAATGCAAAACATCTGCTGTTTGTCCAAATTAACTTAAAATAATTACTTTTAATTTAGATAAAAGATTTATTTGCTTTAATTTTCAAGGTTTCCATTATTCTGCAGCCTGCTAATTTGCCAATGACTAATACATGCATAACATCGCAGTGGAGTTAAATACTTGGCTCTGTTTCAAGTTCTGATCCAAGGTCAGAGATACATTTTTTGGCAGAACTTCTTGACAGGAATGTACCCCTATGACTTTTTACGTCCACTATACAAAGACAGAAGGAAAGATAACAGAGAAAAACCTTTTGTCAAAAAGAAGGGAAGTGGGTTGTAAAAAGATAAACAGAGATTTTCAAAACCACTTTGTTCCAATTAATATGATTTAGGATTAAAAAAAAATGTCATTGCTACAGACAAACTTCATTAAATGGAGAATTGCAAGTTACTCAGCAGTTGAGATAAATACTAAAAATAAAAAAAATGTGCTAACTACCATTTGTAAACCAAGGCAGTTAGATTAATGAAGCCAAATGGTCTGATACTTGCTGCCAGACTACAGTATTCCAGACTACAACGTATAAATGCAAAAGACTTGAGCACTGACATAACAATCTCTCATCCAAAATTATCAACAAGAGTGTCTTCGCCTGCTTCAAATTCTAATAAGCTATATTTGAAAAGCTCTCCCTTCCCTCCTCCTCTTTTTTTTTTTTATCATGCAAAAACATTTTTCTTCTAAAGTGAAGTACAGAAATAAGAGATTAAAACTAACCGAACCATCAAAGACATTGTCATAAATGTTCTCTGTTCCACACTTTGGGCAGGGAAACTTGAATCTTTCACAATCCCTGTATTTCTCTTCATCAGTGAGCTGTGCTAAGCCACCAAGAAAAGCATCATTCTCTTCATCTTTATGATAATGATGATGGACTTTGAATTGGGAAGGTTCCAGTCCTATTAATCAGAAATAAAAATTGCAAACAAAGACCAATGTGAACAATTCAGCTATGTTATTTTTTTTCCTTGTGGATTCAGCAGGAAGAGGAAAATGTAAATTCAGATAGTGAAAAATCTATATTCAGGAAAAGATTGCTAAAAATATATATATACATACATTTTACAATTTTTAACCCAAGATGAAGGTTCATGTAAGATGAACAAAATCACTTATCTTTTTACACAAGATTGCTTTATAAATAAAACAAGCACACTGCATTATCTATCATGGGAGTATGCAACAGAACATTTTGTTTCTGAGGAAACCACTCCTAGTGGATGGTTTTATTGTTATTTTCTTTTTAAGTTACATTGAAAATATTTCAATAAAATGTGCATCATTATTAAGAAACAGTCTTTAAATCAAAATGGTACCATTAAAACTGAAAACAGAGAATAAAAACCCCATTAAAGAAATGCGGGTGCACAGCTATTACCAACTCCTTCAAGTCCGTACACAACTGCCAACTCTGATTTCAATGCAGTGGTCGATTTCATTTTGGCTCAGTGGTTAACAGCATGTAGGTTTCAATCTAATGCAGTGGTTAAAATTCAGTAGTAGCATTTAAAAAGGTAGTACTGGAGACAAAACGCTTTATATTTGGTTGACAGAACCCAAGCATTTAAACAAATAAAGTCCTAAAACTACTGATTTCATTACCAAAAGAAGGGGGAAGGGTCATTTTTCCTAGCAATGCAATTGTCAAAGTGACTTCAGTGAATTCTATATTTTTGGCATGTTTTTAACAACATGCCTAATCATCATTATCATCTTTTTAATTTTTTTTAAAGCAAGTATGTATTTGATCTGTAACGTTCGCTAGAATTAAAAATAAGAATCTAGATAAATGGCCATATCAAAATTTATATTCTAAAGAACACACGTGAGAAATGTTGAGGAACTATGGCTGAGTTTAAAATAAAAGAAAAACATCCAAGAAAAAAAGGATACCCTGTAGAAATGTTTTATAATAAACTGAAAGTTTTTATAAAAATTAAAACAAGCAGTAAACACGTTCTCTTGTAAAGCGTGACAATAATTAAGCATTGTATTTAAGGAAGTTGAAAAAAGATTCACATTTAATTTAATTTCTTCCTTATAAAGTTAACGAAGTCTTTGCTCTACTTAGTGGAGGACATATAACATTCACAGAACTAAAAAAATAACTTGACAAACATTTCCGTTAACTTATACCAGCAAACTCAACACCATTTTCTATGGAGTTTCACTATGTAAAAATACTCTATTATTTATCATTTTCATAATCACTTTTTTTTTAAACAAAGTGCTAAATGACAGTTTAACCTATTTAATTTCAATTAAAAACCTCTTCTCTGTCACATTTTTTCTTTTGATTATTGAACAATTACAGTACATAAAGGCTAATATTCTATACCATGTAGACTCTTGCACAATATAAACCTCACATTAATAGGAATAGCCATATGTTCTATTTTGCCCATGGTCCCTTGAGAGAGACAGCATGTTTTGTCAAATATTAAATAAATCAGTGAGTATATTTTTTAACAAGGCAAGACATTCTGCAACAGACTTGGTAGGTAAGTTTTAAATAAAACTTTTATCACCCCTCTTTAACACTTTCTTTAACATTTAAGATTTTGTCTTAAGGAAAAAAAGCACTAAGACATATTTTATTTCAGAAAGAAGGCAATAAGGATATGATATGAACTGTAAAAAGTGACGATTATGTAAAAGATGGCCGCAAGTATTTTAGAGGTGCAACAATAAATTTCAGTCCAAAATGCATCTTCAATTCTTTCTGAAAATATATTTGACTGTACTTCTAGAATAAATTATACTACATAAAACTTAAAGAAAATCATATTTTGCCCTTTCTGAAGAGGGGGATGGTGGTACAAGAAAAGGGAAATGGGTAAAAACTAAAACAAATTAATAACTTAGCTCCACATTTTAAAGTTGATAACTACTTCACTATATAACATTATTAGCCAGTAGGTGCAGCAAAGCCACGCAGGAATTACGGTGAGGAATTTAACAAGGAATATAAAAACACACAACTTTCAGCATGCAAAAAGTCCCACTGAAATTAATGGGATAACAAGTGCTGTAAAGCAGGTTCCTAGCTTTATTACCTTGCTGTACTGGGGCCTATATTATCTATTACTTCCTTTCATGGATGATTACTTGGTTCACTTAATCCATTTCAGCACACTAACCAGCAAACTCTCATTGGAGGGCAGATTATCCTATTTATCACACAAAATTTAGCCTAAAATATCCAAAAAAATAGGGAAATGTTCCTCTTGCCTTTGTATCACTTTTTAAAAATGAAAGAGCCCAAGAATTGTAAGTAATAAAAGCTTATCTTTTCATAATACTGAAAAAATAAGATGTGCTTCCTAAATATTTCAGACTTACAAGAGAAGTTTTAAGTATGAAGTTATTATCACTAGAGATGCTATGCATTATGGATCAACTTAACCTTAAAAAGGTAAAAGTATGAATGCATGATTTAAAAAGAATATACTCCTTCAGAAACTAAAAAATGATGAAAAACTCATGACATTTACTATTATGTGACCAAGATGTACACAAAGAGAGAAATCTGGAAGTTGCCATTGAGCACAATAATACAACTGTTAGAACCTTTAGTGAGTAACCAGAAAAAAAAATTAAAGCATTTAATAAACAGACAAAACTTCAAAATATTTTAGTGCATTTTAGTTGAAACTTCTGCAGGTGCCTTTTGGGAGTGGGGATTCCCTCCTCAAAACTACAAGCGGTGAACATGCACAAACCACAAATGTCAGATGAAACTTCAATTTTCCAGGCAACTCCTAGAGGTAGCTAAATAGATTTATCAATTTCCATAAATTACTTAGGTTTTTTTTAAATTGAGTTTAGCCTAACTCCTATATACCTTTACTGGAAGATATGAATGCTGAAAATTTTATCTGCTTATGTCTTTGCTTATTAGAGGTTTTGTAAAACAAAAGGAAAAGAGTATCTGGTACTGCCACCTAGAGGTTAGGAACGTGAATTTCTATTAAAATCCCATGGAGCATAAATGGAAACAAACACACTTTAATTACAGAATTATTCTGATTAACAAAACCCCACCAAGTGTTAACTCTAAACAATTTTCTTAACTGAAGAGATAATGACAAAGAAGTCCCTAGTATAAAAATTCCCAACTAGATAACACAAACTTTAAATAACTTAGTTAAAATAAAGGGACATTGTACTAAGTAAATTGCTTGAATAGGAATCCTAAAAGACAGCTATGTATAGTCAAAACACTGGAATGGCTAAAAACCTGATCTGGTTAGAAAAGTGGAAAAGATGTCAATATTCTTTTACTATGCCCAAATAAAATGCTGTAACATCATGAATCTGAGACAGAACATACCAGTTCACATATTCAGTCCCTCTCTATAAAAGTCGGAAGGGTTAATTAAAAATTGATGATCTAATATACTTATGTAAAGTATTGTCTCTTATTGAGCCAACCTGTATATTTAGTAGAGATTTTAGTCAAGCTTTCAGGCATCTGGCATACTCCCCCAGCTTGATGCCCAAAAGCTTTTCTGACATCTCACAGAACTATATAAGGTGGTCCAGTACTTCACCTCACAAAAGCTGGTGGTTCTCACATCCTATACCATCACAGCTCCACCACTACCACCACCTCCTCTTCTTTCAGATATTTAAAAAAATGTGCTTAGTACACACCAAGCAGTAAATGTAGTTAAAAGAAAGATTAAATAACTTGCGTTCCAAATGCACACGTGCACACACATACAGACCCTCCTCTAAGTTCCAAATCCCCATTTCAAGCAAAAGCCTGCACCTCATTAACAAATTCTGACCATCAAGACCACATAAAGGCATTATACAATAGAGTTCCTTTCACTTTACAGAGGAGGTCAGCCACCTACAGCCTGCAAGGCAGATGTGGCCTGCCAAGCAATTTCATCCAGCTCCCAAAACCCAGATATTGGTGTTGGGAGAAAAGCCGTGGTGTTTACCATTAGCAACAATTAACCAGCAGCTGGGTTGGAAGCGCCAGACTATTTCAGCCTGCCACTCCTAAAAGGTTGCTGACCTTTACTTTACAGCATCAAGAGCTCTAAATCTGTTATGTTAGCTCACATTTCTCATCTGGTCTCTGCAGTGAAGATACTGTGGAATGCAAGGTTACCCAGTAATATATGTACATTGTATAGATGAACATGTCTTTTTAATTAAGGCTGAAGTAACCAGAATTTATTAAAGTGCTCCCACACTCTGTGGTTGACTAACTACATATTTTGTCAGGCAGTTAGTTTGGAAATTGCTATTATAAATACTTTGAAACTATCTTTTCTATTTAAAAGAGATTTGTGAAATTATTTTGGTAACTCAAACCAATGGTTTTCTTCTACCCAAAAGAGTCATAGGCAGAAGCCTACCAAAAGTAAAATATCTCCTATCAAACCTATGCAGTATTATTAGCCTAACAGAGATTACTGTCCTGACTTTTCTAGACTTTACAGGATACATACAGGATTGCTCAAAATGTCAAGCATTAACAATATGGGACCAGCATCTGGGTGAGCTTAGGAATAATGGAATCTCTCTCAGGGACATTATATGGGCACAGGAAAATTCCCATTTATACAGCAAAATACTTTACATAATTTACAGTTATAGGCTCTGAACAACAGTACAAACTAAAAATACCCATATCACAATCAAACAGCCAAGATGCACTTATATAGTTAAGTTAACACTAGAAACTGTTTGTTGATTTAGAAATATAAGAGTAGTTAGTCTATAAGATGTCACGCCCTGCCTTCTTAGAAATATCAGTTCTGGCTTTTGTTGATTTCTTCCAACAAAAGCCCTAAAGTAGATAAAATTACACCAACAGGCACTTTCTTTTTGCCAAGATAGTTTATTTAACTTGCAAAATTGTACAAAACTATCCTGGCAAAAATACTGCATGCCAACAGTGTACTTATACTCATTTTGGATAAGCGCGTAACTAACTTTACTGCATACCACAATGTGAGTCCTAAATTTCTGCCTGTTGCTTACATTATAATATGCATATATTAACTACATAAATGGCGCATGCAGAAATTCAGGGAGGCTAGAGGGAGATTAGATAGAGTTAAAAATGGCCACCCGATCTAAGGTAAATTGCGATGGGGAGGGCTCATGGGACAAGCATGCTGCGGGGGAGAAGGGCGGGTTGGAGGGATCACAAGAGCAGGCAGGGTCCACAGGATGGATTGGGAAGGCAGGCAGGTCTGCAAGGGTGTTGGTGTGGTCTGGGACTGTTTGGTCAAAGGGGCTCGTAGGTCCGCCAGAGGGTGCAGGGCTCTCTCACCCACTCCCTGGAACCAGGGGCTATTTTTAGCACCCAACCGACCCATCAAACTGACCCCCTTCATCCTACCCAGTCCTCTACCCACCCTGATTTACTTGCTCAGCTCCTGTCACTGGCGAATGCTGGTAAAACTGGCACCAGGAGTAGCCTGAAGGAAGAGAGGTTTGGCAGGCTCAGGAAGGGCTGGCTAGTCCATGGAAGGTTGTCTGTCTGGGGAGGGAAGTGTCTGGATAACCTGATACTAGGTAGGGGGTAGGAGGAGTGCAGCCCCAGAGCTTGGGCCAGCAGCTGGGTTTTCCCAGCCCTGGGGCTGTGCTGGAAACTGTTCAGAAGTTCAGGACAGTTAGATGGCCAATCTGATCTAAGTTAGGTGTACCTTGAAGGTAGGGTTAACTTAGGTCAGGTCAGACATTTCAGACTGATCTAACTGTTCTGAACTTCTGTACAATTTGAACTTAGATCTACCTAACTAGTATAAGGTCCAGACCTGGGTGACCTAAGTTAGATCAGGTGGTCATTTTTAACGTGATCTAACCTCCGCAAATGTCTGCACCTAGCCTCAAGTACAGGCCTCAAGTACCTGTATAGCCTCAAACTGCTCAAGTGCATGGCATCTTTCAGCCCCACTGTCTACTCTGTAATGCAATTGCACCCAGGTTAATTACATTAAAAATGATGAAGGGGAAGCAGCTCAAGCTTTGAAAATGATGGAAGCTATGCAGTTTTGTGGGGCTGCTCATACAGTGCTGCATAACTGACAGTGCAGCGTAACTGATGAGCATTGCTTACGTTAATTTCATGTAAGTGCATTCTCTGGATATGTGCAGTCACAAGTCTATCCATGTAACTAAAGCAAAACCTGTTAAGATTAATACTCATAGTTTTAGCCACAGGGCTTTATTTTTTTCTAGCAGAGTAGCCATTAGTAAAGGAATAAATGTTTGAGAGCATTATACTGAAGACTATTCTACATGGCAAGGGGCTGCACCTCCTTCACACCCCACATCTATTAAGGAAGAAATCTGACCATGGAATGACGAGTGTTTACTGATAGTGAAGAAGTCATCACTTCTCTCAAACACATCTGAAAAAACATTAATATAAATGTTCTAGTATGCCTTGTCTTTTTGTGCTGTTCAACACCAGGCAGCCAAATTATCTGAATGGCTTGTCTTCTGTGTGTAAAATTTAAGGATCTTATCCATAATGAAGGCAAAATCCATCCTTTATTCATCATATTTTGAATTTGGATTGCCTCTTGATTCAGAGTAAGATGGAAGTTCTTCTTGAAATGAAGACGGACACTATTATTAGGGGAATTCTTCAGGGGGAAAAGAAATAAAACAGAAAATGCTGCAATTTCTCTCAGCTTTCTGGGTGAAGCAATCACATTCAAAATGACACCTTCACCACAAAGAAGTTGAGCGGTCATTAGGTAAATACAGGTCTTATATACTTTTGAACATCATTAAGCTTCAAAAGCGGAGAGAACACCACAGCAAGTGAACATGACAGAATTTGAGCTTCTGTTGTTGGCTACTCTACAAAAACCACCTTATGAAGGGATAAGATCCCAAGAGACAATATGAAGTAGATCCTAAGACAGCAATAAATAGAAGGTTTTGACCTTTTGAAAATAGTGCTCTCTCTCTAAATTATTTACTCTGGGACCATGGATAACAATTTAATCTGGTCATCCAATATTTTTCTTACTAGACTGTGAACAAGCAAAGTGTAGAAGAGAGAGTGATTTTCAGGAACACTGAACTTGAATCTCTCTAAAAGATTATCAGACTTCCTACAAAATCCAAAGATAAAGACAAACTATCATCAAGATCCTAAAAAATAAATATTCTTTAGCTAGTTTTCTACATACTGTGAATTTGTTTAAATATTCATGGACTGAGGCTCCATTCTCCATCACTTAGGTTGGAAGGGTTGAATGTGTCTGCTGTGATACTGAATTTACCAGTTTCATATGTGCATGGGTGTAAAGACAACAGCAATGTTTTCCCATTTCTTTCTCTATGGTTGAGGTGGCACACTGAATGTAGCGTAGAAAAAGGAACTGTTTCATATAAAGTAGGAGACTTGAAAATGTTCCTTGATCTTTGCATCTAGTTCAGGGGATCCCAACCTTTTTAGGTTGAGGACTGCATTTTTAAGCTGTGGACCAGAAGTGACCATAGACCAGCAAATTGCAGACCAGCAGCGATCAGCAAACTGTGGGCAGGCAGCCAACCCTTTTTTATATTCAGTATAAAAAAGGGTTGGCTGCCAGTCTGCAGTATGCTGGTCACTTCCAGTCTGCAATTTGCCGGTCTACAGTCACTTCTGGTCTGGCAGTCAGCCCTCCTGCGGACCAGCAGCCAAACCTTCGTGGCCTGGAACTGGGCTGCAGCCTGGGGGTTAGGAACCCCTGATGTAGTTCATACTGCATTCCTCATTAAAATGTTGTAAATCAGACCAAAACAGTGGAATACCATGAGAGGTAAACAAGGTCAAATTCACTGGATATTGCATTTTACTGAAATTCTTCAAAATGGAGGACTGGTCTTCTGAGAGGAAAGTTCTTGGACAATTTATAGGGTTAGAGGAAAACAGGGCTTAAGGCATTAGGTAGAACAAAAACCCATTAAACTGACAGCCCAAAAGACTTGACTGGTGAACAGAACAAACTAGAGACATCCTAATCACTGTAAAAAAAAACATTTTCTGATGCCTTTCAAAGAAAATATATGGCCATCACAACTATCATAGGAAGGTCCCAGAGTAACTAGACTCTGAAATCATTTTAGATTACTCAAGGATTCACAACTTTGATTACTTATGGAAGAATAATATCTATCCTATTATGCAGGACCCTGAAAAAAACTAGGGTCCCATCAGCCAACTCAGTTTAAATGTTACAGATGAAGTTTTGCCAACATCAAAATAAGAAAACTTCAGGTGCCTGAAGAGATCAAACTGAACATATCTGGTTGTTATTTCTGCTCAGAGGCCAGTTAGAGGCCAATAGTTGTATATATATGTTCTGGTCTCGAAGAACTAAAGACACCTACAATACAGATATGATACTAGACCAGAAAAGAGATTCCATCTTGAATTTACTGCACTGCAAAAAGTGTCTGTATTTAATGGATGATCTTAAGTTATGTTCTGTTTTTAATATCTGACCATTTCATTTAGGTACCTAAATAGGAGTTTAGTTCTCCTGAACATCTGCCTCATCTATGGATGTTGAGCATTTCTAAATTCTAGTCAGAAATCTGTAATGATAGCACAATAAAGTTTGAGAATCGTCTCCTTGCTTGATTAAATAAATGGTTACGTCAGAAACAACTTTAAATGCTTTACCTACCTGACCATCACCAAAATGTCAAGTTCCCTCAATAATAGAATCATTATTTTTTTTTAATTTTGTATTTTTTGACATAGGAGTCCCAGATCTCACTTACCATTAAGAGCTCATAACTGTTTATTATTCGTGTCTAGGAAATATTTTTTCTAATAGATGTATATGTAGTCATGTTTTCAATGATTGTATGAAAAACAAACCCGCATTTAAGGAAGATTTGTGAGCAACTTTCAAATTTTTGGTATTTTCCCTCTAGATAGGAAACTACTGCAAGGGAAAGGGATGTCTTTTTGTATGGGTCAGGGTAGAAAAAAAGTGACCTCTATTACTTTTGAAGTCTTCTAAAGAAAAAAAATCTTCCAAGAAAAGGAGCATCTGCCCCTCACAGGCTGAATGAAAAGTAGCAATTCTATATTTTATTGTTCTATATCTGAAAAAGGATGTCCTTTTGTTACAGTCTAAAAAGATCAAAGCTTGAATACCTATTTTTTTCTGGAAAGATGCCAGAGTGTGCTTAGTTCATAACTGCTTTGCATGTTTTAGCAATTTAAAGAAAATCTTGGGAAGATACAATATTGTTGACATTTGTCAACATTCCACTTCTAAATTCAGAGCTAGCTTATGCAATCTTCATCCGTGGTAAAAAACCCCTAACAAAAAAACAAAACCCTAATCACATGGACATTCATGCAATACAAACATTTTTTAGACTTGAGAAGACTATGGGATAATAAATTATACCACCTTCATTACATGAAAAATACTAGAATGCAAGTTTCTAAACATCTTCGGGTCTTCAATTCAAGTCCTGCATATTTTTCCAACCACTTTAAC
>NW_017729032.1:187725490-187729844 GCF_001723915.1 Gavialis gangeticus | reverse complement strand
ATCCACTCATGCAAATAAGCATACAATCAGATCCTCGTTAATATGCTTTTTATGCACTGGACAGAACGACTGTTTTTCCCCATCAAAGACTGATCTGGAAAACAGCATCCTTCAATAGTCCTATTAAGAAGTGGCACACATTACTTTCCCTCACTGCCTCTCCTAGAGTTCTTAAGATTAAAGGAAGTTTCTGATACCTACCTAACCATGTTGCAATGAGAACAGAATCAATTCCATCTATGGGCTCGCAAATTCGAGCCACTACTGGATGTATTTGTTGCGACAGGTAGTATTGAGTATCAATAGTAAGATTTTCTTGTTTCTGCAGCTGTTCTGGAGCATATGCTCTCTGGCTGGCACTCAGATTTGATCCATCCTAAAAGGGACATAAACAGACAGACTATATAAAAGCCACATCCAGGCTGGAGGTCAAATTAGACTTTAAGCTTTGTAACGGTTTAAAAAAAAACTTACCCAACAGAATCTACGTTACATATATAATTCAAGTTCAATGAAAATAGGGAAAACATATTACATAATTGTTGCTGGTATCAACCATCAAGTTCAAGACTGCAAATACATATTGTATTATTGGAACCTATGGGTGTAGTCAGTAAGAGTAGACAAAGTAAACAGTCCCATCTGTCAATTCCAAAATACTAAATGAAAACATACTGTAACCATCCCTCAGGTTAAAACTATGCAGAGGTCATGCATTCTAGATCACTTTACATTAGACACGGTGCGCTTATCGCTCCACATAACCAGCAGATTCCAAATCATGGTAAATTTGCTAAAATATAAATTAAATGTCCAGTAGTTTTGGAGCCGTGAGCCAACGCAACCCAGCTCAGGGCCACCACAGGCTGGGGCTACCAACCCGATCTGCTACTTCTGCTTCATCGCCCTGCAACACAGCATGCACCCAGCCCACAGCTCCATGAGCCAGATGCAATAGACCTGCAGCTAGATCCAGCCTGTGGGCCATAAGTTGCCAACCCATGGTACAGCCAGACAAAAGATACAACATAAAATGAAACAACTGGAAGAGAAGTTAAGAAATGAAGACTATTTTGTTCAGAAGTTTATACATGAATAAAACTGGGTTGTTGGAGTAGAAACCAACATGCACTAAAACTCTAGTGGGGGGAGAGGGGAGGAGAAACCAAATATTTTCAGGAAGATGCGTCTTAAATCTGAAAAGTACATATGCTTGTGGGAAAAGTTAATTTTTTAACAAATGCCAATTAAGATAGGCATAACTGAGCTGAAAATAGGAGCTGTAGTTTTAATAAGTAACAGGTATTGGGAGTAAAGCATAAGGGGATTTACCTCAACCAGCTCACTACATTTACCTGTATGTATTCTAGGGTTTTATCTAGTACATCTTGCCCAGTAGAATCACGGCCTCAATGTCTTTTGTTTAATCAGGGTCATCAGTCTTTGTTTACTGATAATGCTTTTTTACTCAGAGCAGAGCTAAAACTTTATTGTTCTTTCTAATAAGGAACACTTTATAAAATTCAAAGCAAAATTAACTTTGACTATTCAAAAGCATCCAGCTGTTTTGCAAAAATAATTGTCATGCAATGACTTCAGCTCCCTTCTCTCACCAATTACATTTTTCTTCACCATTGTCTTGTCTCAGCCATGCCCATTTTCCAGCTTTCATGAGCTCCACAATCTTCCCTATGATGGGCTGAGCATAGACATTAAATTGAAAATAGTATTTTTTTTAGTGTTTAAACAGAAAAAAATGGACTGAAACAGGGGTCCACTATAGGTAATCACTTTTCCAGTTCTGCTGCTTTGAACACTGATAATATCCAGTATATTACAGTCTGCAAGATTCATATTTATTTTACTACAAATCGAAAGTGTGGAAAATTTCACACGCTATCCTAGTGACTGTAGGGTGCATGTATTTATATGTTGTACTTCATATAAAAAGCCCCAAATTAAAAGATTATTTATATTGTGAAGTCAAGTACCCAATGCTAGGAAATGCCAGAGTTTATGCTGCTCAATACAACACAATTCTGCCCTCTAAGAATTGTGTATTTAACAGAGAATTCTGATACAGCTTTTAATTGACATGTTTAATCTTCCTCTTGTCCAACTTCCCTACTTCTTTGACTGCATAATATAGTAACTGATCAGTAGTCAATAATTCTCTTATCAGAAGAGGCAGCCCTACTGCTGTCTGTACAAGCCTTGATACAGATTCTGGTTTTAGGCCATGTTACTTCCATACAAATCAAACAGTCACACAGGTAGGAGTTAGCAGCACTGTGTAAAGCAGTCGTCCCCAACCTTTCTCCTGGTGGGCTGAATTGGCAGTGCCCAGTCCATCCATGGGTCGGATCCAGCCAGTGCTCCCGATCAAGCATGGGCATGATGGGCACCATCCGGCCACACAGAGGCAGGAGGCAGGCCAGCCTCAATGCAGCCCTGCAAGGGAGAGGAAAGGGGCATGGCCTGGCCACACCCCATGAAGAGAAATGGGGGCATGGCCCAGCCCCAATGGGAAGGAAGGGGCATGGCCTGGCTCTGGAGGTGGAAGGGAATATGACCTGGTCCCATGGGGAAGGAAGGGGGCATGGCCCAGCCCCAATCCAGCAGTGGTGAGGGACAGTCCAGCCCTGCAGGGGACAGAGACCAACTTGGCTCTAACCAGCCACACAGGGAATGGGATTTGGGAATTTGGTGGGGGGAAAGATGGCCACATTAATAGCTGTTGCTCTCCCGCTGCCAAATTTCTGGACCCATGGGAAGCTCTACAATGGCTCCACAAGTCACATTTGGCCTGTGGGCTGAAGGCTGAGTATCCATGATGTAAAGAATTGATTATCAAGCAAAAATGCAAAGGATGGCCTTATTTACTTTAACCCTAAGGACAGTAGCCTCAAAGCATATGCAGAATTCATCACCTAGACAGACATGTAGGCATGAAAAAAATGTTGGCCCAACAGCCAAGTCATTATAGAGAAACCTAGTCATTACTCTGGAAACCTGTCAGGATGTCACCTTAGCACTAGGTAAAAACTGATGTGAGCTAAAGGCATCAGGCAGAGCCTGAAGAAAGCCTATTCTATGAACTGAAGCCACTGCTACCAAAAATGGCCTTCCATTAAGCAACTGCATATACATGCATGCACTCGAAACAAGTACATGTGTATCTGCACACACAGCCTTGGCCAGTGCTGAAAAGCAGCTAGGGCTGGGACTTGAGAAGAAAGGTCCCCTGTTGAAAGCTATTTTACAGCCAACAATCAAAGAAGAGTAAATTGGAAACTTATAAAGTAACCAGTTCTGGTGTAATCATTTCAAGAAGAAAGTTGAAAAGTTGGAAGGGGCTCAGAGAAGAGCCAATGGAACAATTAACAGATTAAAACCTACCTCATAATGAAAGACATAAGGAACTCAAATTTATTTTGCTTAGAGGTAGTCAAGAGATGACTATGCTGGGAACAGAAACATGAAAATAGAGGCCTATCCAATCTAATAAAGCAAGGAGACAGAAAGATCCAGTAACAAAGACAAAGCACAGTTAGGTCATTAACCACTGAAATAAACTTACCAAGGTCCATAATAGAAAGTCCTTTACTGGGAATATTTTAATCATACTTGGTCCTCTCTTTAAACAAATGCTTTATGCTCAAGCAGAAATTAATTCAGGGAAGTCCTAAGGTCTGGATCATGCAAATGAACAAAGCATCATCACAATGGTCTTTCTGATCTTATAAACCATTGTCATATTTAATGCATACATAACTTAATAGTCCTCCTTTAAAATTCAGTACAATTATCAAGATAAAGAAAGTCTGTTTTCCTAGGAGCTGAGCAGACTTGATCTTCCGTCTCCCAAAATCTCACAAATGGTATTTAGCCGTAAGTCACAACATTTTTACCTGACAGATGACATACGACACTGTATCGCCTGATTTCACCTTTCGGCCTCCCTGAGAGTTTATCCACATGGCAACGTGCACATGTGGCAAGCTTTTTTTGTCAGGATAATCTTGAGGATCTTTTGTCAATGCCTAAAAGATCAAAGCAAAATATTTCTTTGAGATAAACATACTAATGACATGCCAGACAACTCTATGCAGTAAAAAAAAAAAAGGCAGTGGTAAAAGTAGCTAACTTCATCATCCTTCTATGTTCACCAGACAGCATATACAGAGCATGGCATACATCCAAAACACTGAAAATAGCGATCATCTTTCCAACATGTCAGGTTTTACATTCAAGTTTTTTGTTTTTTTTTGGGGGGGGGGGGGTTCTCACCCAGTATTCCCCCCCCTAAAAAACCCCCCCCCTTCCCAAAGGGGGGGGGCCAATGGGGGAGCCC
>NW_017729032.1:187714693-187725410 GCF_001723915.1 Gavialis gangeticus | reverse complement strand
TTGTAAGAACGTCCTATGATTTAAAAATTACTATCTGAAAAACAAAAACATAATAAAAACTCAAGCATAGTCAAAAATAACCAAATTGTTAAAAACTGAATTTAATACAAAATTTGAAAGAATACTGGTCTGTGACTGCAAAGGCTAATTCTAACTATAAAAGTAATACCTAATAAACTTTGTAACAGTTGTGTTAAAACGTTTGGGTTTGAATATTTTCAGGTTTTGAATATTTTCATACATTCAACATCATCTAAAATTTCACCATTAAATGTTTTTCCTTTCATTTCTATAATTATTTCATTTTTAAAATTCATTATTGCCATGCTCATTTGCAATTTTATCAGTATAATTTGTCAAGGTGTTTAACACTTAATATTTCAAAAGCAATAAAATACCAGAGTATGCAGTAATTAAACAGGAGATAATTTCTTGTTTCAAATTACAACTAAGTGCTAGTACAATATTTGTAGACATGTTGGTCCTCAACAAAAAGGCAGACAATAACTTTTAATAAAGAAAAGCTGACTATATTAGTACCAACATGAAAGCTTGCAAGTTTTCATTGCTACTTTATTCACCATTAACTTGTGCACCAGAAAGCAATCCAGTAAAGACAATGATGCTGTGGAAAAGCTGGGATAGAAAAGTCACTTCCCACATTGGGGTACAACCAGATATACAGAAAGAAATAAAATATGGTTATACAGTAAATATAAAAGGGTAACTACTTAATTAAAATACTTAGGGGTGACTCTTACTTAAAAAATGGCAGGACTTTTACAGTTATAATTGCATTCCTTTGATTGAAGAATCAGAATGGAATTAGATAATAGGTCAAAATATAAAATGTCATGGTTAGGTAGAATTGCAGCAGTTAAGACTCATATTTTAGATTGAATTAGTTTTCTATTTCTATAGTGCCAGCAAATCTCTTAGATTAGCAGTAAACTAAGATAAACAAATTTATTTGGAGAAATAAGAAACTTAGATCCAAAAAAATCTATCCTGGAAAAGCCTCAGCAAGGGAGATTAGTGGGAGATTAATGCTTCCAAACATTAAATATTATTATCAAGCCAGCCAACTTAGAAATATGGTTTACTAAGTAACACCAACTCACAATAAGTACTTGGTAAAGATAGAGCAAACCTACTGTTCAGCAGTCAAACTTAATATATAACCATGGCTAAAGAAATCTGCTAGACCAAATTCAATAATTACCCCTTTAAGAAAACAACATTGCATAACTGGGACAATACATATAAGTAATTAAGCTCATACCCATCATCTTTAGCACCTTTTCATAATAAAACCAAATTTACTACTAATAACTAATTAGGAAACTTTAATACCTGAGAACATATTGGTATAATACATTTTGGACAACTACTCAAAGAAAATATATTTAGCTCTTTTGAAGTAATACAACATACTGCAGGTGACATTAAAATCCTATTTTTCCAATATCTGCAACTGATACACTTCCATCTGTGGAAATTTGATAGTATTTGAGAAAATCTTGGTGACACTTACGAAACACAGGCCTATGTTCTGTGTTATATAAAGCAATTTTAAATAACCATATAGAAAAAAAAAACATTGTTTATGACAAAGTGAGCCAACGACACTGGATCAGAAATTAGTGCTGAGGAGGCCACCAGGAACAATGGGAGACCATTTGGAATAATGGTTCTCACACATTTATCTGCATGATAATAAAAGAAAAATTATATTTAAATCCTATATTTATAGTATCTTACCCCACTTAATTAAATGTATAATATAGGAACAGGCAGATTTTAGAGGGAGTGCAGTCAGTTAGGAGGGCTACTACATATGGTGGACAGGCTCCAGAATTAAATTGTTCTGGAAGAAGGTTGGAGATGTGGTGAGGGAAATAACAGGATGCAACTATCAGATAACTCTTTAGTATTCTTAATGAACCTTTGTGAAAACTCTGCAACATAGAAGTCATAATGAATCTTCTAGGGGCTGCAAGAATTAACAAATGACAAAGCCTGGAAGAGAAGTGATACCCTTAAAATCACTACTGATTTCAAAAAGTTTGGGAAGTTTTAGCAGTGGAAAAGCTGTCCTATTAAGTCAGTGCTCTCCAGGGGAGAAGGAAAAAAGATGCTTACTTGGAAATTTGTTGGAAATGTTTTGAATTTCCTAAAAAACTAATACTTAAGAACAAATTTGGAATACATTTAAAATGTAAAAGCAGAGATGAGCACAAGATAGCGAGATACGTATTATGCAGATTTCTAAGAAAAAAAGTAAGGGGGATCATTATATAGAGATGAAGAAACACAAATGCTTAACATTCATAGAAATGTAAAGGAACCGAGAAAGACTGAAAGGAAGAGAAGAAAAGAACACAAGACTCCTATGGATACTGACTTGGGTTAACGGGGCACTGTTAATAGAAGAAAAGTATCTGTCTTCACATCCAATACCTTAAAAATATCTTTAAATGTTAAATCTATTATTTGGTAAGTTGGATTTGTTAATAAATAAAGTGAAAAAGTCACTGCCTTTTGGAAGCTTACAGAAAGAGAAGGTTCATCAATAAAACATTTCTCCTGGAAGGAAAACAGCAAAGATATGGATTTTACTGCTGATTCACAAAAAGCCATAAACCAAACACTCCATAGGAAGTCTTCCCAGTTAAGGCAGGAAGTTCTGGCTCACTCTCATGTGCAAGTCCTAGGGGACTAATGACTGTCTGGCTCTGGTCCCTGTATTTTAAAACAACTAGTCCCAGATTTCTGGACATTTTTTTCAGGTTTTAATCTTTGGTTTATTTTACATGTCTAAAAGGGTTCAGAAACGGGATGGAATACAATATTGTCAGTTCTGTTAAAGAAAGCACATTCCATCACTGCACTCCTGAAGCATGGTTCAACAACCAAAAACCAGAATTTGGGATGCTAAAAAATTAAAGACACAGACAGATGTAACAACTTTAATTCAGCAGAAGGTGCCCGACTTTAAGCACATAAGTAATCCCAATGGACTTTCTTACCTATATAGTAACCTCTGAATCATGGATCACTTGCTTTTATTTTATTGCGGCACCTGGCTATGACTGGGAATACTATGCACTTTTACTGTTTATCCAATATTAATTATTTGAGGAATCTTAATAAAGTCACGTCTATGTCTGAAATGCATTCCTAAACTAGGTCTGAGGGGCTGGTTTCAGGTGAAAAAGAAGGAGGTAGAAGTAGATTATAATAAAGGAAACAATCCAAAACATGAGAATGAAGTGACTTCCTGATTTTGATTTTAGCCTCATCAAGATTTTGGGGTTCTTGTTTCTGTAAGGAAAAAGCTTTTAGGAAGGAGGATAAAAATTAAATTGTAAAAAACTAAAGACCGTGTTGGAGTAAAAATGATCAGAAGGTGAAGTATGAATACATATTTATAAAGGAATTATTTTCTCAAAAAAATGGTTTTAATAAATATTTTGTTTTACTATTTAGTTGCCCTGTTAAACCAAAAAAAGATTTTGCCCAGACACTAACCTCCTCCTAAGACACTTGAAAAAAAGGGTAAATGATCGCATCAATTTGCCCAGTTCAGAAGCATGGAACTGAGGACTGAATTGACAACAAGGCAACTGGAATGAAATAATTTTAATTTAATTTAATTTCTGATATGTTATTATGTCAAGGGCTAGTACCAGCACTGATTCTGGATTACTGATAAGAAAGATAAAAATCACAGGAAAAATATGAAAATAATTTGTCCCATGCATGAGATTTGTTTAACTATAAACTATAACATCTGAAAGCATCTATAACCGTAAGAAGGGTTTCTATTTTTAGAAAAGAAAAAAGAAAGTTAAAATAATCACTGAACAGCAGTTGATCAGTAATACCATTTACCTTGTTGATTTCAAATTGGCTTATTGGGACTCTGCCATTTGTCACATTTTCTCCTATGTCTATTAGCCTTCTTTGAATGTTTTCCACAATTATGTCTCGAGGCTGGTCGGAAAGAATCTGACCAATTATATAGCTGCAAAAAGAGTTTATTAAAAAAAATTAAAAATACAAACGATATCCTAGTTTTTAAAAGAAGGCTACACTAAATGTATCCTGCTCTCTCTAGGTTATCTTCAAAATGCAGAAACAAACTGAGGACAAATTTTATCTCAAAATTGTAAACTTCTCCTTTTTTAAAGTCATGCATTAATGTACTGAAAATTCAAGTTCCTGTTTAACCTTAAAACCATTTTAAATGAGCACCAAACTGCTCTTAATTCCCCAACCTTGTTTTGACATTTACTAATCTACAACAGGTACATAAGATGAAAGAAATTTAGAACATGAAGTTACTGCAAGCAAAAAGTCCTGCCTATTTCTGGAAAATCATAGCTGGAAGGTCTGCCAGCTGCAGTAGAGTTAGTCACTGAAGAACACTGACAAACATTTGTATAGCTTTAATTACTAATACATTCCTAACTTGGAGAAATTTGCTTCTATTATGATGTATCTTTTCTTAGAAAATGCAAGTCTTTTAAGAACAGTAAGCAAGTGTGTAGTGCATATTTACAAATATAAAGAAGCATTCATTTCTAGGCACATTTAGAAACATAAGTTATTTAAACTAATGTTTTTCAAGAGGCTGCACGAAACAAATTGACTCAGCCACTAGATGACCACCTCTTGGTCCAATCAAGAGTATTCTTCCTTCAGAACTAATAAGTTGAACAAGAATGGCATTGTGCAGTATTATGCATAGTAAAAATGCTCCCCCCCCCGGCAAATAATCAAGTACTGATAAAATGTATCATCTTTTGAGAGAAAAATAAAAAGGTATCTGAATTATTAAACAAGGTTTTTCAGGGCAGGGACCATAACCTCTTTGTTTAGAAACTGCCTAGCAAATTAGTATATTCTGCCTCCTATAAAACCGTCAGTCAAAATGTTACGCATCCAGGTCTGGGCTCCACACTTTAGGAAGGACGTAGAAGCCTGAGAGAGTCCAGAGGAGAGCCACATGCATGATCAGAGGTCAAGAGAGCAGGCCTTATGAGGAAGGGCTAAGAGCCATTCCACTCTTTAGCTTGGAAAAGTGTAGGCTCAGGGGAGACTTGGTGGCAGCCTATAAGAATATCAGGGGTGTGCATCAGGAACTGGGAGAACGTCTGTTCACCACAGCACCCCAAGGGAAGACAAGTCACAAACTGCTGCAAGCCTGTTTTAGACTGGACAAAGAAAAACTTCTTATTGTCCGAGTCTCCAGAGTCCGGAATAGATTCCCCCCAGAAGTGGTGCAAGCACCTACTCTGGACATGTTCAAGAAGCATTTGGATGATTATCTTGCTGGGGTCATCTGAGCCTAGCTGACTTCCTGCCCTTTGGGCAGGTGGCTGGATCCGATGATCTCATGAGGCCCCTTTCAGCCCTAATGTCTACAAAATCTAGAAAAATTTTAAAACAGCATAGAATGTATGAGTATATACACATGTGCAAACATCTACATGCATTTACATACACATGGATATATATATTTCTTGGAAGTCCTCAGTTCATTTTCCTTACGATGTAAATCATAAGGAAAGGAGGCCCCTAGGATCCCTGACATGTTACACTTAAGATGTGGTTAACTGGTTAATCACATCTTAAGTAGTGACCTGGCTACACATTGATTCCATTAATGGTGTGATAAAACCAGAGATATAAGCAAAAAAGTTATTACACAAAACACGTGTAATAACTTCATGGCTGGTTCCCATCATGCCCTTAGTTGAACACACGTCCAGTTCTCCCACTCTTGGAAGTCTGTGTGTGCCCAGATGCGTGACTGTTAGGATCACATATGAGATGCCCTTGCATCTTCTTTTTAATGCCTGTCAGTGGCCTAGTAGATGTTAATTTAATTGTGCAGTGCGATCTGAGGAATTTTATCCTGGATTCCAAAAACAGCACATTCTGCCAAGCCAGACATTCAAAGTTTGGCATGGCAGTACATTCGATTCTTGGGATCTGGGAAAAAAATCTCTCAAATTCCCATCACTCATTTTCCTGAACAGGCAGCTGGGCTGCATATGTACTAGGGCACAGGGATCTGTGGATGAGGAGCTCCCCAATCCCTGGGCTATGTACAGCTGGCTACACAGGGAGGTGAGGACCACTGAGCTCCCCAATCCAGGTTGCATACACACCAATTCCACACCAGGCTGTGTTCAGCTGGGCACTGGGGAACTCTCCAGTCTCCAACTGTCCCAGCTGCAAGCGCATCAACCCAACACTGGGCTGCATGGTGCGACTTTGAAGTCCAGGATACCAGGCTGTCCAATGCTGGCCGCATGCCACAAGTTCAAATTAAAGCATGATACAAACTAGCCACAAAGATGCTCCACATTAAAGGTCTTTGTGATATCAAGGCTGCTTGCAGATTTTTAACAACAAAAAAAAGCGATGCTTTACTTTAAACTCAGCATGATCCCATGTGAGCCTCGTGCATGCCCGTAAGAGACAATATATTAATTGGGCCCAGTTCACCCAATGTCTGTATATATCAGGCACTTCAGTGGGGCTTTTTTGGTGCTTTTATCTAATAGCTGATTCAATCAGCTATTAGATTAAACACAAAAAAGCCCTGCTGAAGCACCCAATCTCTACAGACACGGCTGAGTAAAACATGCTGCTTCTTCCAGTAAAGAGCATTTTATTGGGGGGTTTGGGGGGGGGTCCTTAACATCTGCAAGCAGACCATATATTGTGTGATAAATGTAAAGTCTCCTAACTACAACACAGAAAATGCAAAATATGCTGTTAAAGTGTAAGCATACTTGTACAAACTGTTATAGACTTGATACTGTTCACTAATTTGATGATGCAATAATTCTTTAAAATCAATACAGTTCTTGGTTAACAACCAGTAGTCTCCCTTACAGAAACACTGCTGTACTTTTGTATATCACTTTTAACATTTGTGACTGTTCAAGATTTACAGTATGAGCTAAAAACCCAAGCCTAAACTGAAGGAAAACGCACTTTCCAGATTCTTTTGCAAGATCACACCAGTCTCTTCGGACTATATCCAATCCTTTCAGTTCCTGTTTGGTAACGTATTTCCCATCTCCTGCTGGTTCCACAGTTAGAGCTGCATACTTCTTCTTCTTCAGCAGTAACAAGGATTTGAAGACTCCATCAATATCAATCTCCAACAACTTATACAGTTTGTTTACTTCACTTTTGATCTATGTGAGTAGAGAGAGGTAGTTAGCCCTGTTAATCTGAAGTCAGACAGAAAGCAGGGCATGGCGGCACTTAGAGACCAGCTCATCCCCTGAGAAAGGCACAAGATTTCACATACAACAGCTAAGTGCTTTAGACATGTTACATTAAAGAGTCATTGGATAAAAACATATATTGCATGAGAAACAGAGGCGAACCCAAAACTCCTTTTCCCCAAGGGACTATCCTCATCACTAGGCTAACAGAGTCAGATTCCATCTGGACTGCTTTCTTTCTAGCCCAGTGAATCTTGTATTCCTTCCTGAACTGTTCAGTTTCAATGTGGAGAGGGGAGACGAAAGGTGTCCTCAGCTAGCCTAGCCCCTAATCTGGTGGTTAAGGTACCTATCTTATAAATGGGATGTGTGGGCTTGAACCTTAAAACTAGGTCATCGGCTTCCTAAATAAGCAAGCTAAACACTATACTAACATTCAAAAGGCAGGCACCACCACCACTAATAGTACCAAAAGAAAAAGTAAGTCAGTCGTCTGTATATGCAGGGACAATTTAGTTTGCTAAATGTATGCCTGGGTTTCAAGTTGTGAATCCCACCCTCACATAGATGCCCATCTACATCCCCAAGCAAGGCCTGGGACATAACTGAGATTTCAGAAACAAACCTTCTTTAGCATTTCCTATTTTCTGGTTTAAGCATCTTCACTTCTTTATGTGCTGTGTGTTATGAATCCCAAACTTTAGATGCCTAATTCTTCCCATCTATAGTACATGGAATTTAGGTGCAGAAACACTGAGCATCACTACACTTAAAACCCTTTTTGGATTACAGCCTAAAAGCTACTTGACTTTTTCTTTAAAAAACCCAAACAAACAGTTTGTTCTTTGGAAAAAAACTGATATAGGGACTACAAAATCATGAAACTGAGATTACAGAAATGTGGGTGCATGCTGAAAACCGGGTGTACCATTAGTTTATAAAAGCTCACAAACAACGTAGCTTACCCAAGCACAGAAAATTGGGAGCTACAATTCAATATAGATTTCTTTCTATTTTAAGATCAGGTCTTATTTATTTACAGAGATAAAAAAAGTTTCAGTCAATTCTGAAAACACCAACATATGGTGTGAAGATGTACAAGTCAAATAGACTGTGCCCTTTCAAAAATGGTGCAAGTGTGTTGGATAGAATCATCATATTGCATGCTGAGAAAAATCAAATGGCAGTCTCAAGAAGCTAGCTACTTTCTCAGTAAACTTAACACAGAAGAGGTCAGTTATCTATTCATTCTGAAGAGCAAGTGTTCAAAAAGGCATAACTAAAACAGGCTACTAGCAAATTCAGAAAAAAGGAGCTAAGCTAGCAGTACTGAACCTATGGTGTGAAGATCCCACCAAATTAATAATGACATACTAAAACAGACAACCAGTAAAGGAAAACAAAGGGTTACATATCAAAAAGGTAACCGGAAACAAAACAAGACTTCCATATGTTCCAAAAATATTAATGCATGAGGAATTATTTTACACATTCCCAATATGTTTAAGGTTGTAAAAAAACTCTTCCCTGCAGCTTCTGCAATCCAACTAATGTCCAATTATAATCTCAAAATATACTTAATCACATAAGATCAGGATCAGCACATCTCTTTGTTTACTGTTAAAATTTAAAAGCCTATATGGAAATGAATTCAGAACAAGAAGAGCTATGGCAGGTTAAATGAAACCATCCCTCACAAACAGAACAACAAATATCAAGAATCACTATCAAAGATTTTGAAAGAGACAGTTACCCATGTTAGTTTAAGTTACAGCAAGGTGGCACCTTAGGCCACTTCCAGATGAGTGTGGCCATGCAGTCTGTGGCGCCACAGACATGTCTGTGGCGCCACATACTGCACATTCAGTTGTTCTTTGTGCTGCAAGGGAGCAGCATGGAGGGGGTTTTCTGACCCCTGGATATCCAGGGGTCAACAACAACAACAAAAACCGCAGGGAGAAAAAAAGCGAAGCAGAACACACATGAGCAGCATGGTGCACTACAATGTGCACAGCTGCTAGTTGTCCCCAGCGAACCAAACATCCACACCACGTATGGACACAGCCTTAAAGACTAAGTGGTTCAGAAAAGCATATATTTTCACAAGTGCCAGGCTACTTTGCCAGATGCTTTATTTTGTAAGCTACCAAAAAACATTTAGTTTTCGCAGAAATAATGTTAACGGTTCTCTCATCAGTGGGTGACTATTAACTCAGACCCAATCCAGAAAAATATTTAGGAACATATTTAAAATTAAGCATGCTTATATATCCTATTGCCTTAACTGTGACCCAAGTGCTTTCTTACATTGGGATGCTTCACTGAAATGGTTCAATATCTGCTGCCATAGCATGGCACTGTCAGTATACGCAATATGTAGCTTTACCCCAACCTGAATTTCTAATACTGTCTTGTATGTACAGAACAAGAATAGAGCAGTAGATTTTCTTTCATCCCATGTAATTGCAGCCAAAGATAAAATCATATTAAATTAACTTGCAAAAACAATGTTTCCTGAATGCAAAGCCTAAACTTGTCTTCCTCTGTTCTTCCCACTCTAAGCTTAGCACATCTTCTCCTGAAACTGTTTACCATAGTAGGACTGCCTTGCATTGGCATACAACAGAATTTAGAGATACTCATTCTTATTTATGTATTACCTTTCCTAAAGTTGTTCTCTCAAATCCATGGGTATCCTGTTCTACCTCCTATGCTAGTCCTCTTGTACATTTCTCTGCTTCTTTTCTAGCATGGTCCCATCCAGGCCCTAACAACTGCCTCATATTTCTCTTTCTTCAAATCTCCCCTTAAAAATAAACCCATTTAATGGGATGCTTCTTGCCTGTTTATATAACCAGGAATCCAGCACTCTTACATATCCCAAACTGTTACTGGTACTTTTTTTGGATTTTTGTTAGTCAGATATTTCTTATGTACAGTGATTTATGTATTTATATTCTCTTTCCATCACACTCTCTAGTTTTGCCCTCACACAACTGTTTCATATTGGAAGACTTCTCATACCTACAAATCAATGGCCCCAGAATGTGCCAATATATTTATGACAATCTGCTTCCTCAAAAGCTGCCCTCTCATTCAGCTGGTATATACATAAGGTATGTTGATCACATCTTCATCATCTGGACATAGGGCAAGAATCTTTGGAAAACTACGCCCTCCCCTCCCGTCCCCCCCACAACTGACTCCCGAATACAGGCAACTCCTGCTTAGCGGTCCTAATTGGTTCCAGAAAAAATGAGTGCTAAGCAAAATAGTGTTAAGTAAAACCCATTTCCCCATAGGATTTAATGTAAATAAATATAATTGGCTCTGCACAACCTGCAGGCCAAGACCCCATGCTCCTGTTGCCCCGCCGGCCAGGGATTTACAGCAAGAAGGCAGCAGGACTCCGGCCAGCATGGAGGAAGAAGTGGGGCCACCTGCCCACCACTGCCCGCTCCGCT
>NW_017729032.1:187708024-187709693 GCF_001723915.1 Gavialis gangeticus | reverse complement strand
AACCTGCAGGCCAAGACCCCATGCTCCTGTTGCCCCGCCGGCCAGGGATTTACAGCAAGAAGGCAGCAGGACTCCGGCCAGCATGGAGGAAGAAGTGGGGCCACCTGCCCACCACTGCCCGCTCCGCTCAGCAGGGGCTGCCTCCAGGACACCCAGTACTGGAACTATCTGCCGCTGCCAGATTGGTGCAGGCTCAGGATGGTGTCCATGCCCCACAGGTGAGTGTGTGACCAGAATGGGGCATGGGCTGCAGCTTGGGGGCAGAGGGAGCTCCGCAGCCTCAGCCTCACTGTGTCCTGGGGCAGAAGACAACACATGGCCCTGGGACCCATGCTCCTGCCGCCCCACCAGCCTGGGCCCTGTGCTCATGCCCCCTGCCCACCTGCCCCTTCTTGTTGCTGCCACCACTACTCCCCGCCTGCCTGCCAGCCATGGGCTCCTGCCGCCCCACCCTGGGCCCTGCTGGCCCTGGCACCAGCTTCCATGCTGCTCACCCACCCAACCCTTCTCACTCGTCCCCACCAGCTCCAGAGCCACATGCAGGAGCAGACCCAGCTCTCCTGCTGCCCCGTCCTGGGCCCCCGTCAGCTGTCCCTTACCACTTCACTCGCTGCCGCCACTGCTTCTCTCCAGCCCCGCGCTGGGCGTTATAACAAAATGCTCTGAGCACTATGTGAAACCAGGTACGTATTTTCCACGAGTGCTATAGCGAAACCACGGTAAGCAGGGTTTGCCTGTACTCTACCCAGCATATTGGACACCCTTGTGAAACTTTGTAATGGTCACATCACCATCACTTTGCATCAGAAACCAACCAGCAGTTATAACTACCTTCATGCCATCCTTTCATCCTAAATATACCACTAGATTTAACACTTGCACCCAAGCTCTTTGTTACAAATGTATTTGCTCTGATACCATCAACCAGGTTACATACCTTAAGGATCTGGAGCAGAAATTCCTACAATTTAAAAAACAACCCCCAAAAGCCATGAAAAGCCATGGAGGCAGGCTCAGATCCTGCTCTAACCTGCTACAATACTAGGCCTGCCATAAAGACAACAAAATCCCTCCTGTTATCCATCACCTACAGCCCCCAGCTTGAATGCCTCAAACACATCATTAATGACCTCCAACCCCTCCTGGAAAAGAATGATCATCTTAAAGCAGCCTTGGAGAACAAACCTGTCTTGTTTACAGGAAACCCCCTAACTTCAAACAGGATCTCTCCAGCAACACACCACCTAACAAGGCACTAAGCCTTTCAACAGACCCACATGCCATTTTTCCCGGCACCAGTACACACCACATCATCACTGGACCATGCAACACAGATTAGAAAATCTGGGGTTCAACCACCTACTCCTATACTTATGTCATATACACCCTCACCTGCTTCTAGTGCCTATCTGCTGTCTAGATTGCACAGATGGGGAGATCCTTATATAAAAGAATGAATGGACACCAATCAGACATCAATTCCAAAAAGATGGAAAAACTTATAGCAGAACACTTTAACCTCCCTGGACATTTCATTGATGACCTCAGAGTAGCTGTTCATAGACAGCAAAACTTCAAATGCTCTAATGCAAAATTGTGGAACAAAAAAAAATCCACAGATTGGATTATGTTAAATGCCTGTACACCAATGCTCGTAGCATGGGGAACA
>NW_017729032.1:187703516-187708013 GCF_001723915.1 Gavialis gangeticus | reverse complement strand
AAGATCTACTAGGTCCCTTCCGACCCTTAATCTATGAATTTATGTTAAGTATGGTCTCAGCAAATACTGGATTCTTATCCCATTACTTGGGCTACCTTTTATAAACCCAATGTCCCTAAACAGAAACAACTGTTTTATTTATACCCTTTGCTCTCCTTACCCCACCATAAACTCTCTCAGCAATGCCTGCTCCATTTCATCCCACTTCATGAGCAGTTGCTTATGAAAGCTTATGCTTATCCAATTCAGCTCATCTATAAGGTGCAACTCTACCCTGCCTTCTGTGTATTTAAATAACCTTCATCATTTATATTTAGTACCACTGCTGTCTGCGAGTCTATTCATGGCATATGATGAAGTAGGTAGTCTACAAAAGCTCATGTCTCTCTGAACAAGTTAGTCTATAAAAGGTGCCACCACTGCACTTCCTTCTTCTTATGTACTGTAAATTAACATTTTATTCATAATTTGCATTCAGACAGCACCCACAAACTGATAGTTATTATCCATGCATAATAATTAGCCAAACAACAAGAATTTGTTAGGTAAGCTTAATGTCAAAATATAAACTACAAAAATTTGAATTATGTTGACATTGCTGTTTGTAAGGTAAGATTTTTTTTGAGCTTTAGTGTTAATTTTATTTGGTTCATCTAATATTCAAATAGAGTCCTGATAAATTCAGGAATAGTAAAGCTATTTACTATACTAAAAACCTTTACCAAAAATGTACTTTTTATTGAACTAGAACTTCTCTTCACAATAACATTGTGATGAATGTCTACCCATCTGCTCCAGGGGACAACAAAACAACAGATATACAATTGTGTAGATATTTCTATACTAAATGGTTTATACACGTGGGTCTGTTTCTTTCAGACCACTTCCCCCCTGATATCGTCTCTTATAACATAGACATATATGAAAGCCATAAGCAAGTTTTTCCTTCAACATTTCCCTACCTTGTTTCCCAGCTTGAATACCTCCTCCAGGTTGGTGCTATTTGTATTTATCATAATGGAATCCGTATCTCCATAAATCACTTCAAGGTTCATCTAATTAAAGCAAACAGTCTTAGAAAACAACCTAACCTTTTTAAAACTCTAATGCATTCTGTTGCACATCAGTAAGTGCAATTTTGAAAGTAAGTGTTTACATATATGTATTACCAGTTTAGTACTAAAAATATAATGAAAAATAGGATTTTATTTAAAAGCTTGCACCTATCTTTAAAATATTAATATCTGCATTCAAAGGGAAAAAATAAAGCATGGAACACACCAAGAAAAACAATGAAGACTTTTCAGTTCTACATTTTACCAGTTTATAACTATATTTACAGGTAAAAACATACTGTAAATAAAAATAGGAGGGTAAAAGAAAAATCAATGAAAAATTCTAATCTTATACATTCAAACCTTGCTGTAATTTGCGATTCTGCGTTGACTGGGAAGGGGGGCGCGCACGCGCGTTGACTGGGAAGGGGGGCGCGCGCACAGGGGAGGACCATTGACACTGGCAGACTCTGCCAGATTATCTTCAGACCATTCAGATAAGGGACATATAAACTAAAGTGCTTTTAGCCCATTTCCATGCAAGGGAATACCATAACTCAGTTCCACTGACAGCTATTACACAACACTTCTGCAAACTAACCACATCAGATAGAAGAAATGGCACTTATCTGGCATTTTAATGAGCTAATAGATACCAAGTAGTTCTTCAGACTACTAAACAAGGACACCAAGTAGCTCTCCAGACAGGACTCTGTTCTTCCTTCACATTTCCCAGACTCACCAAGTGACTTATTCTTTCTACTCCACTTCAGGTTTGTTGTTTTTTTTTTTAAAGGAAAGCCAGAAGGTGACTCTTGCAACATGTTGTGAAATGTGTTAGACTGAGTCAGTTCTTCTCTCTTTTGTTAGCCCTTCCACTGGCCAGAAGCCTTGATCAAGACTTTATTTTTCTCCTGCATAAATACCTAGCTACAGCGATTCAAATACTTTGCATTCCAGATTGAACCACTCCTCAGCAGCATCAGGAGATGAATGCAGAAACACCTGCTTTTACAGAGCATATTGGCCTCCCTCTTTAGCAGGAGTAGCAAACACCAAAATAGCACACTGGCACTTCCCCCTTCTACTGCCTCCTAGCCTGATTTTGGTAACAATTCAAAGGCTTTGGTCATAATGGATTGGGGATGGAACAGAGACTGATTCTTTGCTCACAAACCAAGGTCAGCTGTGTTCAGCATTGATAATGCAAGACACTCCACCGAGGTGAAAATTTACAAGAGCTAGGAATGTGCCTAATTTCCAGGCAATAGGGAAGTAAAAGATGATGATTATCACTATTACTCCTCCCCCAAAATTGAACTTTACTAAGGACTCTAGTAGGATACTATCAATATGATGAATAAGGACAACTTGTCTTCTGGAAAGGGAAGAGGTCAGTGCTGTTTAAAACACATATGGTTAAACCCATACTAAATTCCAAATAGTCAAAAATCACCATGTAATAGAATATAAAGGGAGCCAAAAAATAAATCTTAATAAAACACTAGAACACTAAGTGTAACAGGCCTGTGAGTAAACTCTAATTAGCACTGTTGCTAATTTGCTTGAAACACTCACACACAGACTTCAAGCAGGGGCTAGATCATATCTGTGTTAGGAAAAGAAAAAAGCTATAATCCATTAGGAAGGATTACATTTGTAAACTAGGCATCCTAAGAAGTGATTTCAAGTCTGTTTGGGTTACAATTTTCCTAGAATAAAAAAATTTCACCAGGTGTGCTATTTAAGGGTTGTTGTGTAATGAAAATGCTCAGCATTACCTTCTGCACCATCTCCTTGGTATGCATCAAAATCTGAAATGAAAAAAATAATCAAAGATTAATGTATGATATAATTACAAGTTAACATATGCAAACATATCCATTAGGTAGCTAACTCCAAATGTTCTTGCCTTTCAAAACATAAAGCAAGCCATTTACCCCTCCTGGCAATATACACTGCCATCTCGATACCCATATTAAAACGTAAATCCCTGCATTAATACTTCTTTCTAAACAAGATTAAAACAAATCTTAAGCATAATTACATGGGGGGAGGGAAACAAGATACATTAGAAGAACAGTATTAACAAAATCATGTGCTCAAAAGTTAAGACATATCAGAATTAAGGTTTCCTGTGAAACTTTTAATTCAGCTGCCTTCTATATGAGTACATCATAAAGACATATTGATGTAAGTGCCAAAGGTCAGAAATAAAATAAGCCAAAAATTGAGGCAGGCACAGTTAAAAGTATGATTTAAATTAATGAACTACTAATATACACAACTGGGCATATCTACACATATGCTTTTTTCAAAATCTCAGATTCACCCAGAGAGACCAGGAATCACTGGCAGCTAAGATTTTAGCTTTAGTTAAGCAGGAAAGGGAGGGTGAGTTACCTGCACGTTAGGCTCTGTCCCTGCTCTATGCAACTGTAACTCATGAAAAATCTTTTTTTTTTTTAAAGGAAGAATTAAAGGGAAAAAGGTACATATTATATTCCAGGCTATGTGAGTAAATACTGTCTACCGTACACTAGCATCAAATCAAACATATCATAGCAGACATAAAGGATAACAATTATGAGAAACCAGCATTAAAGACAGATGGGACACTTTTGCCAGCGGATCTCACAAATATCTGAGTAGCAAGCCTTGTTAGTTTGAAGTTAGGAAGAAGGCAAAGTCAAAAAAGGGCAAAATCAAAGAGCTGGTATTTGCATTCCACACATACTGCCCTGTGAGAAAATACAATGAACACTATGTCTACAGTACAATGGCATTATATCAATGATGTCAAAGCAGACATACCATTATGAGAAACCAGCAGAAGAATGGCAAGCCTCAAGAATCCTTAACTCTATTCTAGACTAAGTAATGTAGGCAGAAACTCCTTTGCTCATTTCCCTCAAAGTTTGCCCTTTCTGCATCTTTCATTCCAACCTATCCCTGTTCTCACTCCTACCTAACCTCAACCACTGGTTCCTTCACCTAGCCACATTCTCCCCATCTAGGAGTCCTAGTCTCTACACTTTGTGTTTCTGATCCAAGTCCTACCCTCTTTATCCACTGAGGCCTAGAGTCAGCTCTGCAAATGTCCAGCCTCAGCCTCCCCGTACCTTCCAATCTCTCTGTGCTCACCCACTCCCAATGTCATGTCCTTGTCCATAGACTGCTTGTTTAAATCTCTTCCCAACTCAGGCCACCTCCCTCTACCTCATCCATTTCTTTCACTGCCAAGCTTCCATCCCCATTAGATCTCTTTCTCCCTCACCAGAACATCAGAATCCTTGTCTCAGGTTTATTATCCCAGGCTTGGACCTGACCCCTCACCCCTCTCTTTCCCCAGAACACTCAGACCTTCCCTAGCTCTGTGCAGTCTTCTCTATATTACCAGCATCCCTTCTCCCCTGAGGAGGCTGTGTGTTTTTTTTTTTTG
>NW_017729032.1:187687816-187698516 GCF_001723915.1 Gavialis gangeticus | reverse complement strand
TTATTATCCCAGGCTTGGACCTGACCCCTCACCCCTCTCTTTCCCCAAATACTCCGGCTCATGGTTAGATTTGTTTTTCTTACAGGGTCAACTAGTTTAAGCTAAAATTGTTTAAACTTAACAAATTTTAAATGATTTAAATCAGCAAATAAGACACTTTGATTTAAATCATGAATGAAATGTTGATTTACATTTGTAGTTATCATTTTTTGATTAAAGAAAAGTTGATTCAAACGCTGGTAAGCATTAAGATATGCTGATTTGCAAATAAATATAGTCTTTGCACTAACTCTGGTACTCTTTTTTTGCTAACCAGGAGGACACACCAGGTGCCTGTAGATGTGCAGGGTGGCTGTTCTGATGCACTGTAATTACAGTACATTGGAGCAGACTCAATTAAGGGGAGGCTGAGATTGGACATTTGCAGAGTTGACTACAGGCCTTAGATTGAGTCTACTGGAGCATGGCAGCAGCCCCCAGCATCTCATGCATCAGCACCCCTGTGCTTAAAAATGGCAGTGGGAGCACATTGTCTAAAGGTCGTTCGATGAGCTTTAGTTAAAGTGCCCCCATTGCCATTTTGAAGCACGAGAATGCTGACACATGGGACGTAGAAGGCACTTTAATTAGAGCAGCTCTAATTAAAGCCCCCCATCCCACCCCCGGAGCACATGTAACAATTCCCACTATGTCTAAACATGTTTATTTAGGTAATTATATAGTTGAACAAGCACTTATTTGAATTCTCAAATTTTACTTTTTTCCTGTGTTAGAAAGTGATACATTTAACCCAATGGTTATTTACTTATTAACAACTTATGATATGCTGCAGGCTGATCTGGATGGGAATTTGAATTCAATTAAAATGCGCAAAACATTTTAGTTAAAGTTAAAGCTATTTTTAAATGTACAGAATACAAGAAAAAACTAAAAATTTAACTATGGTTTGCATTTAAAATTACTAATATAGTGTGTTACTATAGTTACAAAGTGTTACCTAGTTTGCAAACTCAACCAACTGGGCATTAGGTTCTTCAAACTTTTAGAATAAGCAGATGTCACATTCTCATACATAGTTTTCATTCATAGCTTGCTTTTCCAACCCTAATCTGTTTCTCAATTTTGAATGAAAGTCATTGCTTCTGAAAACAAGAAAACCAACCTAGGAAATTACATGTTAAACTACAGTAATCCCCTACCTTAATTATGCTCACTCTTAACTTTCATAACTCTTGACATCCATGAATGACTGGTGCCTCCCGAGACTGAGAGGGCACCATAGCGGCAAGCGGGAACCACCCACAACCGCCGGTATTGGTGTCAGCAAGTGGGGACCAGCCGTAGCCACTGGCATCAGCAAGTGAGGACTGCCCACAGCTGCTTGCAGCGGTGTCAACAGTGGTGGGGAGGTGATGATGAGTGGCGACTGTCCACAGGTGCTGCCAACCACAACAGCAAGGGGGGCGGGCGGAAACCGCCCACAAAAGCCAGCGGTGACTTCAGCAGTGGTCAATCTCAGAGGGGCACGTGCCCCACCACGTCGCCTACGCTGACATCCCAATCTTAATAACATTCTTTGAAAACATTCTTTGTTGCTGCCTGTGTCTTTGTCTTCATTTGTGTCTATATACATATAAATATGTGGTGTGTCTCAGAGCATGGACAAACTCAAGTTGTACCAGCTTCAAAAGTGGAGGGGGAGCTGCTAGACTCACAGCACCCCCTGGAAAAGGCCAGTCCCTAGCTTCTGCTCCTTTTTGACTATGGAAATATAAGAATGAAATGTTTCTGTTACAAAGAGTTTCGAAAAACCTCAAAAGCCCAGAATGTTTTTGAAGCTGTATTCCCACCTAGCATCCCTGGGTTTATTTTGTGAATCATGTGCATGTGTTCACACACCTAACAGTGCTAACACTGAATGGCACTCCATGGCACCTGTCAAAAGATCTTACAGCAGCACCCTAGTTAAGAACCAATGCTGCAGTGATCCAAGTGTGGCAAAACCACTTGGACTTTTAACACTAATTCATCCAAGGTCAAAGTTAAGCAATTTAGCCTACCTGTATCGCTACCAGATCACGCAAACTTAACAGTTAGTGTAACAGCTACTATGCACTTCTGACCAGCAGCTTCCTTTCCCTTCCCCTATAAATATATATTTGTCCATACATACCCCCAGGCTTTACATTATATTTTAGCCCATTCAAAAATCCTCCCCCGCAACACTCCCCAAGTTCTCGCCCTCTTTAGAATGTAATACTTAAACTAAAAAAAAAAACCCAGACTTGCACTTAGACCCATGCTGAGCAAGACATAATGTTTCTTTACATATTTCATACTTTAAATCACTCCTAATAGAAACTGAATTTATCAATCAATACTTTGGTCATGAAGGCAGAGAACTGTTCTTATTCAAAAATTCCTGTTGCTATAATGCTTAAATCTGAGGGACTACTACCCAAAGATCATATTTGTGTACTTCATCATTCCTACAATAACTGTTTAACTAGTGTCTTTTCTGAATCTCAACTGAACAATGTCATCAACTTATCAAGAATGGTATAGTTTATCTCTCCCCTTAAAACTATTTGCAATTTCTCTCATCTTTGTATCATCTGCAGAGCTGATTATTACTCCCTCTACTCTAGCCTCCAAGTCATTAAGGAAAAATCTTCAGCAGCACAAGATCCAGAAAAGACTCCTGCAGCACACCACTTGATGCCTTCTCCCTGTTTGACAGTGCCTGAACTATAATTATTCTGAATGGATTTTAACTTGTGCCAGTTAATATATTAATCTTATAATATAGCAGTAGAATATAAATCTCTTCAGGCAAAGACGACACAGTTAACATACCTGTAAGTAACTTATTCATGGGGGAAAATAAAGAATTATTCACAAAACAGGAGTAACAGAAGTTTTCTTAACATGTATACAAAAATGAGTTAACAGATTTCCAAAACCTCTTTTTCCCATCCCTTCAGAAACACACACACATGACCTCAGCACTTCCAAGATAAAGGAAAAGAGAGAAAAGGAGGGGGAAAAAAAAAGAGGAGGGGAAGGAGTAATGGGGGGGGGGGGGACAGCTGATACACAGCCGAGAAGCAAATGCTCTTTCCAACTCTGAAGATTAATAGTTAAGATTCTATACATAACCTGGACTTTGTCCTCACTCTTTAGCACTTCCCACATAACTACTATACTGCTAAAGACTTGTCTTATATATTTCTAATATGGCCACAAGATGAAATAAAGAGCAACAAGCAACTTCTTAGCTAATTTACATGCTTCTGTTCAAACTGGTTATCCAGTTACATTTTACACTCCAATTTGTTAATTCAAGGTTAATTAAAATGAATTAATTAACATCATGACTGTTTAGATTTACCTACTTTTTTTATATCTCGTAACTGAAGTGACAGTTATATCTCATTACCTACTGAGGTGATAGTGGCAGGAGTTGTAGCACAGACAGCCCATCACCCAGACATTTTCTGCGAAGAGAAATGCAAGACTCAGCAAGGAACTTGCAACTGAGAGGAAGTGGGATTGAGGCAAAGTAGCCTCAAACCATCTACAATGCACTGCAGTCCTTGGCCCCCACTTACTGTATTTACCCAAATCCAACACAAACTTCAATTTAACACTGCCCCCTCACCTTCCCATTCCCCCCTGCTCCTGTCCTCGCCTCCCCCTGCCGGATGCCTGGCTCCTGCCATGCAGCCCCTGCCACATGATCCCCGATGCCTGCTCCTCCGTGCCTGTACCTACCCCACTACAATCCGCCTCCCTGATCCTGTCCCCACCCTGTAGCCTGCCCCCATCATCCCTGATCCTTCCAGCAGCCTGCCCTTCCCCAACCCTCTGCTCCCTCCTGAAGCCTGGTCACCTTCTGCTGCACCTCTGCACCTCCAGGGCAGGCAGCATCAGTGTGGCCTGACTCAGCATCAGCTCAGCCTAGCCAAGGAGAAGCAGTAACAGCTCCTGGCCCAGCCAGGTGGGGGCTGGAGGGACTGGAGCCAGAGCAGAAGGTAAGGGGAAAGAGCAGAGGATCAAGCACAGACATGGAGGGCAGGATGCAGGTTTCCCATCACCTTCCCATGGTCTCCCTCGTACTCTCCATGGTAGCATGCTCCCTCCACCACCAAACAAGCCATTCTGGCCTGGGACGGACAGCGGCTCAGCTTTGGCTTCAACCCTAAGCCTGGAGCCAAAGCTGGAACCGAGCTAGAGCCTTCCCTGGGTCAGTACTCAAAACCAAGACAGGACTCCACATCCTCCTCCCTTCCCTGCCTCCTCCCTCCCAACCCCCGGTGTTTTCTTTTGGTGGCAACCTCATCTTGGAATTGAGTAAATACACTAATTTAATCCTGAAGGCCTAAAGATACAACACCACAATCTTTGCAGGTTGGCCAACCTTTCCAAACTGTTGCATGTTGCAGCTCCCTTCCTGACTGCTACTAGATGCCTCAGTAGCTTGAGCACATAAAAAATAGCGAACAAATTTATTCTCCTAACTTATCCCCTTTTCATAGTAAGAAAGTAACAAGAGCAAAGCAACTTGCCCATGGAGATGCACTGAATCTAAATTCACAATCCCAACTCCCACCTCCAAGTTCATTCCTTTGGAGCACAGAGCATTACTAACAGACATGCTGGGCACCTGCTGTTCCCAAAAGACTGTCACAGTTGTTCATAGAGCTAAACAGAAGTAGAAACCTTTTTATTTGGAAAATGATTTTTTAAAAACTGTACATACGCCTGTGAAAAGTGTTATCAAATGATCCAATTTCTCATCAGAATGAAAAAGAGAAGAGATGCATGCTAACAGATTCATATGACTATGATCTTAATAGCTGGGTTTGCACGTTTAGTCCCCATGCTTGAAAAGGCAAACCATGGATCTCAATGTAAGTTTCCCATGCCTTCGTTTCCTTAGATATCATGCTATTGTGTATTCTGGCTTTTTCCCTCTCCCTTGTGTTTTACACCCTTCAAAAATTCAAAAGGTTTCAATTTAATTCCAGTAGGGAATGGAAAAGGTTTTTGAAATCTCAAAAAATTTTGCAGGACACAGGAATCGTCTTCTGCTTACCTCTAATTTTGAAGGCTCCACACTCTTAAGAATCAGAGCTCTGTTTTCTCAGGCTAGATATTTGGAAAAATATAAGCCTACTGTAGCCCTTGTAAAATGTTTGTGTTTAGTTAGTTGCCCCCAATTAAACTGAAAGTCAGTGTACTGAAGTCAGTGGCAGCGCACCATACACAAGACCATCCCTTCTTTTCCTGTAGTCTCTTGTTCCAATCTCTGTATTGCAAATTCTACAATGAAGCAACAATGAAGTTCTTACAAGCAACTTCCACTACACAATCCTGATTTACTCAATGAGGGGCATCTCTGATAGTGATTGTCACACTAGAGATTGGGGAAAACACGATGCCCAAGGGTACAGGAAATGAGAATGTTAAAATGAAGGTTGACTAGGAAAGCAAAGTTTGATTCTGCTGCAGCGTATTCCTTACCCCTTTTATTTTTTTTTGCCCGTGGGCCAGTAATGTTTGGTGATTGCTAATGTAAGCTGAGCACTTGGAGAGTTCCTATAGGTAAAGGACTATATCCTGAATCCAAGACAACTCTGAATTTAAGACAACCCCCCAAATAATTACAATCCCTCACAGCTCTGGCTCCAGCCTCTGGCCCAAGCCTGGCCACACAGCAGGTGCTTCAATGACAACAGCCTCAGACCAGCACCAGAGCTAAGCCAGAGATGCCACTGCTGCTGAATAGCCAGGCTGGAGCAAGGGGCAGCACATGCTCTGTGCTCCCTACAGCGGGGAGAAACAAGGGCTGCAGGGAGCAGGTAGCAAGGAGTGGGAGGCAGTGGCTGCAGCTGTGACTCCACTGCCCCTCCTCCCAACTTGCATTTGAATCTAAGATGAAGGGTTCCCCCTCCATGTTGAATGGGGGGGAACCTCATCTTGAATTAAAGTAAATACAGTAGTATATCATTAGGAAATTAAATTATATCATGTAATTTAAAGTATTTTGATATGTACCTGGCAGGAAAATCCTAATTAATGGCTGTAACAATTCTAGCATGTCTTAATGTTTAACAATATTTTAAATAAAATTGACTTTTTATGCAATTTCTTAACACTTCTATTTTCACCAGTCTGTAAATCCATTAGGTCAGAAGGTACCACAGTGATCATTTAGTCTCACCACCTGCATAACTTTGGTCATAAGGCTCTTGCTTTCTACTATAAGGCTTTTGCTTTTCTAAATACTACGGCAGCTTCCAGAGCTGTCTGCAGTGCCACTTGGGGGGAGGGGGGTGAAGGAGGATGTTGATCCCTGGAGATCCAGTGGTCAAAAAAGAATAAGAAAAAAACCACACAGAAAAAAAGGTGGGGCAGCACACACAAGAACAGCATGCACCACTCAAAATCGGAGCCTGGCAGCCCGGAGTTATGCTCCAGGTGCCAGCCACGCTTCAAGATGCAGGAATGAAGCAGCATTTCCCAGATCCTAGGACCTCAGGTAAAGCTGATGGGGCCAGCAACTATGCTGGCCCCAGCCTCCCCTGCCCCACCCGGGGCATGTGCCATATGCCAGAGTGCACGTGGCAAAGGCATTCCTTTGGGACAACTAGCAGCAGCACAAGGTATCCCACTGCTAGTTGTCCCTGGGGAACCAAAGATCTATCTGGATGCCACCTACAGGGCAAGTACTAATTTCTGAAAAACATCCCCCCAATGAGCATTCCCTATTTACAGTAATATTTTAAGAACTATCAATTACTCATTTATAAACCGTATAATGTGCTTATGTCGATTTTATTTCTTTCTGGTGCTTTAATCTAAATGCCATATACTTCCACCAAATGCCTTATGGTAATCCAAGCAAAATTACATCATATCAACACAATTATCTTCAATCAACCAAGTTTGTATTCTCATCAAAAATGTTTAATATTTAGTTTTTATCACCATATGTTGATGGCCATTATTACCCTGCTTGCACTATGCATTAACTATGTCATATATCGGCCTTTCTATTATTTTCTGGAGCCAATGATGTCCTGACAGCCCTAAAATCTCCCAGATCATCTTTTTTATCCTTTTTTAAGTTTTAGCATATTTCTTCTTATGTTTTGGAATTCCTTCATGTTCCCCACCCTTTACTGAGAGCTTACTGAAAATAAACATTAACAGTCCAGACAATTCAAGTCAGCTCTTTCAAAAAATTATTGAAAGCAAATTATCAGAATATGCCTATTTAAAAATATCTAAATGTAATAGCTGCTGTTTCACATCCTCTGAAATTACTGTTATAGTGAAGTGTATGTCATACACTGATGTGAATGTATCATTTGGCGTTTTTCTAAATACAAGACAGAAATATCCATTGATCACTGCTACCTTTTCTGTATTATTGACAATTATACAATTTCCATTCACTAATGGACCCAAAATACTGTTACAATTCCTTTCATTTCCAAAGCTGTTTTAAGAAAAGAAAAAAAAGAGAAAAAATACAAAACCATATAAAGCATAATGCCATCTCTCCAACCAGTCTTTCAATGCACCATACGTAGGGTGTGTACCTGCAGCACTGTCATAAAGTATCTAAGTCTATAAGCAGGCCAAACAGGCAAAGCATGGGAAACTGAGGAACAAAGAGTATGACTCAGCCAAGATCAGAAAGAAAGGTGATGGTAAACGAGAGTTCACAGTTTAACCCAAATCTCCACTGTTCCTTTAGGACATATTAGCACAAAAATGCTGTCCTATTCTAAGCCACATTGATTCCCATGTTTGCTACTACCCACATACCTATAACAGTGGTACTATCATTTTCAACAAGTATCTGTGTAGGCTTATGCTTTGTAAATATTACACTCCAAAGGCATATTAAGGAAACACTGTCAGATACACCATTCCATTATATTTAGTTTAAAATTTCACAATATCTCCCTTATTCACTTATGTCTCATACTGTACTAAACCATAAAATGTACCTGTCACTTCCACGTAAGTTTAATTTACATTTGTAAAGAATATTGGAGATACGTATCACTAAATATGGGCTAATTCCATAGCATACAAAAATCATAATTCTAATCTGCCTGCTCCCCATGTCTTATATTAAAAGCAACTAAATTAAAAAAGGGAAAAAAGTATGCTAATTGCTCCATAAAAGGGAAACAATTTACTATTAATACGATTCAAAGAGTAAACAAATGAGGTTTGGTTTTGTTTTGTTTTGTTTTGTTTTTTTAAAAAAGAGGAAAATGAGACCTCTTAAGTCTAGGTAGATTTTCTGTTCTTACAGTTAAGTACTAAATAGCATTTTTTTTTCCTAATCATATCTGGCAATTTCTATTCCCATATAATATAACCCATCAGAAAGTATGCAGTCTAACTGTTAGGATTATTCCCCATTAAAGAAATACTTGACCATGCAAAGAACATTTCTCAATTGTCCCTGAAGACAGTTGTGGATATAGGTAATTACAAGAGGGTCACAGACAAGTTAAGTTCATCAAGTGACAGGCATATGTTAATACTACCCATTCTGACAAAGGATCACTTATAAGTGCCAACAGCTAGAAAACAGAAGGTTATAAAGGCTTACTAAATTCATTAATAAGGCAGTCTGTAGTTATCTGATTTCACAGCAACACCTGCATATTTATCTTCTCATTACCAATTGGATGATGGAATTTTTTTCAAGCACATTTCAAAAATCTGCCAACTTCAAGTGTTAAAAAAAATAAACTTTGTGGTTAATTTTTCCCTTAACAAAGTACAGCTGTTGAGAATAATTGTTCAAGATCTTACCCTGTAATGTCAACTGCAGCAGAACAAAGAGTATTTAATTAGCAAATCTATCCAGTAATTCAACACCTATTATATAAAATGCCTTCGTGATTTTATTCAGGATAATTTGCTAAGAGGGTTATTACTGACATTCAGATGAAATTTAAAATTCCTACGCAAGTCGAGTCATAATAGCAGTAATGATCCCCCCAATCAGGAGATACTGTGTCACACAAGGTTCTTTTGCAATGCAGCAGCCGATTTCCTGACTTCTTAATTCCTGGGCTCAGCTCAGTGAGAGCCCTTCATGCCAATATTTCAGTCAGCAATACATCTTTAATGGGACTCTATTAAAATATCTAGAATAAAAATGACTTTTTTGTTAAAAAGAATGACAGCACTGCTATCATATCAATCATTACTAGTTTTTCAGAGCTATGTAATGAAGGGAGGGAGGTGTATGGTGGGGTTAGGAAGACAGAGAGAAAGAATGGAGAGAATAGAAAATGTGTTACTTGTTCGTTTCCTTTCTGTGATTAAGGCTGCACTGTTCATGGGAACTGGATTGTCCCCTATTGCAGGGAATCCAAATTATAGAAGAATTCATTGCCTGGCAACCCATCTGTTCCACCATGCCCCTTTCTTCTTGCTCAAACACATACTTCCAAAAATCACATGAACTTCTCAGTACAGTGAACATCTGTGAAATTCTACTTACGCCCAACTATGCCTTTGCTTGTAAATTAAGACTAGCAACAAGTACTCAGAACATACAAACACTCCAACTCCTTGAATACTTCACATCTTATGGGTGGGATAAAGTACTAGTTTTAATCATAGAAGAGAAAATAGGTAACTATTTTTCCATTCTGGTTCTTCCACAGCTTACTACTTCTCAGTTAAACAAGTGGCGATATGAGTTTTGAGACATCACCGCTTGTGTGTTATTAAAATACACCATGTGTTTTAATACGCATAAACATAGCAAAAATAGCATCTTCACTTCCAGAGGTTATATATATATTCTAAATGTGTAAGTTTATTATGCATTTCTGTGGCAGCGTCATTTGCAACTTCATAATTCAGGTCTTGCTGTGTGGCTTGTAAGGTCCAAAATGCCGACCTGAAGATTTCTTCTAGAGCTAGCAAGATTCTCTCTCTGCCCACAATGGAACCAAACACTGTGAAACAGGAAGTGAAAACTCCAGAATCCAACTGTGGAGCTTGGTATGCTTCTCTGGTGGGAGTATCACCTATTCACAGAATCACAGAAAATTAGGGTTGGAAGGAACCTCAGGTGATCATCTAATCCAAGCCCCTGATCAAAGCAGGACCATCCTCAACTAGATCATCCCAGCCAAAGCTTCGTCTGACCAGGTTTTGAAAACCTCCAAGGATGGAGCGGCCACGACCCCGCTTTTGGGTAACCTGTTCCAGTGTTTTACTACCCACCTAGCGAGAAAAAATTTCCTAATATTTACCCTAACCTGCCCTTGCTGCAACTTGAAACCATTGCTCCTTGTTCTGTCATCTGCCACCACTGAGAGCAGTCTAGCTCCATCCTCTTTCGAATCCCCCTTAAGGTAGCTGAAGGCTGGTATTAAATCCCCTCTTAGTTTCCTCTTCTCTAGACTAAACCCTCTTAGTCTCCTCTTCTCTAGACTAAATAAGCCCAGTTCCCTCAGTCTTTCCTCAAGTCATAACCTTCAGGCCCCTCACCATTTCTGTTGCCCTCCACTGGTAACAGGAAGTTAAATTTACTTATCCCTCTCATATTCTGAATAAAGAGAAACATACCACCATATTTTCCTGATTTAGGTGAACACTAGGCATATTTTTATTTATATATATATATATATATATATATATATATA
>NW_017729032.1:187672955-187687568 GCF_001723915.1 Gavialis gangeticus | reverse complement strand
ACACACACATACACGCACACACACTAGCTTTCTACTACCTAGAGTAAAACAGGAATTTCTAATCTTGTGCATTCGCTTTGTACAAGATAATGTTAAAATGACATTTGGGAACAGCTTCATTAATCTGTACTAACAGCTGTTAAAAAAAGATGGCTGACAGGCAGACAGAATATCATAAGAATAATCTCTCAGTATGCTGTACCATTTGTATGTTCAATCAAGGAACTGGGGGAACTACTTGCCTAAAATGAATATGTCAATAGATCTGAACAACATCAATGATATGGAACACTGAACAGCACACCTACCAGTGACTACACAAATCTAATTTAAAAATAAAGAAAACAATTTTCTACAATAGTAATCGATTCCACTATCCAGTTATGGGGCCCTAACCATAAACATTTCTGAACTGAATTAAAGAGGAGAGAGAAAACATATTGCCTAAAATTATTTTAGTACCAGGGATAACTTAACTCCAGGACTTAAAACATGCTAGACCAGGGGTCAGCAAGCTTTTTGGGCAAAGTGCCAACAACACCCACACTGTCTACTTGTAAATTGTTGGCATGCTGGGGCAGATGGCAGGGAAGCTGAAAGAGGCCCAAATCCTTGTTGTGGCAGTGCAGCCCCAGCCACTTCCCTGCCATCTGCCCTGAAGCATGTGTGCCAAGCAAAATGCTTTTGCATGCCACACTCCGGCACATGTGTTGCCTACCCTTCTGCTAGCCTAAAACTGCACCAACCAAAGCATTATGGTCTACTATATAAAAAACCTGGAAGAACTTCCTACACGGTCATTTTGTAAGTCACTTAAATTTTAACCGAACTGACACCTGCCCAGTGGATTAAAATAATTTAAAAGACCAAAAAATAGATTAAAAAATATATATTCAGATTTTATAAAATATTGTTTTTAAATTATGTTAGAAATTATTTTTTAAAAACTTATGTTGACTCTAAAGTTACTGTAATTTCAACAATCTATTTTAAAATTCTTAAGGAGTGAGTATTTTATTACTTAACATTTAATTTCCTAGGTTCTCTTATGCTGTATAAATACAGCTCAAATCTCATGAACAGCACAGTTCATTAATCATCATTTATGTCATTTTCAGTCCAAAATAGAATGAACACTGGTCAGTACTTTCAATTTCTGTTCTGGAAAAAGCTTCTGCCTTAATATTTTTCTTTCAATTTTGTAGCAGGAATACTTTTAGATTCATATATACAGTCCATTCATGTAGTACTTTACAGTGCAATCTCTCTAGCAAAAGCCTCCCCTGATGCACCTGGTTGTAGGGGAGGAAACACCTTCAAGACATTTCTGTAGCTCAGGGGAAAAAAGCAGATGTGTCATATGCTAAAAGTGCAAAGATGCAAAGCCTAGTAAACAGCAGTAAAATATAAAAAATCTTCCTCAGAAAGGAATGACTTAAAAGATGGCAAGCCTAAACTATCTGGGAAGTTTAACAGGTAAGCAAAAGCCATTTTTGTTTTACAGCATTTTGATACAGTTCAACTTCAATAAAACTTCTTGATACTTTGTCATAAGCCAGCTATTGTAGTCTATACCATGCATGACAAATGCTAAGCCCACAGACTAGATTCAGAGCACACAACTGTTCCATCTAGCTTGCTGGTAGCCCAGTAGGTTACCAGAAGTTGGGGGCAGAGCTAGGGGCTTGGCCTGGTGCAGAATTTGGTGTTCCTAAGCTTCAATGGACATGGTCATCAGAGGAAGGAGGGTGGCGCAGATATGGCCCTCACTTGCCCTGCTGCCACCCAGCCCCAAGACCTTCTTCAGCAGACCTGATGCTGGCCTCAAGGATCTGGCTTGGCGGAGAACCCCACAATCCAGAAATGCCCCCTGTTTGATACACCTAGTCTACACAGAACAGCTGTAACTTGCATGAAATGGAAAACTGCCTTAAAAGCAATCATCAGTAACTCAATATCAAACTGGTAGGATCCACCAGGAAAAAATTAGCAGGAGTTTGTCTTCAGTCCAAACTGTTCTACATCCTTATTAATGATTTTGAAGAGAATGATGAATGAGGACATTTGAGGATGACACCAAACAGGCACTTCAGGATCAGGATCCTAAGAGATTAGGATCCAAAATTACCTTAAATTGGAAAAAAAAGAGGCCCAAAATAAATAGGATGTAAACTAATAAGGACAAGTGTAAAAACAACTGAATTTAGAATGGAACAATCAAATGCACATATACAAAATAGGGAACAACTAGGTAGGTTGCAGTACTGAAGAAAGAACTAGAGTATGATGAATTCGCCTACAGGAGAAGGGCCTCATTTCTTCTCAATGTGGCCTTTTCTCTAAACAAAATCAGAAGCCCTTGGCTGGTATTAATACAATGACAGAGAAGTTCCTCTTCAAGTATAAAGATCCAGAGAATAAAGCATTGATGTAAAAGATCAAAGGACCTCACTTTTCTCAGCAGGGCTTGGGTGCAACCTGGAAAAGATCGTTGCTAATGACTTAGAACAGGGCTGCTCAGACTTCTGCTGGAGAAAATGATGGTGCTCTCAACCTTTTGCCAGGGTGGATGAAATGAGTGGCTTGCAGAGATCAGGCCCCATGGGCCAGGATCAGGCCCCACCCAACTCCCTCAGCTACATGCCACCAGATCAGGACCCATACCACCTCCAACCATCCCATGCATGTCCCCTGGGGCACTTCTGCACATAGATCCAGTGTGCTATCTGGCTTGCAGGGCTCCCCACAGGTCTGCAAATTTGATAACAGGGGAGTGGCAACTAACACTACTGCCCTCCCACTACCAAAATTTAGGATTCTTGGGGACTCCTGTAAGTTGAATGGCATGGCTCTACGACCCATATCTGCCCATGAGCTGGGAACTGAGCACCCCTGGCTTAGAACTCTTTGGGAACACCTAAAAATTAAAATCAAGACTTTTTTTTTTATAATGACTTCAGTAACCATCTATCTGCCCGCAGTGTTAAAAGCCTCTGATAAGGCCTGAACAGCCCTTCTTACCATTAACTGATCGTCCAAATTAAACAGCAAGTGGTTTTAGTTCATTTTAGATTCTTGGTGTACATCTACATTGCCCCCAAGAACTCCATGCTCCTGTGGACAAGCTCCAAACCCAAAACATGCTGGCTCTGGGTTTATCTCCAGCAGTTGTCCCCAACCACACCAGAGACAAACATCTCAAGAGCAACCATAGAGGGACACCTAAGGAGAGCCTCAATGGCACATTTCCAGGTTTCAAGTATCCTACCGAACAAGCCGAAGTATGCCATATATTGCCACCGAACCATAGACACGCTCTTGAGAGTTTTTCATAAATTAGTATAGCTGAATAAAAAAAAAAATCACATTTAGACAACACAACCTGACAGTTGGCTATACATAACTGACAAGTACACTTCCCTCCCAACAAAGTCCAACTTTTTAGGGTTATTGTCTTTGGGAGTAGAGGAAGATAGCTAAAATTTCTCAAGCACTAAAATTACAACCAATGGGCAAAACAGCATAAAGATGTATTCAAATCCCTTACAGGCCCTTAGTAAACATAATCTATACTTCAACACAAGTACAAAACAGATACAGATGGTCAGCTACAGCTTTCTATCAGGCTCAAGAAAGCGTGGGCTAATCAGCATGCCTAGGTGACTCTAGCAAGATGGCTTATAAAACAATTTAGAAAGCCCTACCTGAACAATCTCTCAGGGGATCTCCATGTCTGCCATCCTTCAGAAGTCCTGCAAGGCACTGCAGTCATCTTTACATATATATTTTTACTGAAGTTACATGCTCATCAAGTGAGGAGGAAGAGGATGAGTGTAGGCATAGGTTAGTCTCCATACTGGGCTATGTGAGTACTGTGGCACTAGTATGGGGCCAGAGCACACACACTAAGCCAGTGGATTCCAGCCTTAACAGCATCATGAAGACCAGCACCGGATGCCTTATGCCAACTCCAGTTGACTACTTACCGCTCCTCTCAGGCATTCCCCCCCCCGCCCCTGACTTACATCTGCAGACAAGCTGCTACCCTGGCCCTAGGCCTCAATGCCCAAGATCCAGACCATTCTTTGCACTCCAACCTAGTAGCCACAAATCAGAAAACCAACAATCACCTAAAGTGTCAGAACCCATTCTCCACTCGGGCCAACAGACTGAGGCCAATAAGCTCATTGAATCTGCAGATGGCATCTCCCCTACAGCACGGGCATCAGTGGAGCAGGCAACATGCTGCACAAGAACGGCAGCTGAAGAAATCCATCCCCAATGCCAGTTTCCACCCCCCAGGCTGGCAACTGCCCTGCAGGACCTGGACTGCTCTTAACCATCTCAGAACAGGCATTATATGGTTTAAGGAGAGCATGCACTCCTGGGGGCTCTCCAATGATGCTGGCTGCTTCTGTGGTGTTCAAACTCAGACAGCTGATCACATCATCTATGAAGGCCCTTATGGCCCTCCTTCAGGCATCCAAGGTCTTATTAACCTTGACCATTCTAGCTGTTGTTGGCTTTCTGGTCCTCGTGCTTGTGACACATGAGTGTGGTGACATTCGCTTCATCATCATCAGTTTCCATATTTCTTCATAAAGCCTTTCTGTTCACTCATGTTGTTAGTCTAAGGCAGGGCTTTCCAAATTCCAGCAGCTGGCTCTGACGTGTCCCCTAGGCTGTGCACTCTGTAAGTACCACACTATTGGAGCACATTCCCTGCCCCCAACACAGTGGCAGCAGTATATGGCACTCCCCTCTCTCTGCAGCCAATGCCAGTGGCACACGGTCCTGCCCCTGGGTAGCCCCAGCAGTGCCTGACCCCCCCACTGCACAAGCAGTACCAGCAACGCATGAACCACTGCTCCCCAGCTGCCACCATAGCATGCAGAACCCCCACTGTATGGGCTACGCAGGCAATGCATGGATCCCTGCCACTCAGCAGTGCGACAGACAACTGCCGGGGTCCCCAGGCCAGCAGTTGGACAGCCCTTGTCTAAGGCAATCAGGAAGCCCTGATGAAATGTTTGAACCTCCATCAACTCCCCCCATAGGGAAAGACAATATACTTCTGCATCTCAACAGAGTGAAATAAAGAACAGGTGGAAACAGCTAAGGGTTTCAGTGAGACTGGGACCTGTAGTACATAATCTATAGGCACATGTTGTCCTAATATAGCAAAACAGACCACATGAGCTCTCTCAAAGCTCCACAGACAGAGTAACTTCTTTTAAAGATGCTCAGAGACATCTAGGCAAAGGAGAAAATCTGCCTGCTAAGGGACTCCTAATATCAGAAAAGAGGAGGAAGAAAGAAGAACGTATTTCTAGCAAAGTAAAGAAAAAGAAGCAAATAAACCCAGAAGGAAAGCACTAGTATCTCTGGCTGCAGATGCAGATAAATGTTCATCTTTGGTACTTTATGGGCCAGTACTGGTAAAGTTCTGAATACAGAAATTATTTGAGATAGACCCAGGAATGGCAATTCCAGTTCTACTGTAACTATAAGGTCCACAAGAATTGTGAAAGCAGCTTTCACACATGATGGTGTTCCCACAGACACTAGCACTGAGACAGTCTGTACCACTGCTAGAGTCTCAGAAACAATTATCTCTGAATCTGGTATTGATAACAGCAATAGCAAAGAAGTTATCTGAGTAACCAAACGGCCCATACTATTAGAAAAAGAACTACAGATGGCATGCTTTGAGGAAATATGGATTTCTCTAAACAAAGGTAGTATTTAGAATGGGTATTATTAGCAAGCATAGCAGTCATAGTACACAGGGTAGATTTTATGACGGGAAAAACAGTCCCAAAGTTTTATGTAAATCTCAAGATCTAAGAATTAAAAGGCACAGACAGCCATTACCCTTCTATCTGAAGGATGTTTTTCACTGCCTACATTTAACAAAGTATCAACGTCACAGAACATTTTCCTCATAAAAGTATTTTAAAAAAATGTAAAGAATGTTTTAGAACTCACTGCATCCCTCAAAAGCATGAAGAATCATAACATACTGTCTATGTTCTCTGTGGAAGAAAGGAACACTTTTTCTAATTACATATTTTGCCAATGCTTTTGCTACCAGTATAGCCTATATACATAGGCAGTTAGTCAAGAAAAGTGTGTTTAATATAAAACTATCTTTCATAAAACTTCCCTTCAAAAATAACCGATTCATAGACATTAGGGCTCGAAGGGACCTTGAAGATCATCAAATCCAGCCCCCTGCCCCAGGGGCAGGAAGTCAGCTAAGGTCAAAGGATCCCAGCAAGATATACATCCAAAAATTTCTTGAAAGAGTCCAGGGTAGGTGCCTGCACCACTTCTGGAGGGAGTCTATTCCAGGCCTTGGGGGCTCAGACAGTAAAGACATTTTTCCTTATGTCCAGCCTAAAACGGTCACGGAGGAGTTTATGACTGTTGGTCCTTGTCATCCCTTGGGGCGCTCTGGTGAACAGACGTTCCCCCAGACCCTGATGCACATCCCTTCTGTACTTACAGGCAGCCACCAGGTCCCCCGCGAGCCTGCACTTTTTCAGACTGAAGAGTCCCATGGCTCTCAGCCTCTTCATAACACCTATTCTCTTGTCCTCTGATCATGCACGTGGCTCTCCTCTGGACTCTCTCAAGTGAGAGATTGATGATTTACTAATGGGATGATTTGCTAATGCCCTAAAATAATAATGTGACCGATATTTTTCTAACAGCATTCATTAAACCAATGGCTGAGACTTTCAAAAGCAAAACAAAGTGCTTAACATATATCTTGCATTAAAATTAACAAAAAAAAGTGTGGTTAAGCCCCCTGAAGTGTTGTGAAAACATTAACCACCAAGTATGGTTAGAAAGATACCAAAGCACCCAACTTTTAATTAAAGAGTGTGAACTCCTACAATCAGATAATAATCTCAGAATTAATTTTAATTATTCTTTATATTTAGAAAGTGAAGATGTACCCATAAAACACAGCAGCTGTTCATAAGCAGTTACTTCACGTATCAGTCTGTGGTTACTGCAAGACAACCAAGAGAGCCACACGGAGTCTATACATTTCAGCATTTCTTCTTTATAGTTTCCAATCTTGCACCAGTTTGTCTTCATTATGACAAGGACAAACTCACTTGGTTCAATTATATTATTCGGAGTGGGAACTGACTTATTAATTGTAAAGAACAAGGAAACACTGAAGATTAGCAAACCAAATAATGTATTTAAACTTTGAACTTCTCCCCAAAGGAACCCAATCTGAATATTGACTTCTCATGCAGAAATAGGATTAAAGTGGTTCAGTTTTACAATTCATTCAATCAATATAATTCAGCAAAATGACATCACTCAATGGGAACACATTTCTGTTTCAAGAATGGAACAACCTTAATTACAAATGCAACTAAAACATATTATCCCCATAAATCCATTATTGTAAAAGAGACATGCTGATTATTTTTTTTAATTCCTAATTTGTCATTTAGACCTACTGCTATCTCATTTGTAAAGAATTTAAAATAGGTTTTCACAAAACTAGCTTTCTGAAACATTAACAATGTTTATGAATCTCTCACTTATTTTCCTACAGTTTGACAGGATTGATTTTGAGCTACATAGTTTAACTCAATCAATCTTTGACTTCGGAAATTTTTGTTTAAATACTTTATCTTACAAATTCAGTGAAATAAAAGAACTTCACACCCATAATCTAAGAACATAGCTAGCAAGCTTTTCTATTCCTTGTTATAGAAGTTTAAATCATCAACAAAAAGCCCCTCAGCCTTCACTCATACGCCAAAGAAGCCTTCTCCCCTTCAAAGCTCTCATTCTCACATTGCAGTTAAAATAGAATGCACCAAAACCAATTTACGTTATTGTCACATTAGTCATTCAATACCCTCATTAGAATTATATCTGAAATGAGACCTAAAGGGCTTTGAGAAAGATTTGAGAGCCAACAGTGATCCAAGTATCAGCAACACAACATAATGGTTTCAATCTAGACTGTTACAGGTACAAAACCTGCCTGGTTGGTTTACATAATACTGATTTTACACATATGTTTAAAGTAGGTAAAGCACAGGAGGAAACATGAAAATCTCCCACTAACAGATTGGTAACTTCACAATTCTCCTGAATCTCAACGCATTGCTTGAATGTGAATGGTCAGTCCATCTTGCTCTTACAAAAATTCAGAAAGTTTATAAAAGGAAAAAGCACAGGGATATTTGAAATTAATTTTCAATATAGTAAACAGCCTGTGTAAAATTATGATGCAGAGCAGGGGCAGGCAAAATACAGCCCACAGGCTGCATCCAGCTCACCAGGCCATTCTATCCAGCCCGCAGGGCCCCTAAAAAAATTACAAAATGAATTCTCTTCCCATGGCTGCCTGTCAAAGATAACAAGGTGCCAGCCGCAGCATGCCCCACGGGGAGCAGCGGCAGGACCCAACGGCAGCAGCAAAGCTGGCCTGGCCCCGCCCCACCCCAGCCAGAAGCTCCTGGCCTGGCGCCCCTGGGGGTAGCTGATCCCCCACCATCCTTCCGTCCTAGAGTGGAGAATCAGATAAGAATGGGCTGGGAAGGGAAGGGAGAAGGAGAAGGAGATCACCGGCGCAGCAGGAGCTGGGAACGGCGGGGGCCAGGCTGGTTCCTGCTGCATTCTGCAGTCCTGGCTTTGCAGCCAGGAACCACAAGCTGCCAGGAGGTGCCCAGCTGGGCTGGCTGGCTCTGTGCCACACAGTGTCCGGCTGCAACGCTGGGGCAGAACACAGCAGGAGCTAACCAGCCCCAGTGGTTCCCAGCTGGCTCCTGCTGTTGCCTCCATCATGAAGCCATGCACCTACAGCTCCCGCACTCGCACTGGGGGAAGCCCCATGCTAGAGCCAGCTGCCTTCCCCACCCCTGCTGTGCAGGTCACCGGACTCCACAGGGTCCAGCATGGGGCTTCCCCCACTGCCAGTGTGGGAAGCTGCAGGCACATGGTGTGGAGACTGTGTGATAGAAGCAGAGAGGCAGGTTGCATTCCTCCCCGCCACATGCAGCCCTGGCAGAGCCTCATCCTGCCAGGTGCCAGTGCCTGCCCCAGGCACAAGGTCCCTGAGGCCCCCCCCATCCCATCTGCTGGCAGGGAGGGTTGCACACCATGTGGGGGAAGTCCCCACACCATACAAACCTCACACACCGACATAACCCCCCACAGGTGGGACTTCTGGTCCCAATATGGTGACCAGGAGACTGAGCAACTGTCAAGGGATGGGGCTACCCATCCAGTCCTCGACAGCTTACCAAAACTTGTTAAGTGGCCCTCCGGCCACAATAATTAGCTGCCCCAATGTACAGCAACAGAGATCCAACTGTTTCCTGACATACACAAGAAAATGTTCCAATTAGCTGCAACAACAATACTTCAATGTTTTCTTCGGGAATATCAACTGTGACATGGGAGTTAAAAAAAAAATCTGCCCTTAATTATAATCTTTTCTATCCCAGATAGCATTACATACAATCCTTTAAAATTGGGATGGACAACACAAGTGGCATGGGCAGCCTCTGCATTTGACAGACAGCAGATTGAGGAGGGAACAGATAGCACAGTACAAAATAGAGCAGGGAGCAGAAAGCGAAACAGCCAACTGGGCAGGGAACACAGGGAAGGAAGCAGAGCAGCAAATTAGAAAGGGCATCAGAGTAGCACTCAGGGAAGATGGGCCTAAATTGGATGGCACACCTGTCAGAAAGGCTGCCCCCGCTCCCCCACCAAATTTCAGGCTAGACCAAGGGTGGGCAATTATTTCAGGCAGAGGGCTGATTACCAAGTTTTGGCAAGCTGTTGAGGGCCGCAACAGGTGCCCTGCCTCCTGGTCACCATCTTGGGAGAAGAAGTCCTACCCCCTACCCCCTGACCTTTGCCACCAGAAGTCCCTTCCCCTTGCCCCCAGAAGTACTCCTTTTAACAAGGGGTTTTGCCATCTCAGAACCATAAAAATACCAAATTATATTCTAAAAAGCAAACATCTAAAACAAGCATTCATTTGATTTCAAAATATATTTTTGTCCTGATTTCATGTATAGCATACATAGAAATGATTGCATATAATAGCTTAAAATGAAGTCTTATTCTTGTATATTGTGGGGGGGCATGGGAAGATATAGGTTTGTGGAGGGCTGTGGTTGTGTGGGTATGTGGGGTGTGGGGGAGGGCGTGGGTGTGTCTGCGGCGGGTGGATAGGTGTGGGAGCATGTGGGTGTGTGTGGATGTGAGGTGTGGGTGGGTATGAGGTTCGTGGGGAGCTGTGTAGCGGGAGGATGGCTGGGGTGTGTGGGTCTGTGTGTATGGCAGTGTGAAGGGGGTGCATGTGTATGGTGGGGTGTGCGTATGGGACTCACCCTATGAACACACACACACAGACACACACACACAGCCCCTCCCTACGCACACACAGACACACACGCACATGCACCCCCATGTACCAGAACAGCCCCATGCTCCCATTCAGCCATGTAGCTGGTAGCCACGGGAGCAGCGCGGGGTCAGGAAGGCAGGGAAATAGCTGGGAGTGGGACATGGCTGGGCTGCTGCCTCCTGCTGCTGGCTTCCCCTGGGTCCTACTGCCCCTGGCTCCTGTCATCGTTAACAAGCAACCAGGGGCAGATAAATATTTTCTAAATTTTTTAGAGGCTGTGTGGACCAGACAGAATGGCCTAGTGGGCTGCATCTGCCCCGCAAGCCATATTTTGCCCACCCCAAACTAGAAATTTATTTGGATAACAAGATAAGCATTTGTTAAACTTTCATACTTTCAGTTGTAAACCAACCACGAACTGCCATTATATAATTGTCTGATACAGTTTCCTGCAGCTAATACAATCAGATGCGTAAGGGACTGTATGCACCATTTATCTAAACTGGCTGTTTTTTCCCCTTTTCATGAGTATTTGCCTCATAAGATAAGTGCCACACAGCTGACATGTACTGAAATCACATTGGTTAAGGTAACTAGATTCTGCAGTTGAACAGAAAGGTCACTATCACTTCCTATGTTGTGCCTATCCAAGAGTCATACTAATAAATAAATAAATAAATAAAACCCAAAAAATCTGTAACAGGTTGACTGGACCCATTTTGAAAAAAATACAACTAAAAATGATTAAAAACAGAACAAAATAATAAAAACCATTACTTATTCCTGTTTTTAACCCTTTTGTCTTGCTTTTTGTAATCTTATGTTTAAAGCTGTCAGATGTGCCTTTGTAGAAGAGAATTAATCATGTCTTTAGTTGTAAAAAATTACAACTTAAAACAAGTGTCTGCAAACGTCTTCTTTAATCACATTTCAAATTCTGCTACATAGTGGTAAACCACAGCCTCTGAGAAATTTTGAAAAGACATAGACCATGGCTGCAGTCTCATCTCCTGAATGAATGCAACTCATGCACTTCCAGCCATTCATTTGGAATGCCTTGACTGGGGAGGAAGAGAGGAATGGGGAGTGATGGGCCAGGGGGATGGAAACAAGAAAACATACTACACTTATGCCAAATCTTGGTGTTAATTCAGATAAAATGTCCATTTTCCAATAATACTTAATAATTAAATGCAAGATCAGCCTACTACAACGTAGCAAGAAGGCTAACATTAATGCATTAAAAGGGTTGACCAGGAGCAGGGAAAATATTACCTCTATATAGGTGGAAAAAGATGTTACCTTTGTGCTGCCATAACATTTTTTATGGCTGCATAAAGCGATAGCAAATAGTCATACATGCCTTTTCTTATGCCACAACACATGGTGACAAAAGTTAGTAATAAAATGCCGCTTTAGTGTGGTGGATAGGGACAAGGTCAGTTTGGTTTATGGCAGGAAAGCACATTCAGCCAGAGATGTGCTCACTCTCCCACCGTACCAGACAGGCACTCCCAGGGCTTGTGGGGCCTTGTCTTGCAGGCCTCAGGAATTCCTCTGCAATTTCAAGTACCTTATGCCCCAGCAGCATCTGTATGGTGTTCCCCACTCACAGACATACTCCTGGCAACCTCTGGGCCACATCTCTGGAAAAGAAGGAAGTCAGGTTTCCACAATTCCAGAGAGTTGCACTGGAGATTGCCATGAGCACATCTCAGTAAGCAGGGAACAATGTAGCCCATTGCCCTGCAAGATCAATGAGTGGGATAATGGGCAATATGTTCAGCCCAATGAAGCAGATCAACTGCGCTGGCACATCCCAGCACAGCTGATCCACTTCATTTGGCAATGTCTATTTCTAGCCTGCATAAAATCGGCAAGATCACAACCGGAAACTTTTCCAGAAGGACCTTGAAAAATTGGAGAACCACAAGAATGATTTGTAATTCATAATGAAAGAATTAAAGCAGCTCAGCCTCTTATTGAAAAGAATGTTAGATGGCTACTTGACCATATGTATACTTATACTGAGAAGATCTCTGCTGCTAAAGGCTTTTCTATATTCCAGCAGTCAAAAGCATACCAAGACCTAATAATCAAAAATTTAAGCCAGAAGAATTCAAACAAGAAAATTAGTTACCCTCACTGTAAAAAAGAAAAAAAAGGAAAAATGGGAATATATTACTCAAGTGGTGAATATTTTGGAATCTTCAAAAAAATAAATAAATAATAAATAAATAAATAAATAAAAAGACTGCCTATGGTTAATAGTTCAAATCAGATGCTGCTGGGTTAGATGCAAGAATGACTAGAAAAAAATAATAAAAATATAATAACAGTTTTTTAGACTGTATGATGCAGGCTAAAAAATAAGCCATCATATTAGAGACCTTTCTGGCCTTGATCTATGAACATATAAAAGGGCACAAATATAATTTTGTGGCAGAAGGAAAGGACAACTTTTACTCTGCCACTCTGATATCTGTCATTCATAAATACAACTTCAGAGAGCTAGGGAACAAGGAAGCTGTGTATATTGACAAGGACCAGAAAATTTCATGAATGGGCAAGATGAGTTAGTAAATAAAGGAAAGCCAGTGAGTGGCTGGGAAGGAGGATGACCAAATGTTAAAGGTAACACCCCCAGAAACTGAAGTCAGAGCAAAAATAACTCCAGGAATGTATAGTCAGGGTGACCATATGCCCCTACTTGCCTGGAAGAGTCCTGGATTTTGAAGACCAGTCCCAACTAGTCAGTGAAAATTAAAATGAGAATCCTTGAGTTGCAGGGGCACAGGACACAGTCCAGCCAGGAAGCAGAATGACATGGTGAGCCAGGCAGCTCTTTCCCCCAACCAGACTCCACCTGTACCCCTGCCTGTCAGCCTCTGCCACTGCCTGCAGCAGCACCACTTGGGGGGATGGGGGGGAAGCAGTGGCAGACACTGTCCCAGATTTCCTTGTGGTCTATATAGCAGGCTGCAAAAAGCAGCTGGTGTCTATAACTCTAAAACACCTATGAAGACTGCTTCATAAAGGATTTTCACTGTTAGAAAATTCCAAGTATACCTTAGAAGGCCACCAATTCTGGTCTCATTTCCAAGCCTTCTATTTTCACCTCTCAACATAGATTTCTCCCACAGTAAGTGGGAATGTCAAAGGGCTCATAGCCTTAGCACACTGATTGACTCCTAGCCTAACTGATTTGTAAGGCTAATTACAATATGGCCAAACTGTGTCCATGTCTTACTTAACATCAGTGTTCAAGCAAGTTTCACGCAACCTGATTAAAATTGACTAAAAGTGTCTTACTTCAGTAATCACTTAGACAGAATGAATTTTACATTAGCAGGATCAAGCACACGTCAGGCCTCAGTGGAAATGAAAAGGGCTTATAGTAATAGGATTTATAAATCTACCACATTAGGTTAATAGCTAAATGATTTACATCCAACTTCCCTCCTCCTCCTCAGCCTTTAACTCACTAAAAAAAAAAGGAAAAGAAAACCCTTGGTGCTTTTGAATACGGACGCAAAAGCAACAGACAATATATTTTTTGATCATCTGATTTTTGTAAGCTAAGCATTTTTGTTAACTCTTTCAGAGTAGAAATGATCAAATTCAATTTTCTATGAAAAAATAAAAATACTGAACTGCTATAATTTCCCTGTTTAACTGAATATAGTAGACTATGTATATGCATGCATACAGAAAATATAAGATGGTTTCAAAACACTGTAGTTGATAAACAGGGCCATTTTACACTAACATTTTGGAATATGGAAGTTCCTAGAATAATTTTTCCAACTGCATAGAAATTTCTAAAAGGTACTGTCTGTCTCTAGCAAAAAGCAGATGAAATCTAACAGTAACAACAACTAACAACAGTGGACTACGAGAAGGTTCACAATCAACTCAATATCTTTTCATGAAATGGAATGTACTACACTGGGGCAGGCAATTATTTTGAGCGGAGGGCTGTTTATCAAGTTTTGTTAAGCTGTCCAAGGCCGCGTGGGTAGTCCTGCCCCTTGACAGGTGCCCTGCCCCCTGGTTGCCATCTTGGGACCATAAGTCCTGCCCCTAACCCCCAATCTTTGCCACCAAAAGTCCCTCCTTTGCCCCCAGAAATATTCCTTTCAGCATGGGGTTTGGCATCTCAAAACCAGATGCAACACCAGAAAAAAGGGGGAAATATGTCACTAAAA